>NW_020954867.1:5953516-5992524 GCF_900497805.2 Vombatus ursinus
TCTTTCTTTCTTTCTTTCTTTCTTTCTTTCTTTCTTTCTTTCTTTCTCTTTCCTTCCTTCCTTCCTTCCTCTCTTCAGAATTTGATCATTTCTATGAGAAACCTTTTTTTATTTTTGGGGACAACAAATATCCAAATGGGTAAATTTACATTTGAGCATTTATTTTAAAATCTAGTATAATCTTAGTAAGCTTGATCTTATAAATAGCAATTTAGACAAGAGAAAAATAGCCTTTGTGTGACCCCAGCTATTAAAGATGGAGGAATAGAAGCCATAGATGGTAATTTAACATCTGAGGAAAGTGAATGGGTTAGAGCCGATTTAAAATCAGTAAAGGCAGCAGGGACAGATGGCTTCAGTATCACATTTTATGTGTTTTAAAGGGGGAAGAATGTGCTATATCTACATGTGGCATTTTTATACTCTTCTCTAAATGCAATGCTCCTTTGGAAAATGGCACACATTCCTGAAGAGCTGAAAGGTATCAAATCCAAAGGTATTGCAATCCTTTTTCAAACAGACACAGCACTAATAATGGCAAAACAAGTTTTCTCTTGTTGGCCTCTTTAATGCTCTTCAAGATAAACTTGAGGTGGTGAAAAGATAGTTCATTTTCAGTGCCAGTGTAAGTCAGCCCAACCCTCTAAAACATCCAGCAGGAGCCAAGAGAGGTGGCCTTTGTTTGTGATGAGGGCAGCATTCCAGGATTAACTGGACTGAAATATTCAGCTCATTTTACACATGGAAGTCCACAAAATGACCAATGGGGGTCACCACATTTCATAGCTGTTCATCAAAGGCCAAGGACCTGCTACTGAGATGACTGTTCTCACTTAGGTCCCCAGTCACCTAATCCCTCTTTCTTTCTCAAAATTTGTGCATTTTTGATTGTCATATCCAAATATTTCTGATTGAGGGAGCCATTTCCAAACACTGAATTCTTATATTTTCAAGCAGTATTGCAAATGAGTGTTTTTATTATCTTGTAGTTCATGTTAGGAGGATTCAGTTGGCAGTGCTCAACTCTTGAGGCAAATTAGTGCAATTTATTTCAGTGCACCAATTTCACAGTTCATGAATTTGTGGTTATTATTGCTAACTTTTCAGTGTAATTGTGCTTTGAAAATTAACAGTCAGTAATATCTAACAAAACCTGTATAATGACTGAAGACCCAGGTAAGCTGGAGGTAGGGATTTTTATACTTGGCAAAAAGGAGTTAGGCTTCCTAACTCCAGAAGACTGACAGTTCATAAAGTCATAAAGCTACTTGACTTAGTGTAAAACAGAGTGCATTTGTAAATAAAGGAACTGTAGGTGGTACTTGGCTTTTCATAGCCTATAGCTCACAATTGCCATTTTGATCAGAAAAGTACCATACTTTGGGATGGAAATTTCAGGAAGTTATCCTAGGATTTAAAAGAAAGTGCACCAATCTGGCATTCAGTTATTCTACTCCTAGGTTGGTTATTAACTGGTCAAATCACCTCATACCTTTGGGTCTCAGTTTCCTCATCTGCAAAATGTGAGACTTAGGTTAGAGATTTAAGGTCCCTTTTATCTTTATCATTCAATGATATTTGCCACAAAATCACAGTGTAAAGGATTTAAAATGGATTCTATTCTGCACAGAATATTGTAATTACCAGGAAAATAATTTATTTGTTTTTTTCAGAATTTAAGGTGCCCAAATGAAGACTATTACATTTTGGTTTTATTCTATTTGATTTTTGATGATTACTGTGCATTACTATCTTGGAGCATTATTCAATGTGGCTCCTTTTTGACCAATGACTGATTTCTTCTATAATAATTTCAATAATGATGATGATGATGATAGTCCAAAATTTCATTGTAGCTAACATTTATAGTAATTTCAGGTTTACAAAACATTTTTCCTACAATAACCCAATGAAATAAGTAGTGCACATTTATAGCAATGCAAGAGCATCCTTGTGAGTTAACAGAGGAATAAAGCATTCAGGAAGGTTGAATTTCCATTAAGAACATCTACTACAGTAATATATGTGTAAAATAGAAGTGTGCATGTAAATACACAAAATATACATATATGCACATGTATGTGTTATTGGTCATGTATGTGTAGACATGTATGTATTTAAGTCTGTATATATGTATCTACATATTTTACACACACACATACATTTGGACTGGATGGTGGATTTCACTGGGGTAGGACACTATCTGTGAGAAAACTGCTACCAGCTCAGCTGGCACCTACCCTGCAACTATTGGTCTCAGAGACTTGCCTAGGACACTGAGAAGTTGAAGGACTTTCTCAGTGTCACACAGCCAGTATACGTTAAAGGCAGGGATTGAACCTAAATCTTTCTGACTAGGAAGCCAGCTATCCTATTCACCATGCTATCCTGTAGGACTACTTAGAAGAAAAAAAAAAAGATTAATTCCAGAATTGCCAATATAAGGATTCATATCTGATTGGTTCTAGTTAAATGTTTTAAAATTGTTTTTCCCTATAATGTCAGTGTTAATAGGGCATTTTCTTAATTTTTTTTATCATTTTTTATCAAGTGTGCCAATTGACCTCTGATAACTTTTCCAACTTGGTCTGTAGCCTTGCTATCTTTACTGTATTTTTTTCCCTTTACCTCAGGAAAGAATCTCTGTATTTGAAGGGAAAAGCACCATTTGACATTTGGCATATATGTCCATCAAGACTAAGTATGTGCACCTGACAGAAAAAATCAGCAATTTTTTACTCTCTTTACAAGTTATAAAAGACATGCAGGTATAATATTTTCTATTTAACTAGTGCTGTGTCTAGTACTTTATTCTTTCCCCTTTACTCAAAGATTTCTGCCAGAGAAAATGAAGGTTGAACCCTCAGCCCAGATTTATAAAAGCCACAAATGCTAGGCATTTCCTCTCTGTATGCATCTACATCCAAGGGATGTGAGACTCCACCCTGCCCACCTCATGCTGCTATGAGTGCCCTGACAATATTCCCTGAGCTAGGCTGAGGCCATGTCTATGGGGACCAATTGCTAGATCAGTTAATAATCTGGAATTAACCTGGACCCATAAGAGTTCTATTCCTATGAGTCAAACAAAGAATCATTTTTTGACCCTGCCTTTGGATGAGGAAACATGAGGTATAGGGTCAGGTAACAGGTTTGGCATTACAAGAGAAGAGATGAAAGCTCCACTGGGCATTGCTGCTGCTGGAAATAATGGCTTCTGATTATCCAAAGCCAGTGGGACACAGAGCCCTATGATATGTGCATTCATCACCCAGGCAAGGAACATGGCACTTGTCAGCTCTCTGTGCTTGGCATGAACTATGCCAGAGTTTCTGCTGCTCCATCTCCTGTGACAGAGCTGCAAAAATCCAGATTTGGTGTCTTTCCTTAATCACAGAGGTTAGAGTGAGGGTTAGTTACATTGCCCCTGGGACCATCAGTCATTTCCATTTTAGACCATTCCTAACTATCATTTCATATTAACTTACAGTATCTGTTCTTGTAAATCTTAATTAAAGGCATTTTCTGGCATGGAATTGAAGCTGTCACCCATTAGAGCTTGACTATAATGTCCATGTCCATTAAACCCTTATCATAATGCAGCATCTATGACTGCTACAGCTCATGTCGTATTCATCTCTGCAAGCATCATGTTAATGTAAGGAAGACGGATATAAGTTGGCAGCATAATGTTCCTTGACAGGTGGTGTTACAGCAAAGGTGTCTTGGCTCACCCTCCTCCCTCCTCTATCTTTTGTCTCCTTTAGCCCTCCCCCTTCCTTTGTGCAGTCTCTAGAAAATCCTGAAGCTTCTGGATGTTACATTCTGTATGCCTTGAATAATAAACCAAAAGGAAGTAAATCTTTCATCTTGGTCCAGGTGCAATGGAGGGTGCTGCATCTGTATTTCAGACCCTTAATGGGTCTATATTGATTGGTCTGTCCTGTAGGCTAGGCTCTATTATCAAATCAGTTCAATTCAATTCAATAATTCAATTCAATCCAATTCAACTCAATAAGCATGTAATACCAAAGAGAGGTATCTTGATATTGTGGAAAGAGCACTGGATTTGGTGTGAGCAGACCCGGGTTCAAATATCAGATCTGTCACCTCTTCCTTATGTGATTTTGGGAAAGTTAATTCACCACTCTCGTTTATTTCTTCATCTATAAAATGAGGTCATTATAGTAGATATCCTTTGAGGTTTCTTTCAGTTGTGGATTTAGAGTTTATGGCCTCTGATATCTCTGAGTTCTCTTCTATTTCTATGATCCTACTAATGTAATGTACCCTGAAAAGTCTGGGGAGTCACACAAATCAGAACAGTTCTTTTTGGCAAAGTGTAAATAATCTTTGAAAATAAAATAAAATGAAATGAAATACAAGCCAAATTTGATATCCAAATAAAAGATGTTTTACATTTTAAATTCAAAGAAACATCATTTTCCTTGATAAAGCTAATGCTCCTGTTAAACTAAAGGCATTTGGCATTAATAAATATCACTTTTTGTCTTTGCTAACTGTAACCAAATTAGTGAGGAAATGAATGTGAAAAGGAGAGAATTTTTAACTAAAGAGGATCTAAATGGTTGACTAGTGAGAGCTGTGAAGTTGAAAAACTATAATTATAAACTGCTGAAAGGACAGTGCTTTCCTAAGGCCATTGATGTGATACTGAATTCCTTGGTCAGGGAAAGATGTGTGTGTGTGTGCATGTGTATGTGTGCGTGCATGCATACATGTATGTGGTGTGTTTGTGTTTGTATGTGTGTGTGTGTTTGTGTGTGTGTATGGGGACTTCAAATCCTGAAATAGGAGATAGGAATAAATCCGGCATGATACAGCATCAGCTAATTTGGAAATCTTTAAGACTTCACATTTGTGGCTAGCAACCTAACATTGGGTTAAGGAAGGCCACTCGCTGCAAAACACTATTGTTCTGATACAGTTATTAGCACTTTATGAGTATTAGGGGAAAAAGGTAGTGTCTGAGAATAGTCAGTTGTCAAAGAGATTATGATTAATACAGATGAGTCTCATTCAGCCATAATTTTATTTAAAATATGCAAATAAGTCTTTCAACCAAAGCCTGCAGATCCACCAAAATATCTAAAATATTTTCAGCTATACATCTTCCTATCTTATCTCACTGCCTATAAGCCCCAGCAGGGCAGCTACCTTTATCTTATAGTTCTTTGTATCCCCAGCACATAGCACAATGTTTACATGCTCTAAATAAATGTGAGGTGTGCAAACTTAGAGACAACTCCACTTCAAATGTTCATATGGTCTATTTGTGCCTCACCTACGGATGAGCCTTCTGAGCTCATAATGGTCTGATCAGTCACAGTCAGACACATTGTACCTTGACCCCAACTAGTGATGTCATTTTGGTCCTCTTTGAGCACACAGATGTGAACAAATATGTGTTGTTTTGATGATGGTGAAGATTATGTTGAAGGTGACAGTCAGTCAGCAAACATTTATTCTGTACTTGCTATGTGGCAGGCACTGTGCCAAGTGCTGGGGATCCACAAGGAGGCAAAAAACAATCCCTTCCTAAAGGAGCTCACAGTCTGGTGATGGAGACAACAAGCAAACACATATGTACACGATAGTAAGAAGCAATCAAAAGAAAGAAAGCACTAGAATTAAGAGGGATTGGGAAATGATTCCTATAGAATATAGGATTTTAGTCGGGACTTGAAAGAAGTCAGAGAAACACTAGGTGGAGTTGAGGTGGGGAGCATAGGCAACATCCAGAGAAAATGGACAGAGACAAAATGTAGTGTCTTGTTAGTGGAATAGAAAGGTCAGTGCTACTGGAACAAATAGTATGTGGTGGAGAGTGAGGTGTAAGAAGGCTGGAAAAGGTGTATGTGTATGTGTGTGTAAGGGTGGTGGTGGTGGTAATGAAGGGCTTTGAATGCCACATAGGAGACATAATTTTTTATTCTAGAGGTGCAGGGAGCCACTGTAGTGTGTTGAATGGAGGATGGGGCGATATGATCAGACCTGTGCTTTAGAAAAATCACTTTGGCAACTGGAGGCTGGATTGCAGTGGGGAGAGACTGAAGACAGGCAAACTCACCAGCAGGCTATTGCAAAGACCAAGCATGAAATAATGAGGGCTTACAAATGATAAAAGGTGTTGGCAATATCAGAGAAAAAAAAGGAGGTATACTTGAGAAATGTTGCAACAGTGAAGTTGACAGACCTTGGAAACAGATTGAATATAGGAGTGTGTGAGAGATAGTTGAGGATGACCTAAGTTGTGAGTTTGGGAGACTGAGAAGACAATATTGCCCTCTTGAGGGGCACATTTTTGGGGAAAGATAATATAAGTTCAGATTTGGACATGTTAAGTTTAAGATGTCTACAGGACATCTAGTTTGAGGTGTCTGAAAGGGAGCTAGAGCTGAAGATTTGAAGTCAGTAGAGGTTAGGGCAAGATAGGTAAATTTGAGAATCATCAGCATAGAGATGGTAATTAGATCCATGGGAGCTTACAAGGTCAAATGAGATAATATAGAGGGAAAAGAGAAGAGGCCCCAGAATAGAACCCTGTGGGACATCTACAATTAGAGGATGTGATCTGGAGGAGGACCTAGGAAAGGAGACAGAGAAGGAGCAGTCAGATAGGTAGGAGGAAGAACAGGAGAGAGTGGTGTCCTAAACACCTGAAAAGAAGAAGGAAGAGAAAGAGAAGGAGAAGATTAAGGAGGAGATGATGATGATGATGATAGAAATATAAATGATTATAAGAGGCAATGTTTTATAGGATGACTTGCCAACATAACTTCCTGGGTCACCAGCAGCCTTCTTACCCTGGAGCAACTTTTACCCTATGGCCTTCTCTTCTGATTAATGAATTCTTTGGCCCACATGATGATTTAATGAGGTCCCTAGGCCATACCTAATTCATTCTTAACTCTTCTTCTCATACTACAGACTTTTTTCACTTCTTCCTTGCTGCTTTGTTTCCCCCCTTTTCATGGGTACTCTTCCTCCATACCCCTGTTTCCAGATCCTTCGGAACTCACACTAACAACTCAAACTATATCTCAAATTAAACCCACTATCTATCCCCCGTGTTCCTCTTTCTAGTTGTACTATTTTTTGTCTATTGTATTCATATTTACTCAGTTTTCAATGTTTCTAATTTTAAGACTTACCCTTAACTTATTGCTCTTTTCTTATATTTAAAAAGTTACTAAGTCCTATCAATTCTGCCTGAGAAACATCTTGCAGCCATCCCCTACTTTGCTTCATCTAGCACATACTACATAGTAGATCATCATACCCACCTAAACTAATTCTTCCAAATGGCCTCACTGGAAGCTCTTCTTCCAATTTCTTCCCTCTCTAACATTTAATTTAACCAGAATAATTTTTTTTAAAGAGATTTAGTCATGAGACTATTATATTCAAAAACTTTGGTGGCTCCCAAATAAAGTTCAAACTCCTCTACCTTTCAAGATCCTCCACAATTCGGCACTGTCCTACCTTTCTCAGTATTATCTTATATCACTGTTTTCCAAGCATTCCATGCTTCTAGCAAAATGGACTACCCATTGCCATCCAAAAAAGTTTTGTGATCTCATGCTTCTATGTTTTTGCCAGAGCAAAAATTTCATGTCTAGAATGTCCTTTATTTTTAGGATTCCTCACTACCTTTTAAAGCTTAACTCAAATGTCATCTCCTTTATGAACTCTTCCATGATCTACCTAGTTGTTAGCTACTTTCTTCATCAGACCTCCCTCAGCTTTTTTGTTTTTAGTTCTTGAATTCATTAGCCTTATTTCTTTCCTGCCTTCCCTCCTTCCTTCCTTCCTTCCTTCCTTCCTTCCTTCCTTCCTTCCTTCCTTCCTTCCTTCCTTCCTTCCTTCCTTCCTTCCTTCTCTCCTTCCTTCATCTTCTCTATTTTCCCTCACTCCCTCTATTTAACATGTAAGAAAACTGAGGTACAGAAAGGTCGAGTAAATTCCCCAGGGTCACACAGCTGGTAAGCTTCTGAGGCCAAATTTGAACTCAGGTCTTCTTGAAAAAGTCCAGCACTCCATATCTTACTTGGATCTTTGAAGAATAGCTAGGAATTCAATGAACAGGGTCATGGTGAGTAAGCACCAGATCTTTTCTTTCTCTGCCAGGTTGCCATTAGGGGTGTGGAAAGGTAAAAGTAAAATTAATCTTCTTTTTAACTCCATCAGATTTCCTTAGTCCAAAAAAGAAGTTGGACTTCAAGAGAAACTACTATGGAAACCCATTATAGCAAAAGTTTGTTATTATGTGAATTCAATTATATTATCTGCCAAATCATGTTCCTCAAAGTAAAAAGCACAAGGAAAGGTAGTTTGATGCTGATTGTATGGTTGGTATTATTCTTGTCCCCCAATGTAAATTATCAAGGTGTCTTTTGTATCCCTATGAGGTCCATTCCTCTGAGGAATAACGAAGGTCTCATATTAGGTGGCAAGTTTGTGAATAGAGAGAAGGGTTTATATGTGGGAGATGCAGAGGCAGAAATGACAAATTTTGCCAATTGATTGGATATGTGGGCTGAGGGCAAATGAAGAATCAAAGATAACACTAAGATTATAAGCTTAGGAGATGGAAAATATAGTGAAGCCTTCAACAGCAGGAGGGAAGTTTGGTTGGGATGAAAGATGATGAGTCCTTTTGGCCATGTTGGGTTTGATGTGTTTCCAGAACATCTAGTTTGAAATGTTCAATAGGCAATTGGTGATCTTCAACTGAAGCTCAAGGGAGAGACTTGTACTTGATATATAGATCTTGGAGACATCTTTGAAGAGATGATATGTCTAAAAATATTTGTCTCATTCTGCATTTTAAGTACATCACTTCTTTGTCTCAAGAGGTGGATGGGATTTTTCATCTCCTATCTTCTATCCTTTCTATCATAGTTTATCATTATATTGTTCAGAGTTCTAAAGTCTTTCTTGAACTCGTTTATCATATAATATTAAATATTTTAATTATCCCTGTAGATGTGTTATTCTGCCTTGTAGGTTGTAAGTGCAGTAAAGTCAGGGACTGTGATTGAACTCAATAGTGTGTACTTTTCATCACGTAGGATTTGTTGCTGTTGTTTAGTCATTTCAGTCACAACTGCCTCTATGACTCCATTTGGGGTTTTCTTGGCAAAGATACTGGAGTGGTTTGTCATTTTCTTCTCCAGCTCATTTTACATATGAGAGAACCGAGGCGAACAGGGTTAAGTCACTTGTCCATAATCAAGTGTCTAAAGCTAGATTTGGACTCACAAAGATGAATCTTCCTGACTCCAGGCCAGGTGCTTTATCAACTGTGCAACCTAGCTACCCCACCATTTAGGATAGTACTCTGCAAATAGTATATACTTAATAAATGTTTGTGGTCAAATGCCTGAGAATGATTATAGGATTTCATGCTTTTATCAGGCACTTTTATATACTGATAAATGCATATTATAAAGCACTAATTAAAGGAAGTACTAATTGTTTAGATACATTTTGTACATTGGGTAGTAAAACAGATGTAATTAATTATTCACAAAGTGTTCAGACTGGAGATAGAAAGAGGCTCAAATATTTAGGTGAACTCCTAGATTTTAGATTCATCACATTATTAAAGGAAGTTAGGGATATTTGAAAAGCACATTCCTAAACTTTTGAGGTCAATATTATGGAGAATATTGAAGTTTACTCATAAAATATATCTTGATGCCACTATCAGAGCTAGAATACCATGTAGTAGATACATATAGGAGATATTGTTTTTCTTCCCCCATCTCCCCTTAGCTTAGGAAGGTATATGTGTTAAGTGGAGAATATCAAATACTACATTTCCCAGAATTTGGTGGGTCAAAGAGGCATGGGAAAATGCACAAAGCACTAGTGTAGACTGGAGGAAAGTATGGACTGTTAATAGGAGGAAGGCAATCCATGTCTGGCGGAGAATGGTAACTAGTAGTGGTGGCAACAAAGGGAAGGAGGGAGAAAGGAATGGAGGAAATAAGGGAGGAATGGATAGAGGGAGAAAAAAGGAAAGAAGGGAGGGAGGGAGGAAGGAAAGAAGGGAGAGAAGGGGGGAAGGGAAGGGAAAAAGGAAATAATGGAGGAAAGAGGTGACAGAGGAAGTGAGAAAGGAAGAAAGAAGGCAGGATGAGAAGAAAGCAATAAGGAAGAAAAAAGGGAGGGAAGAAGGAAGGAAAGAACAAAGGAAGAAGGAAAGCAGAGAGAAAGGGAGGGAAGGAGTGAAGAAAGGAAGGAAGGAAAAGAAGGAGGGAGGAAGAGAGGAAGAGAAAGAGGGAGAAAGAAATTAATTTCCCTGTCATTGCTCCTTCTCTCTGGGAATCACTTTCACTTCTTTCCGTCTCCTAAACATTAGCATCTTCATCTGACAGAAAATTTTGAGCAATAATTCCCTCTTCTCAACATTCAACATAGTGGTTCAACACTTTACTCATTAGAAGCAAAGATCTCAGACTCTCAAGAAACCCAGCAACACAAGCAGTTTTGCTTGGCAGATCCTCAAGATGCTAGGGGGAAATCTATGATTAAGTAACAGGAATGATGATAGATGATAGTTAAACCAATGATAGCTGATGTGGTTGCCAATAGAGGCTTTTTAGAAGCAGAAGAGAACAGGACCTAGGACAGAGCCTTAGGACCATTCATAGTAAGGAGTCATAATCTAGTTGATAAATCAGCAAGAGACTGAGAAGGAGCAGTCAGACAAATAAGGAATAAGAGTTACATGAAAATCCAGAGAGGAGAGTATATCTAGGAGCAGAGGGTAGCCAACAGGAGTAAATACACCAGATAGGTAAAGAAAGTTGAGAACTGAAACAAAACAAAACAAAAATCAAATATGGGAATTAAGAGATCACTGTTAACTTTGGAGAGAGCAGTTCCAGTTGAGTGATAAAGTCAGAAACTAGATTGCAATGCATTTAGGAGTGAGTGAGAGGAATTGAAGTAGTAAGTATATATAATCTTTTCTAAGAGTGAGGATGAGAAATGGAGGAAGGGAATATAGAATAATACTGTGAGGGGACTATAGGATCTGGTGAAGGTATTTTTATGGATGGGGAGACTTGTGCATGTTTAAAGACAGTTGGGAAAGAACTAGTAGATAGGGAGAAGTTAAAAATTAGAGAGAAGAGACTTTTGAAGTTGCAATTTGCTATAGGAGATGGGCTTAAAGACAACTGCAGTGGGGTTGGTTTGGTAAGGAGAAGAATCTTCTCTTTGTCAGAAACAAGGGGAAAGGAAGAGAGAATGTGGATGACATCAAAAGGTTTTGTAATGAAGGGGAGAACAGAGAGAACATTCAATATGAATGGCCTCAATTTCCTCAATTGCACGTAAGTAGGAGATAAAGTCTTAAGATGAGAAAGGAGGAGGAAGAGGATGTGAAGGGGGCTTGAGAAATTTGGAGAAGCTTCTATGGAGAGTAATATAAGGAATAAATTGGGAGGAATAAAAGGAAGGCTCAATTGAGGTTGTATAACATCAATTATAAAATACCCAATCATCTTTGTCACGTGACTTCCTTCATCTTCACTTGGCAAGCTGTGATTAGAGTGGAGGAGATGAATAACAAGAATAATCCTAGGGCTAAGGTTTGGTAAGTAGTGAGTAGTAATAGAACAAGGGTGAAAGGGATTCAAGATTAAAGGACAGTATAGAATTGAATTGCTTACCTAGAGGGCCGAGATGGAAAAGGAAGGGAGATCAGAGCAGGGGTAATGACCTGAGAAAGTATTGAGGTAATACTGAGGAGTAATTGGAGATCTCAACAAAGGTTTGGGAGGGGCAAGAGAGAGGGAAAGATGGAATGAAAAATAGTTATATTTGGGTAGTGAAATTTCAACATTTTTAATTAAGGAAATTAAACAATTGTGGTTAATACTGAGATCCAGCTATGTATGGCCTACCTGTAACAAATGAATAGGTTGTAGGATTTAAGGGGATGTTAAAATCCTCTAGTATAAGGACAAGAGTTGGAGATGAGAGGGAGATGATAGGCCAGGTACTAAATTCCTTGTGAAAGGATGTAGAATGACTTGAGGGATAGACAGTATGGAATAAGCCCTCATAATCTATATTTGGTGCTGCATACTTCAAAGGAAGACAGGTTGCTGAGTGATGGTAGAGAAAGGAGTCTGGAGGTGGCACTCAGGGGCAAGAACCAGTTCCCCTCCAGGACCAGTGTATCAGGGGATGTGAGCAAAAGTACAGTCCATGGTAGAGTGGAAGACCATGGATTTGTGTCATTAAGGGAAGCTAGGTCTCAACGAGGGCTAATGAAGGGAAGACGTTTGAGAAGGAAGTCTCAGAGGGACTGGTCAGGGTAGTTTGTTCACTATGAAATAGAAATTCCAGGGGGCACAGTGGAAGTGTTGGGGCAAGACTGAAATGGGGTATAGATGAGTAGGCTGAGGAGATTGGGGATGAGAAAACAAGAGGTGGGGACTGGGGATCATTTACTCCTCCATGGCCACTGATTAATATAGGAATTGAAAAATAGATGATAGGACATAACTATCCATCAGAGTAGAAGTGTGTGGTAGATGAAAAAATAAAGCTTACTGTCTCCAAAGTTTACTGTTGCTGGGCAAGGACCAGAGATATTACATTTAGTCATTCTCTCCTGCTTGTCCTTTAAGGGTAGAGAGGAGTAGGTGGTGCTTCAGCCTGTTAACCTCCTAGAGGGAGGTTTATATGGGTAGGCTCCTGCCTGAGATTGGTACTTTTCCTGGTTGGCATAGGAGAAGTAGGACAGGTGGTGCTAATGCATTTGGATCCCACCTCATCCAATATGTTTTACATTTAAGGAAACTGAGTATCTAAAATGTGATTTTCAAAACATCATAGCCACTAAGTGGCAGGCAGAGCCAGTACTTGGAATCATACAAATCCAAGACTATGACTCTTTCCCCTATGCCATATTACCTTTGAGTTACACAACTGCACCTATGTTGTAGAGTATAATACAGGCTATGTTCTATAAAAGACTGCTTTTAAAGGTGCTTAATATACCTCTGTTGGGTATATCATTCTGTTGAAGCTGAGTTGTATTTCTGGAAATTACCTGTTATATTTACATGAAAGTAGCTCCATTTCCTCATGCTGTTCCGGATATAGCAGGACTGAAAAGAGATGATTATTTGTCACTTGGGCTAGAGAAGCATTCTCTTTGCTCAACCACAGACAACATGTTCCTACTATGCCAGGAGCTCTGTGTGAAAACTTACTTTTTAGCTTTATGTGTCTGAGACAATGTTTCGTTACTGCCTAGGTAAGACAAGACAGATGTAAGAGAGAAGATGTAGGGTTTGCCAGTGTTTTGGGTTCAATACAAAATGGTGAAGAATCTTGAGTTTGTTTTGGATGGGGACTGATTGAAGGAACTGGGTATGTTTAGCCAAGAGAAGACTCAGAGACATATTAGTGCTAAACAATGTGGAAAAGAGAATAGACCTGTTCTGTTTGGCTTTAGAGAGCAGAATCAGGAACAATCAATTAAAGTTGCAAATGGTTAAATTTAGATTTGATATCAGAAAAAACTCCCAAGTAAGTAGAGCTGTCCAAAAATGGTGGTTGAGTCGACCTCTCCCCAGAGGCCTTAAAACAGTCTGGATGACCACTTGTCAGGTAGAGTACAATGGGAATTCCTTTTGTGTATGAGTTGAATTAGACTCTCAAATTCTGTGATTCTGGGAACTTATCCATAAATATTGCTTGAAACCCTTCTTCCTAAATCTACCTCCATGATGTCTTTTATCACTCATTCCTCAAAACTTTTGACAAATGATCAAAATGCAGACTTTGAGTCCTCAACTACTTTTTTTTATCACTCCTATATCTAAAAACAATTTATAAATCTATAATTCATTCTTTCTATGAGTTATGGAACCAAGTATCCAAATTATTTAAATAGAATAGCTGCTACATTCCTATATATGCTAGTATACAGTGGATCAATCCACTGTGCTACCACAGAGAACAGATTGAATGTGCACTATCTCTGCATAGGTAGAACCCAATTTTCCTATCGATAACAATTCATTATATTGCCATTGATAATAAACTCTTTTCCTAAATGTTGGAATTATTCTAATTAGAATCATATCAAACCCCAATTTCCAATTCGTTCTAGTGTTCAGCACAATATGTAACAATATTGCACTTACAGTATCCCAATTAATAGGCAAAAATGCAAAATAATGAAAAGCTTAGAAATTATTGTGACATTTTTCACAGCATCATTTCCCTGAATGCCATATTGAAATATCCCTTAATCTACTGCATAAATGGTAATAAACGTTTTACACTTTGAGATACAGTGATTTGAAGGTTCAAAGTTCAGTTTGTTTTGATTCTTGTTTTAATGGTCATTATAACTGGAAAAAAATCGCTCATAAAGATGCCTAGATCCAAATGGAAGAAGTGCATCATCCTTGACTCTTCTTACTAAAATGTGACGCTCACTTTTTCATTCCTTTCACCAATTACGCAAAGATTTTTGTTGAATTTGTTTCTTGCCAACATCCTTGTTGTTGATCAGTTGCTCTTGCAAACTTGTTAGATGCTGCATTTAAAAAAATAGACTTAGTATCCAGAGAAACTCTTTATTCAGAAGACTTTAAAATGTTAGAAAATTCTGTTTAGAAATTTTTTTCTTTCCAGTCATCCATTTTTTTTGATGCATTCCATTTCTCCTGTGTAATTCCTTATTTGTATCGTAGTCTGCCCCATTTGTAATGTAGTTGCAGCCTACACCCATCCACCAAGCACCTGGCCATTGCCCTTTTGGGGATCTTTAACTTCAATTCTATATATAATTACAGACATACACTATCAGTAGGACAATATTGGTGTTAAAAAGACGGGCCTCCGCTTCAAGGTAAAAGACCTGGGCCATTCCACAAAAGCAATCCAGTCATCCCCCTTTGAAATTCAAGTTATTAAGAATTAATGCAAAATAGATGCTGCTAAGTCGTGACAGAAAGAACCCATCCTAAGACATGATATGCAGGTAACCTTGAATCATGCCGGTTTCCAGGAAAAGCCAAATTGTAACCAAAGCTTTTGTTCATCTTTTCATGAAGAAGACCAATGACATCATGAGGGTGATGTATTGATTTGGGCATACATTGGATTTAAGCGGGGCAGGACTTCAGGCAAAGTCATCAGCCTCATTCTTTTCTCCAGAGTCTGCGATATATAATGACAAGGCCACACAGATGGAAGAGGCAGAAGTGGGATTCAGTTCTAGGTCTTCTGATGCCAAATCCAGTTTTTATTATTCCATGCTACCTCTAAAGGTCTTTTGGTAGACAGGAGAGTGTTGAGGTTTAGGGGTGCTGGGACCCCAAAATAGCAACTCGCGAGGCCGGCCAGATTGAATTCAACCCAAGCCTTCTTTCAGCCAAAGCCAAAGTTTATTAAAACACTGAATGAAAATGGGCATGATTCTAACAATCCACCATATTGACCAGACTCTTAGGAAATCTAAGCATTGGCTAGATTCTTAAGGAATCTGAGCCTTGAAATTTTTAAAGTGTTCAGATATGAGAATTTTTGTAAATGACATTATTTTTGGCAGAAAGACCTTAGTTTTAAAGTGTTTATTGTGATGGCTTTATAATATCATTGATAATATTTCCAGGTACAATATATACCTAAGATAAGGGACATTGCGGATAAGAGTGGGTATAAGTCTGTATTTCAAATAATCTTGATAACATCAAAATTTTTGACCACCCCCTTGTCAGACCTGGTTAGATCATTTTTTACTTAATAATGTCATAGATGAAGAGGTTATACTAGGAAATAAATGTTGGCTCTGCCTTTTTTTATTGAGTGTGAGTTTAGTTAAACTAGGCAATATAATCTGTATATACATTGTAACATGCTGAAAGTGAATGAACAAGTGAGGGCACCATCGTCTATCCCTACCTCAGTGGGCTATGTTGTATACTTCTTCAAATGTGCTCATCCCAGTTTGGAGACCAGTGCCACAGAGAGTAGGCACAGCATTATAGCATTTTGTATGGCTAGAAAATGAGCTTTTCTTTGATTTAGCAACCTAACTCTATTGTCTGCTTGGCCTGGTACAGACATGGACACAAAGAACATTGCCCTGACACAACCTGACACGATATACCATCTTATATCCCCAGCAGTTTTTCTTTTTTAGGACTTCCTAAAATCCAACTCCTTTCTTCTCTTTTGTTACCTATTATACCTATTATGTGCCCCAGGGCACAACCTAGTCCATTATAATTCTAGTTTGTTTTCTTTTATGTGTCTAAGTGTGCCACCCCCCCAAAAAAAAAGACCCAACAGTACATTTTTGGCTGAATGGATTAGTTGCTACAGAAGAGAAACAAGTCTGGACAAGCATAGTAGACACATGCCTAACAACAGAAGCGGCAGCAGCAGGGGCAACAGCAATAGCAACAACAGCTACAATTCACTTTGAAGTTTTCCAAGGACACAGTCTTGGCGATCTTGATGGGATTCACTGGATTTAACACTGAGTGTGTCTGACTTGAGTAGACTTCTACAATTCTGCAATCCTGTTAACCATTCCTCCACACCTTTCCAAAATGTAGATCTTTCCAGACGATGCAAAACTTCCTACAACATTAATTATTCCCACATCTAATAGTTGTAATTTTATTTTACTCTAGTCTAATATGGTTTTGCCCATAATAGGCAGTCAACAAATGTCTGTTGCATAAACTCCTGACAGTCCCTTGCTTGCTATACACTTATCCCCACTGTGCACCATTTCTCAAAATGTTGGAACTCCCTATTTGGAATGCCTTGTGAGTCAGGTTGATTACTTTATGGTGTACAACTATATGCACATAGGGATATTTCTACATATATACACAATATAATTAATACACATTCCCCCACATATTTATATACATATGCATTTATATACATTTATAGTACACACATATATGCATGCTTATATGATGCATATTATAGTAAAGATGATTGAATGGGAAATATGATTAATGTCTCTCATGTCGAAATGGGACAGTTCATTTATTTTGTTTTGCTTTAGAGGATAGAAGTAAAACCTACAGGCAGAAGCTGAAGTGAAGTCTTGTGTATATATATATACATAGACATATCATCTATCTATTTATCCATTGGCTGATTCATTCAACCAATACATATTAAACATACACACACATATGTATATATATACATATATATGTATATACACATATTTCAATTTTTAAAAAAATCCTACAGTTTCATAATTGTGGGTACTCCTCACTGTGCAAATGAAATTCTTTTTTTGCCTAAGTATGTGGTCTTCATGAATGGCCCAAATAACTTCCTTGCTTTCTGGCTAGCCCTCTGGGAGTAATCATAATAGTGAGTAGCTGTGTAGTGATTTAGGTTTTGCAAAAACACTTTATATGCATAATTTAATCCTCATAATGACCCTGTGAGGTAGGTGCCATTATTATCCCTATTTAACTGAAGAAGAAACTGAGGCTGAGAGATGTTAAGGGACTTGCCCAGAGCCACATAGCCGGTAAAAGTCTGAGGCAGGACCTGAACTCAGTTCTAATGAGCATCTTCAAACTGAACTGAGCTGATTCTTAGGATGAAGATGTGTAGTCCATCACTATGACTATATTTCAAGCCTTTCCAGAGTGGTAGGACTCGTGAGACATGCTGATTTATTGATATATCTTTCAAGAATCTGTATCAGCTCCACACCATGATGACTCATCGGTGTAAGACTATAAACGAAAACACTCTTGTATACATATCTTCATGTACATACAGTTTATAGATTTACACACATGTTTGTATGCACATGTGTGTATGTGTGTTAGGACCTATGATTTCATTCATGTAAGGGATTTCCAGTGAGGAAATTCCTTCTACCAATGGATATCAGCAATTGTTCTGTAACTTCTAGTTTTGGAAAGTTAACAATGGCTTTTAGAGGTTAAATGACTTACCAAGGGTCACACAACCAGTTTATGTCAGAGGTGGGACTTGATCTAGGCCTTTTTGACTCCAAGGCTGGCTCTCTTTACATATGCCTATACATACAAATATACATATACACACATACATGCACACATAAATAAAAATACATACAATATACATATATATGCATATGTATACACATAAATATACACAGATATACATACATGTATGTACACACAGAGGGGACTGTGTATACATATATATGTGTACAAACACATATGTATGCACACATATTTGTCTAGTCTTGTGATTTGTTAGATGTAGGCCCTCTCTTTATACAGGAACACAGGACAGTCTTCAAGGATTCTCAGCATTCTTAGGTTATTTTTAAGGCAGTCTGTCTACTTTCAGATTCTACAACCCGAGTGAGATTTAGAAAATGTGAAGTGAGTTCATAGAAGGCCCAAAGCATTAAAGGTGTGGGAAATAGCCCTTGTGAGGGAAAGCTAGAAGGAATACAGACCTTTTAACTTTCAAGAAAAGAAAAAAATATATACTGTGGGACTTCATAGTAATTCCTGAATATGAAGAGATATTGGGTATTAATGAGTAGGTATTTTCCATTTCAATTAAGGAAAGGACAAGAGAGTTAACCTGTAACAGGTTTTAGGTTACAAATTAGGAAGAACATCTTGATTCTAGAGGTTATGAAATGCTGGAATACATTATTAAGCATCCTTGAATATTAAAGTTGGTGTTGCAACGGTGGCAGCATTTATTCTTCATGAATCTTCCCATTTTCTGACTCTCAGAAAGCACCTGATCACATGAACTTCAAGTGAGAAGTATTTATTTAAGCTACTTCCCTACCACTGTAGAATGAAATGAATTAGAACTCCCTGTGAATTCGAATGACTTGGTTTAGCGCAGTGAAGAAAATAAATACTGCTCTGTGTGTGCGTGTATGGGAGGATGTGGTATGGTAGAAAGAACACTAGTTTTGGAGTCAGACGACCTGGGGTTCAGTTCTGTCTCTACCACTGACCAGTTGTGGAATGTTAGGATCCCTGAGCGTCAGTGTTCTTATCTGTACCATGGACTAGGACTACTATCTCATAGGGCTGATATCATGACTGAGGCAGGGATGGAATGATAAGAGAGTGTATGTAAAACTTTTCTTTCATCCATAAAGCACAATATAAATGCGTGCTATTATTTTCTGAGTACCTAAATCATCAGGAAAGTTAGAGGTGGCCCAAGGAGATCTAGTTCAATAAAACAAATATTCATTGAATATCTCTAATTTGCCAGGCACTGTTGCACAGTCAGCAGAACAACAATAATACTAAATTCATGAAGGAAGATTAAAAATGAATCCTTTTTGGGGGGGATAGTGATTTGTATGTTCTGTTATCCTAGTGATAGAGGGAGCAGAAAGAAAGTGGGCATGGATAGAGGGTGAAATGGCTTTAGTAAATGTCAGGCAGAACTAATGAAAATTTGGAGGCCCTAATCACTTTTGGAAACTATTCTCAAGGTTATATTAACATATTATTTTAGATTTAGAGCTTGAAGGGACCTTAGAGATCAACTAAGAACATAAATCTAGAGCTGGAAGGAATGTCAGAGGACATCTGGTCCAACCCCTTCATCTTATAGATAAGGAAACAAGCAAGGCACAGGAAAATTGAGTCTTGCCCAAAGGCAATCAAGTAGTAAGCTTCAGAGGTAAGATTTGAATTCAGGTCCTGTGACTGCAGAGCCAGTATTCTGTCTACTATGACATGATGCCTTTTTATATGGAGACACAGTTGCTAATGAAAACTCACTTCTGCTGTGCGATCCTGGGCAAGTCCCTTACCCTGTTTTCCTCAGTTTCCTCATCTGTCAAATGAGCTAGAGAAAGATACAGCTAAACAACAACAACAGCAAAATGTTTTGATTCCTCATTGCTCTCCTTCATGCTTTCCTCATACATACCTAATTATCTAGTCTTGGCCTCAGTTTCCTCCTGTATGAATGGAGAACACAGGTCTAATTGAGAGAGACACTGTGTTTGTAACCGATTAATTGTTAAGGTAAAGTAATACTTTTATATCAAGTATGATATAAATGCCAATTAGTCTTATCATTTAATTGCCTTCCTAGTGCTGTGTTGTTGTTGTTTTAAGAATAAAAAAGGAACTGCTAGTGGTTCCTAATATTTTCATTTAAATGCTTTTTGTAGACACTAAAACTAACAATACCTAAATGAGTTTAATTAGTTGTGGATCAAGGAGGCAGGAAAAGGGGAAGCTATCTCTCAATCTGTTATAGTTATTCTTCTAGGAAGACAACTTTATTAAGAATTGTTTGGATTATTTTACTGTTTCAATTTCAGGCTGCAGCTATACTAGATATAAAATTCATTTCTGACGCTTGAATCATTTGTTTTCTCTATCTACATAGCCCAAGTGAGTTTTCATTAGCAAGCATGTGTCCATATAGAAAAGCTGCATATCATAGTAGGCAGAACGCTGGCTCTGTAGTCAGAGGGCCTGAGTTCAAATCTCACCTTTAGTGCTTACTACTTCTGTGCCTTTGGGCAAGTGTCTGAGGCTAGATTTGAACTGAGGAAGATGGCATTCTATCCACTGTTCCATCTAGCTATCTAATCATAGCTTTAGAGGGAGTCAATTGGCCTTCTTCCTAGAGTTAAAGCCAATGGGAAGGAAAAATAAAATTGCTGATTTCCTCCTTAAAAATAAAATCTTAACTTGCAAATATAATGTTAAACAACTTGCAAATAAAATAATAGGACAATTAAGTACATTTTTCAGCTTAACAGTATGATATTCAAAACAATTTTAAAGTATTTCAGTTTTAAAAAAAACTGATGCTTGAGACTATATGTGACTGATGCTTGCGAAAAGGTCTCTCTCAATACCAGAATCTTATCACCTAGAGATCATGGGTGATATTAATCTTCTACTGCCTAGGAGGGGATTCTAACTGATCCCAGTTCAACACCCCTCCTCCTCCCCCATTGCTATGCAGTTGAAGTTTTCAGGGTAGCTCAGAACTGATCAGTTTTTTTAAAGGAACTTTTTTTTTCAACCATTAGGCTTTTCAGAGACCTCCCCACCCATTAGAATACAAGTTCTTTGAAGACAGGGACTATATTTCTGCTTGCATTTGTATTCACAGGGCTTAGCACAGTGCCTGGCACATAGTAAGTACTTAACTAAATGTTTTATTGACTTGGCATGTTGACCTCAGGGACTGAGCCTATAGCTTATAGCTTATACATCTCAAGGACAACTTTGGGCCAGAACAAATACATGGGTTTTGTATCAATTAAATTAAATTAAATTCTCAAAGCACTTTAAAGTTTCCCCTCAACTGCTCCTTAAGAGTCACACTCCATTCAACATCATTCTGGACTCCCTAGAGGCAGCATCAAAGTATTCAGGGCCTCTGGAGCACCCTTCCCTTTTTTAGGGTAATATGTATTTTCACTTCTCAATAACAGTAATAATCTGAGTAACACAAAACCTAGATTTCCCCAGAGTTAGCATATTCCCAATATGATCAAGTCTTTGACTATGAACTACTCTTTAGTTATTAATTCACTCAATGTCTATGGCTTTGGGCTTTTAGGGGATCATATACTTAGAATCTGAAGGGCATCAGAATTTAACAGATGAGGAAACTGAGACAAAGAGAAGTTAAATGACTTGCCCAGGGTCACATAGTTATTAAGTGCCTGAGACAGGATTTGAACCCAGTTCTACCTGACTCTAAGTCCGGTATCCCATTCACCAATCACACGGCTTCTTTTTCCTTATCCTTTAAAGTATTCTTTCCACTAAATAGTATAGCAACTCATTAAATAGTTGACCATTTTATTGGGTCTATTAAAGATTCAGATTATTTCTTGGTTCTGGAGTCTACAACCTGTATTTGCTTTCAGGTATGGGGTAAGGTGTTGACATTCATCCTTTGCTTACTACAAAGTTTCATCCTTAGTTACTTCACAAATAACATCTCTCCCCATGTAGAATTGCCGCAGGCATTATCTATTAAAGCTCTCCTGCTAGGGACTTTAAAATTAGAATTTAGGGTCTGGAAGCAGGGGTCCTTTGTAGATAGCCTCAGCTTTTGAAATGAGTTTTCCCTAAGATTCAATTGACCCTCAGTCTGGTGAACTTGATTTAATATTTATTGAGTGCCCACAAAGCACCCTGGATGCAGCGCAAATTCCATTTTTGGGACTGGACTTTTACCTGATTGAATTTAAGTCTTGTTTACATTTACCAAAGTAGCAGTAATTTTGTTCTAGATGTGCCTCAGATCCATTTTCTCACACACTTGTGGTCAGGAAATGGGGGAAGAAAGAACCAATGCTTTGCGGTGGTATTAATTCACTCCTTAACCCACTCAGCCCTGAAGGCCACTCAGACTATTCACTCCCCAGCTCCCACTGTGGAATGACAACAACTGCTATGCTTGGCCTTCTAAGAAGGAGGAAAGGAATGGCTGAAGATGAACAGCCTCCCAATTGCTGAGTTATAATGATTTGATGTTACCCAAAAGTCCATTTTAAATTTTTAGAAAAAAAACTTCAGTTTTTTCCATTTAAAAGTTTTATTTAACATTGAATCATCGGAACTTTGGTTTTAATGTAATTTGGAACCTCTGTAGCATTTAACAGACAGGAGTAATTATCATCTTGTGCCTTAGGAATGATTATTTCTTCTTACTATCTCTCTTCTTTTTGGATGAAGAGTGGGCATTTCCAAATGGCTGCTATTCTCTGAAACTTTCTTAGGTATCCCAGGACTGCATTTAACTTCAAAAAGAAACAACAGGCAATTTGCAAGTCAATAAAGCTGAACATCTTGTGCTTAACAACATGGAACATCATACTGAGGATAAAATGAAAGAACAGGGTCAGCAAAGATATTCCAAATCCTTGGCACTCCACAGTAAAAATCTGTATGAGAAATGGTGGTCAGAGGCCCAGAGTATATTTCCTTTTGTGATTCGCCTGTGAATTATAGCTCAAACTAATTCATAAATTCACTTTAGATCTTGATTCTTTTTTTTTTTTTTTGGCTGCTTGGGACCAGCCAGATACCTGTTTAAAGCCAATACCAGAACCTTGCTATTCAGTATTTTATCACTGATGCTTGAAGTAGGTACAAAAGAGAACTTTTAAAGATTGAAGGAGACCATCAGCATCTATGACCAACATTGAAAAATTCTCCTTAGGAAAATATGCTTTATGGGTTGACATTGTATATAGTCAGGAATGCAATGGAGGATTGTTAATCTCCCTCCCCACCCTCCTGAACCCAACATGTGAATTACTAACTAAGGTGAGAATTCTCCTTTGCCTAAGTCCTCATTGCTCCACTGACTATTCTATGGAAAGCAAGTTCACTGCTTTAAGGTACAAGCTTGATACTTCAGGAAAAATGAATTTCACATACCTTAGAAGACCATAGGATTTGGTCCTTCCAAAGTCCCCTTCAGGGACTCCAGAGATGTGCGCACGCATACACAGACACATACTCATGCATGCACACATGCACATGCAACATACATAACAGAAGACACCCAAACAAATGGAGGGCATGCACAAACAGACTGAATCAGGAACACACACACACACACACACACACACACACACACACACACACACACACATAGAGGTCCACCCACAGAGATGCTAAATTGCATGCAGACCTGGAGAGAGACCCTTGTATTCATGAAACTTCTGTAGACCTAGGTGTTTTCACAGAAGAATGTTTATGATATATATCTTATTTGTACACAGTTGTTTACATGTTGTTTCCTCCATTCGACTGTGAGCTCCTTTGGATAAGGGACTTTTTTTTTGCTTTACTTTATATTTCCATCATTTAGCACAGTGCTGGGCACATAGTATTTGCTTAATCAATGCTTTTTGACTAATTGATAATTGATTTTTTTTAATTCTGAAAAGCTCACTAGAAAATATCAAATTATCTTGGAAACTTTTCTCATTTTCCTTCTGAAATGGGAATGGAAAAACTGGAGATAAGTTTACTTGGTTTTTTTTTTTCTTTTCATTTTTTGCCTTTGGTCTTTGACTTAGGGTCTAGCAGAGATGGGGATGAAAATAAAAAATAATGGAAACAACTATTCCAAACTTTTGGAAACTCTCTAAATGGCTATGAAAACCAAAGGTGAATTAGGAAAAACAGTGGATAAATTTAGATAGCTGAACTTTATGAGTGGGGAAGGTTTGGTCTACTGAAAGACCTAAAGCAATATTTGATAAATTTGACATAATGGTCTTTTTTTTTTCAGCACTCATATTTCTCTACCTCTCTGCTACATTTGACAATGTTGGTCACCCTTTCCTTTTGGATACTTTCTTCTCTGACTTTTCCTGTGGGTGGTGGGGGGGAGAAACTCTTTCCTGGGTCTCCTCTTACCAATCTGACTGGTCCTTCTAAGCTTCCTTTCTTGGTTTATCAACAGTATCATAACCCCTAACTGTGGGTGTTCCTCAAGCCTCTATCTTGAGTTTCTTCTCTTATCTATACTTTTTCTCTCGATAACCTACTTCATCAGGTGCCATGGGTTTAATTACCAACTCTATTAAAAATGATTCACAGATTTATGTATTCAGCCATAGTCTCTTTCTGGAGCTTTAATTCTGAATCATCAACTGCCTGCTAAATATTTTGAACTGGATATTTTAGGAAAAAAACAAACTCAATGTGTCTCAAAAAGATCTCTTTATTGCTTGCCCCCTCACCAACTCATCCCTCCACCAGACTGCTCTACTTCTGTCAAACGTACTACCAAGGTTATAACCTGGGCATCACCTTTGATCCCTCAGTCTCCCTCTTTCTCACCCTAATCCAACCAATCACCAAATTGTGTTGTTTCTGTCTTACATCTCTCACGTCTGATCCTTTCTTGCTACACAGTCTCCACTTTATTTTAGGACTTTATCACCTATCATTGAGACCAGGGGTAGGGAACCTGTGGCCTTGAGGCCACATGTGACCCTCTAGGTCCTCAAGTGCAGCCCTTTGACTGAATCCCTTTGAACAAATCCCAATTTGTTATGTGAAGTCTGGATTCAGTCGAAGGGCTGCAAAGGACCTAGAGGGCCACATGTGGCCTTGAGGCTGCAGGTTCCCCATCTCTGATTTAGACTGGCCTACTAATTGGTTTCCCTGTTTAAAGTATTTCCCAGCTCTAATTCATTATTCAAACAACAGCCAAAGTAGTTTTTCTTAAGCATAGATCTGATCACTTCATTCCGTTAATAAGTATTAGTGGTGTCCCTTTATCTCTAGGATAAAATATAAACTTCTCTGTTTGGCTTTTCAAGCCTGTTTTGGGGACCATCTTCAGTTGTCCTGATCTATATCTTGCCACTGGACCCAGATGACTCTGGAAGAGAAAGTAAGGCTTATGACTTTGCAAAGCTCTTCCTCACTTAAATCCAATTCACTTGCAAGTCATGGCATCACCTTCCTGATGGCACGGTCCTCTTCGAGAGCGAAGGACAAACAGCAAAAGCCTGTCTTATCCTTTTTCCAGTATTTCCAGTCTCATTAAATCTTACTTTCCTTTCTGTACTCTTTGGACTAGCTAAAATGAACTCCTCTCTCTGTTTCACATGGGACACTCCATTTCCCATCTGGATGCCTTTGCAGTGTTTGCCCTCCATGCCTGGAATATGCTCCCTACCTAGAATTCCCCACTTCCATCAAGATGTAGTTCAAGTACTACTTGTCTTTCCTATAGTTGCTAGTGCCTTCCCTCCTTCCCTGTCATGTATTTAATTGTTTTCTATGCATTTGGCATTTATGCTGTATATATTCATTCTGAATGTACTTATTTATGCATATATTGCCCCCCCAAGCTTCTTAGAGTAGAGATGGTTTTAATTTTTTCTATTTGTGTTGGTAGTACCTAGCACAGTACCTGGCACTTAGTAATAATCAATGAGAGCTTGTTGATTAAATGAGCATTATACTCTCAAATAGATTACAAAATAGTTATGTAATAATAGACTCAGAATTACAGGGAATCTTAGAATTCAAGTCCAATGCCATTATTTCAGAAAGGAGATAACTAAGGTCCAGGTAGGTTAAATGCTGCTTACCTAAGCACAAATACCTAATTAATGACAGAGAGAAGCTAGAAGCCAAGTTTCTTGGCTTACAATTCAAGTCAACTTTTGTGCATATATATAATGAAAAAGCTATGTTCCTCAATTTTGAAGTATATTCAGGTATTCTATTTCTTGTTTACTTTCTGTATGCTATTTTGATCAGCTGCCGACCAGAAGTGGTATGAGTTCAAAAGGCACTAAACAGACAACATGAGCCTCTTTCTCTTTCTTTCTTGACTTCATTCCAATTTTTCTTTTCATTTACTTATTTGTGTGTTTATTTAAACAAAGCTTCTCAGTTCACTTTCCAAGGAGCAGTCATTCCTGCTTTCTTCCAAACTGCAAATGGTGCTGGGAAAAGCAAAGCCAAGGTCGCTTACCAGAGAAGAGACAGAGTAGCTGCAGCCAGTTTCCAAGGAAGGCATTGTTGTCCCAGCAAACTACAATAGGACTGCTTTAGATTTCAGAGTCAATGAGGGATATGCTTCAATGTATGCATTGGTCATTCTGAGGTTCCTGTGCTGGTAGTGGGGAACTTGGTCAATCTGGTCCTTGATGATCCTTTGCATATCTTCCTCTAAGTGCAAGTCTTTGGGTGTGGGGAGTTAGCACCAACCTGCCTCACCTACCCAGGCCAACATGTAGACCATGAACACATGGCCTTGCTGTTGCTTATGTTTAATGGGGAGATACTAATACTTATTAAGTAAAGGAATAATCGTCAGTTCTGTACTTAGGAAAAATTATTTTGGTAGTTATGTGAAAACTGGATTTGAACTCAGGTCTTCCTGACTTGAGGCCCTACACTCTATCCACTGTGCTATCCAGCTGCTTAGCCTCACTTTCCTTATCCACAAAATGATGATAATAATAGCACCCATCTCAGGAGTTGTTGAAAGGATTAATTTAGATAACACATTAAAAAAAAAGCTTTGCGAGCTCTATCTACCTGTAAATGTGAGTTATTATAACACTTAATATTAGCTGAAAGAACTCACAGTAGTTGGTTGCCTCTTCTTAATCATTTCAAATCCACCTTCTTTGGTTGGCTTTCAAAGACCCCTCTGTGAGCTGCATTCACCCTACATATTCAGCCTTGTGTTCCACTCTTCCAAGGTTTAAACCTTCTATTCCTATCAGGCATATCTTCTCATTCTCACTTTTGAGCGGCTCCTATTTGAAATGCTCTCTCTCCTCCTCTCTTTTGTTTTTGTTTTTGTTTTTTGTTTTTTATTTTGGCTAGGCAATGCGGTTAAGTGACTTGCCCAGGGTCACACAACTAGTAAGTGTTATGTGTCTGAGACCGGATTTGAACTCAGGTCCTCCTGATTCCAGGGCCGATGCTCTATCCACTGCGTCACCTAGCTGCCCCCCTCCTCCTTTCTTTTGATTTGTCCTTCATTCTCGAAGAGGACCATGATATCAGGAAGGAGATGTCATGACTTGCAAGTGAATTGGATTCTCACTTTCTCCTCCAGATCCATCTGGGTCCAGTGGCAAGATACACATCAGAACAACTGGAGATGGCCCTGAATGCAGTGGGAAGCCTTGACTTTTTTGAGCTATGGTCTTTTCCAAGCCTCAGTTTGACTGAGGCAACTCCCATTCAGTGATTAAGGCTAGGTAAAAATCCTTCAAGGTCAATCTCAAACCCTTTCTTCCCCATGAAGCTTTCTCTGACCAATTAAAACCATGCTGATTTTTCTATTCTTTGAACTCCTATTGTATTTGATAAAGAAATCACTGAGAATTAAAAAAAAAACTCTCTATGTTCTGTTCCAACATGTTAATGATGCTCAAAAAAGATGTTTAAAAGAAAAATGCTCCATAAGAAAGAGATTGGGGGGGGGAGGAAGGAACAAGTTTGTTTATGAAGGGCTTTCTAACAGAGGCAAGCCACTTTGACAGCAAAATTTGCCATGAACTTTGTATATACATTTCTAGAATAGAGAAAAGGTGACTTTGAGCAGAGTAGTGTAGTAGACAAGGGGGGACCAGACACTTTTGACTCACAATGAGCACATGCCAGGTCCTTCTTGATGCAACAAAAATAGAGTCCCAGGAACAGAATTGTAATTGCCACATTAACTGAAGTTAAATGTCTCCTTTTCAATTTGAATCAGGAGGGGAGCTGTGTTAAGTGTTCAGCCATGGGCCTCAAAGTCAGCTTAGTGGGGTACCACGTCTTATTCTCAGTCTGTTCCAGGGTTCTTTTACTTCAGTCCCTAGGACTTTTACGTTTTACTATTTTCTAAATTTTCTCATCCAATTCCAGGCATTGCATCTTTTGGACCTTTCTGGGCACAGAGCCAGCTTGGCTCCCTGATTCAGAGCTCTGCTGCACCTGAATCTTAATTACTTGTCTTCTTCTTCTGTCCCTGACTCTTCATCTGATTGCTTAGTTCCAACACTGGCTTTCATTTTTCTCTTCTCTTCTATGTCTGGATACTCACCCTTCAGACCACAGGAGTTTGGTGCTAGGCTTCCTAGAACCTTAGGTTTAGAGTTAGAATGGACTTCAGAGTCTATCTAACTCAATGCCTTGGATTTAACAAATGAGGAAACTGAAGCCCAGGACACACGGGAAATAAGTATTAAAGGTGGGATTTGAACACATGTCTTCTGACTCAAGGAAAAGAGGACACAAACTTAGAACTCCAGGGGTAAAGACACTATAAGTAAAAGTGTATATTAAAGATCTTCTCAGTTGTATGACTAAATGGTGCTTACGCTTTATTTTTGGGAGATGCATGTTTATCCATATATGTATTGCTTATATACACATACGTATACATATTTGTTCGACTGGGAATTTGCATATATATGACACGCATATGTATATACACATGTTTATTTTATTTTTAGTTTATGAAATAAAAAAAAGCATTTCTATAACATAGCAGAGTAAAAAAAAAAAAACGATGATTGCACATGAAATTGCAAATCTGTTATTCAGCTTAATCCCTAACTAAAGTTCTCCAGGCTTAACATGATCTATGATCTTCTCTAAGTAAGAACCTCATGCCAGAACATTCAGTTTCTGGTCTCAGATGAAGAGAGGCTTTTTTTGCCAGAATATCCTGGCATCAATTTTGGGATTTGCCCAAATAAGCTCTCCAGATCAAACACATTAATATGTTTTTCCAATGCCATGTTCACTATCAATTAATCAGGAAGCCTCCTGAGGGCCTGGGAGACATTTGCTACTCCACCCTTATTACTACTGCACATTTCTCCATATTAACACTGCAGCCTGGAGGGCAGCATGATATCTTAGAGCAAGCAAAGGACTCTGGAGTCAAAGCTGGTGCATTCAAATCCTCCATCTACCATGTGTGACTTGGGGCAGACCATCTAACCTCCCTGTATCTCAGTTCCCTACAGTGCCAGGTTTAGGTTAAAGGGTTTCTGAGGTCCCTGCTGGCTCCAAATCCTATTTAGCTTACTAATAATCCTTCTCACTGACCAAGGACACCAGGAAATACAAACTGCTTAATAGGTCAGTGTTCATTTGATCAGACACATGCAGAGGTCCCCCCTAAAGTTCACATAGCAGAACCCTTTCTTTTTTTTTCATTTAGTAGAGACAGCATATTTCCAGAAGCACAACAGGAATAACTTATCTTTAAAGAGATAAAACTACTGTAAATTTCAGTTCTAGTATAGTACATATAGAAATATACTTAATAATTATTTGGTGATTACTTGATAGCAGAAATTTTTATTTATTGTCTTTTCTATTCACCGATATCACTGCTGATGGAAGTATCAGGAGCTACTATTACTGATATCTTTACCTCTTCATTCTAGTGTGACTAAAAGGCTGAAAAGATAGCCCTTCCCACATTGAGTATGTAAGGATTATCTTTGGCTTCTTAGTATAGTGACTTAGGAATCTAGGAAACCAAATGGTCACTTATATTCTAACTCTGCTTCCTGTGTGACATTGGACAAATCACTTTCTTTTCTGTTTGCCTCCATTTCCTCATCTGTAAAATGGGGATAATAATAGCACTTACCTCCCAGGGTTGTCATGAGGATATAATGAGGTAATAATTGCAAAGGATTTAGCACAATGTATATAGTAAGTCTATGTAAATTTTACTATTATTATTATTATTACTATTATCATCTGTAAAATGAGAGGATTATAGCAGATGATTTCTAAGTTTTAAATCTTCTAGTTTTAAAAATTTAATCCTACTAAACTATGATGTAATCCATGTTGCCAGGAAGGTCTTTCTGAAAATATCTACCCCTCCATCTGTTCTGGGCTACTTGAGCTTCTACTGTTAGAGTCACTGTTTTGAGTATTACCATCTCTTAAAATGTAGATGTTTCTGAATGTGATGATGTATATGTTAAATCATTTACCATTTACTATCTAAGTTTGAGTTACTTTAGCTTCTTCCTTTCATTGTGGCCAGCTGAAGGTAATTCAAAGACCAAATGAGAATTTCCCTGTGATAGGAGAAGGGAAAGGTAGTTTGGGCACATCAGAAACTACCTGGGATACTGTGGGAGAGAAGCTCTGGAAATCCAGGAGGAAGAGGACAGCAAATTCCAGGGACCATGGAGTATGAGAAAAGGAGATATGAAGAAGGATATGTGAGGGTCCTCAAAATGAACTTCTGCTTCACAGTTTTGCCTAGAATTGGCCCTGGTCTATGGAACCTCACTGGTTGTAATTCTGACACTTTGTCTTATCACCTGCCTTGGAGCCTTTGCTGAAACAGAGACACCAGATTTCTACTTGTGTACCAGCCTGGGCCACCAGGGGCTGTAGTTTCTCATCAGTTCACAGTTAGGATAAATTATTCAAGCTTTGTTTCTTCTGCTACTGCTCCTACTTCAGTACATTGTACAGGAGCTAATAGGTAGTTATTTCTCATATACTTCACTAGACAGGGCATCTTACTTCTCTAGTGCTGGCACAGTGGTATGTCAAGACCTCATTGGTGATTCAGGCTTACAACTTAAGGATTGCCTTTAACATATTGAAGGTTAATAGTACACACAGAGCAGATAATAGAGCTTGGCACATAGTAAGCATTTAATAAATGTAAGTTTTCCTTTCCTCTCTTCTCCTCTCATTTCTTCTCCTCACCTATCCTCTCCTTTCTCCCTTCTTTTCCTCCCTCCCTTTGCTCTCTCTTCCTTTCTTCTTTCCTTTTATCTTCCCTCTCTCTTTTTCTCTCTCCCTCCCTTCCTCCTTTTCTTTCTTCCTCCTTCCCTTCCCTCCCTCCTTCCTTCCTTCCATTCAAGAGGACCAATTAAAAAACACATAATGGAGTTTTTAGATTACATATCTCAAAGCACTACAAAACTTATTATGGAGAAAAAAAACATTATAACTTATTTTAATGAAATTCTAGGCAATATTGGTGTTGGTGATCAACATGAACTAGATTATACTCTAAATAAAGTCTTCTTGGTCACAAGAGTTAAAATAGCTTACCTTTTTACCCACTACTGTAAAAAAAAAAGTATTTCCATGTTAAAGACATTGCTAAATTTTAAGCACTTTCAGGATGATAAATTAAAAACAATGAAAACAATATCATGCTTAGCTAGCAACAGAACCTGCTAACCCTCTTTTCTAAAATTAATAGTACTCTGTGATGTTTACAGAGCAGAAAATATTTGTACATGACTACATCCATTTTATTTTTTTTTCCCATTTCTTTTCAGCCAATTTAGGGAACAAGTTTAACATCTATAGAAGTAAAGTTGAATTGTGTATTTGAAAATTACAAATTTTGTTTAAGATAAAATACTGAGAATATGAGATTATTAGTTATGCTTAGCATGGCAAGAATGGGATTATAGTCTTACATTTTATTTTTAGGAAAGATTTAGGTTCGCATTGTGATTGCTTTTCTTAAACATGGACATTAGATTTTTCTTTTCATAATATAATATTTGATTTGTATTTTCATGAACTTTTGCATTTCATTATGCTATAGCATATGTAACATGTGCTGTGGACCAGTTAGCTAGGGAATTCCTGGTATGGATATTCCTTCGACTGATGAAAATTAGAAGTTCACTTGTAACTTCTTAGGTCATAGAACCATAGTTCTAGAGTTTACACAGTTAGTATGTGTTAGAAGCAGAACTTGACTCCTGGTCTTCCTGACTCCAAGTCTAGTCCTTTATAGGAAAGGATAATGGGGCCTCACAAGATAAGGTAATTTGATTTTTTTTCAAAATATTCAATTCTGTGGCAATATGGTATTGTATAAAGAACATAGGACTTAGGATTAGAATAACTTGTTTCAAATTCTGTCTCACCCACTTAATGGCTGTCTTAAGGATAGTAACCAAAAATCTTTTCATCTCTTTTTCTCCATATCTAAAATAGACACCTATATTAAAATAGCAGAGATTATACACTACTTTCTTTATCTCCTCTGTGCCCACTGATGATTGAGATTGCTTGATTGATTGTTCACATAATAAATTCAGTGCCCTATAGAATATAGCTCTTCTCATCTGTATGTATTCACCCTGTTTTTCCTCAGGCTCTTCTCTGCCATGCACACACTGATGAAGACCTGTAGCTGCTGTACATATGCCTATATCCAATACTCACCCACATGTTTGTACTATTGAAATAGGCTGTTAGTCTCCCTGTATCTAGAATTTCCTTTCTTCTCTATTCATCCTCCCCACAGCTGTCAAATTGAAGTTTATAAAGCTCAGGTCTAACCATATCACTCCATGCTACATATTTCAGTGCCTCCTCATTGTGCTTAAGATAAAATACAAACTCTTCTGTTTAGTAGTTAAAGTCCTTCAAAATCTGGCTCCAGCCTATCTTTCTGGTCTTATTATACAATCCTCTCCCTTATGCATTTTATCCTGTAGCTACACTAGCCGACTCGGTTTTCCCTGTATATATGTCCTTCTCCCTACCACTCTATGGCTTGTACCAGTTGTCTTCCATTCCTAGAATGCCTTCCCTTTCTTATCTTGACTCTTGGGAAGCCCTCTCTCCATTCAAGGCTCAACTTAGGTACTATTTCCATCAAGAGGCCTTTCCTGATTCCCTCAGTTAGTATCCTGTCCCTGTCCCAATTGTATGTGTGTATATATACATATATATACATAAATGTATATGTATGAACACATACATATATGTGTCTCTGTATGTATATATGTGTATATATGTATATATATATACACATGTATATATATATCCGTATACACACATACATATGTGTATATATAGATATATGTGTGTATCTATCTATCTTGTGTTTGTTTGTGAATGTATTACATCTTAGTATAATATAAGTGCCACAGAAGTAGGAACTGTCTCACTTTTATTATTTATATTCCTAATACACTTTGCATCACCTGTCAAAATATGCCCTGTTTCCAGATACCTTGTTTTCCAGAGCTAAAGCCTAACAAGCAGACTATGCCCTGAGCTTGGCACAACAATAATCCTTTGCGCTCAGGCTATCACCCTCTAGCAAAGTGTATTACTTGGACCAGCACCTGGTATTCACTGAAGGATTTAGCTCCCCCTATTTTCCAGGGCCATCTATCACATGTTTTCAATCACTGACAGGTACTCTATTCCTGTTCCTATGTCCCCCAAGACAATGACTATTCCCATGGGACCCAAGAATGCCTATATTCTCCCAAGAAATGCCAATCATGAGAACTATCTCAAGATCTAAGAATGATTGTGTTGTGGGCCAACCCCTTTCACATATGTAAGTGGTCCCAGCCTTAATAGCCTTAAAACCTCCTTCTTGGGGGAGGGAGGGGCAGCTTCCATATCCATATGTCATCTTCCTCACTCTGAAATTAATTAAACTTCTATTTGTGTCCTGATTCTCCTGGCTTTAGCCTTCTGTTTGTTTGGCTTCAGTCACCCACAGGTTAAATGTTGGTTATAATCCAGTTGACACACCAAACACATTCTAAAAAATTTTTGTTGTTGTTTAATTGTTTTCAATCATGTCTGACTCTTCATGACTCCCTTTTTTAGGGATTTTCCTGGCAAAGATACTGGTTTGCCATTTCTGTCAGCTCATTTTACAGATAAGGAAGCAAACCTTCAGATTTACAGATAAGGAAAAAAAACCCTGAGGCAAACAGGGTTGAGTGACTTGCCCAGGGTCACACAGCTAATAAGTGTCTAAGGCTAGATTTGAACTCAGATCTTCCTGACTCAGGGCCCAGCATTCTTTCTACTTCACCACCTAGCTGCCCACTCTAGAACATAACTACTTAATAAATGTTTATTGATTGATTGATTGATTGACTGAAGGTGCATCTCTAGTACCAAATGGATTAAGAATGACAGAAAGAAGAGAAGAGGACCTGGGAGATGAATCAGAACCTTTGCATTTTTAAATTGGTGGAAGTCTTCCATCAATGGCATTTCTTAGGGAGACTACCTGAGAGGAAGGTTGGTTTCTACCAGCCCCATAATTTCATTTCATGGAATGTCAGCATGAAGAGCTCTTTGACCAGCTAGAGTTAGGGCAAATTTACCATCCTGTAGATGCCATGGAAGGTGATGATGGTAGTAGCACGAGTGTTCTCTAAGCTGAAAAATATAGTTAGATCTATAAAAAACAGGGTGGTCCAGAAGCATTGGCTTTAATTTATCAGTTGGACATTCTAATATCTGAAATACTGAAATAAAACCTTAATGGATCTGATTTCTTCCATCCCTGAAGATTGTTTGAAATTTGCATTGAAGGATACAAAAACAGTTGTGGGTTACTCAGTTTCTCAGAACAACCCCCTTCACCTTGGATTTCATACCCACCTACTTTTTTTTAGAAGCAACAATGAACAGTACATGTTATAACTTTCTCTTCTCTTTTCCATATTAGATTTCTAATTATTTAAGATAATCAGCTAAGGAATGGCTAACAATAGTCTTCCTGGAATATCAAACAATCCAGTAAGGGAAGAGTTATCCGTGGCCTCTTCCCTCACAAAAAGGGGATGGATATTCCATACAAGATAATAACTCTTCTAGACAAGAGATTTGTTAAAGAAAACTCATGCATTATTCTCACCTAAATAACTCAACAAAATTATTCCACATATGTATTATATAAATACACATATATGGACATATTTCTGATTGTTTGTTGTTAAAAATGTTCCTTGTAGCTATTTGCTCATCACTGACCTTGAATTCCTAAGATTGATGTCTGTCTAGTTCCAGTTGTATCTTGAAAGTTATCAGTTCACAAATTAATTGACCATCTAAAGGTTTCCCCCTCCCTTGCACACCTTCCCAGCCTGGTCCTAGGTAGATAGAAAGTTCTCTACTCCCACCTTCTTACATTGTGAGGGTTTGTCTGGTGCTAGCTACTGCCAAGTAGAAGTTGTGGCAACATGGGATGGGAACTGGGTATTAGGAAGTAACCGGAGCTTATGCTCCTGAGGCAGGGGCTGTGCTAGGCGGAGTTGTGGTGTACTGGGATGGGATCTGGATACAGAGAGGTAACCGGAGCTCACGCTCCCGAGACCAGAGTAGTGCTATGTGGAGCTATGACAAGCTGGAGAAGAAACAAGGTACAAGGAAGTAGCCAGAGCACGTACTCCTGAGGCAGGGACTGTGCCACTGGGGAGGCAGACGGCAGAGAACGAGCTCTCTCTGTCTAGCCTCCTTCTTTAGGTACTACGCTGACCCCAGACGCCTTCTTCCTATGACCAAATCTGACTTCCTGAGTCACGTATGCTCCCTAGGTGTAGCACTGACCCCAGACACCTCCCCCCGGTATCTGGACCCGACTTCCTGCGTCACGTACATTCTCCTTTGTCTATGCACTGATCCCTCACGCCTCCTTCCAAATATCTAGGTCCTACTTCCTGTGCCACGTATGCTCTCTTTGTCTGGACACTAGTGCTAGACATCCCCTTCTGATATTTGCTCCTCGACGAGTCACTATGGGTGGGCTGAGGAGGAGGGACGAAGAAGGTACTAAAAGGAACTGCAAGGATGGGGGGTGAGTCGGGTTTTTGCTCCTGCTCGTGTGCGTGTGCTTTCCTGCCTGGCCTTGCTGTGATGATCATTGAATAAAGTTCAGGTTTTTGCACCCCCTGGTCGGCTCATCTCTGGTAAATCCGGGTGGCCTCCGAGGACCGGTGAGTATGACCCTGGTTGGCTGATCTGGCTGAAAGAGAGTGCGTGGTTTGGACCGGCACATTACATAAGCAGATTGGTAAATCTTTTCACAGATTCAGGCCCAGTGACTACTACAGAGCTAAATTTTAACTTTGTCGTGATACAGGGCATTTGAACTTCATATGAAACAGATTTTGGGAGTGAGGGAAACTTATAGGAAACTCATAGTCTATATGAGGAAGAGAGAATGAGATTCCTTCCTTTTTCATAAGCGAAGAGCAAAGTCATACTTTCGTTCTGTGAATTTCAAGGACCTATGTCCCAGATGTTAGTATTTTTATAAGAGAAATGTCAAAGCTAGAGATATCCTGAAGGAATACTACTTCTAGTGACCTATTTTTTTAGCCACTGTGTTTCTGTCCATTTGAAATCAGTAACTAAGGTAAACTTATCCCAAAATTTTATTACAATAATCTAGCTTCAGAAATGGAATTTGTGTGTGTGTGTTGTTTATATGTGTGTGTATATACACATACATGTATGTACACACACACACATATAAAATATATATGTATCAAGTAAAGTTTGTTTGTACATATTCATTTACATCTTTCTTCCTTGTTAGACTATGAGCTCCTTAGGAGCAAAGACTACCTTTTCCCTCTTAACACAATGCCTGTACATAGTATGCGATTAATTAATGTTCATCAACTGATTGATTGAATGACATATATCCTTAGTTTTTCCCCTGACCCACATCACCAACTATCTTTTGGACTCGATATCTCATAGATATTTTAAAGCCAATTTGTCCAAAACTGACTCATCTTTTTCTTAAAACCCTCCCCTCTTCCAAAATTTTCTATCTTTCCAGATTTTTCTTCCAGTGTCCCTGATTCATAATCTTGGCATTATTCTCTAACCTCAGCCTCTCTCACCCTAAACGTCCAGTCAGTTTCCAAATCTTGCTGTTTCTAACTCCATAGCATATCTTTCATCTGTCCCCTCCTCTTCACTCACACAACCACATTAAGGCCCTCATCATCTCTTGCCTAGAATGATTATTGCAGCAACCTCCTAATTGGTCTCCCTGCTTCAAGTTTCTTACCACTCCCATCCATCCTACACACTGCTGCTAAATTAATTTTCCTTAAGTAGATATCTGACCATGTGACTCCCTTACTCATTTAACTCCAGTGGCTTCCTATTGCTTCTAGGATAAAATAAAAATTCCTCTATTTAGCTTTTAAAGTCCTTTATAACCTGTCCCCAATATATCTTCCTTACCTCAATGGAAATGTCTCTCCCTTCTGCACTCTGTGACCTGTCCAAATTGGCTTTTACTTCTATTTCTCACATATTACACTTCACCACTCATCTCTCCTCCATGTCTTTGCATTGGCTACCACACATACCTGAAATGTTTTCTCTTTCTTTACACCTCACAGAGTCTTTGTTTTCCTTTAAAATATAAAGCTTATGTACCATCTTCTCTATGGTGTTTCCTTATCTCACACTTCTTAGTACTCTCCCTCCCAAACTACTTTGTAGTTACTCACTTTAACATTATGCTTATCATTATACATATACTTATATGTATACTGTATGCCCTGTTAGAATGTCAGCTCCTTGTAAGTAGGGATTGTTTCATTATTTTTGTGTGGGTATGTGTGTTCACATCTCCTGTTTGGTACATAGTAGGTGCTTAATATGTGCTTGTTTTTAATTGATTGCCTTAATGTTTTCAAAGCACTTTTCTCAGAATAACTGTGAAATAGGTAGTACAAGTATCATTAATCCCATTGTACAGATGGCAAGATTGAGGCAATGAGAGATTTAATGACATCTTTAAGGTCACACAACTAGCAAGTATATGATGCAGGATTTAAACCCAGGTCTCCTGAATCCAGGGCATCCATACCTTTCCCTAGCCCTGGGACTTTAAACAAACCACGTTGGGTAGTGACAGTCTTCAATCTCTTTGAAGTGTTCCCGCTGATCTTTATCTTACTTCTCAGCACTTTTCATTTATTAATCCTATAAAATAGGTTGGCTATGTGTCTTATGAATAGTATCTATAATCAACCCAGGCTTCATGTATGCATTCCAAACCGATGAATATTTTCCTGAAGTTCATTGCCAAGTCAGTTTTTAGCTTAGGTTGCAGGTGAGCTCTTTCTTTTGGTTTAGAACAGTGACTACAAAGAACACAGAGGTCGCATGTATGTAGCATTACTGTTATTTCATAGAGGTCAACATTGAATATGTGGCTTACCTTCCCTATTCTATTACAATCTTCTTGAAGTCAAGGACCTTGTCTCATTTATCTATTTTTAAATTATTTTATTCTGAACTTAAAATATTACACTAGCATTTCCATAACAGAGTAGAATAGAAAAAAAGGGTGATTACGCATGGGACTGCAAATCTGTTATGTACAACTTGCTACTCCTTTTAAATTTAAAATAAAGTTATCATGTAACTTTTCTTTTTTAAAATTATATTTTATTTTCCCCCAATTACATGCTAAAACAATGTTTAACATTTTTTGTAAAGTGTTAACTTCCAAATTCTATCCCTTCCTCTCTCACTCCCCTCTCCCCTCCCTGAGACAATAAGCAGTCTGATAAAGGTTATACATTTGCTATCATGTAAAACATTTCCATATTAGTCATTTTTGTATAAGAAGACTGGAACAAGAAAGAAGGAAAGAAAGAAAGAAAGAAAGAAAGAAAGAAAGAAAGAAAGAAAGAA
>NW_020954867.1:5992534-6336618 GCF_900497805.2 Vombatus ursinus
AGAAAGAAAGAAAGAAAGAAAGAAAGAAAGAAAGAAAGAAAGAAAGAGAGAAAGAAAGAAAAAAGGAAGGAAGGATGGAAGGAAGGAAAGAAGGAAGGAAAGATGGAAGGAAAGAACAAAGGACGGAAGTCTCATTTATTTTTGTCTTTCCCAGTGCCTAGCAGAGTGGTTTATACAGAGTATAAGTATAAGCTTAACATATGCTTTCTAAATAAATATATTGGAAACACTTTTGGATTTGAATTCAGAAGATAAAGATTCAAATCCCTGATTTTCTATTTACTCCCTTTGTGACTTTAGTCAAGTCACTTAATTTCTCTGGGCCTCACTTCTAAAATAAAATTTTTTTAGGCTAGATAATCTCTAAAATTCCTTTGAGTTCTACATCCTATGATCTTATGAATACCCAGAGAAATCTACCATTTCCCTATGTAAGTGTTACTGGTAAAATGAAATATTTTGCTTGTCCAATCACCAGGAACAATACTTTGAAATATTTGCATTTGCCAAATGTGATGATACACACATGTAATCCCCAGTTCTTCCTGAGAGGTTGAGGCTGGTGGATTGCTTGAGCTCAGGAGTTCTGAGTTGCAGTGGGCTAATATGATGGGGTATTCACACTAAGTCTGGAACCAATATACTGAGGCCTTAGGAGCTGCCTAAGGAGGGGTGAATCAGCTCAGGTCAGAAACACAATAGGTCAAAACTCATTTGATTGTCAGTAGTGAGATTGGACCTATAAGTGACCACTGCATTTCCAGCCTGTGTGAAAAGGAGAACCCGTCTCAAAAAAGAAAGGAAAAAGGAAAGAAAGAAAGAAAGAAAGGTTTCTTTTTATACATTTACTCTTTCAATATGATAATGCTTCAATATTAATTGAATAGATTAATTATAGGTGATATTATCTCCCTATGCTATGTTTCTTTAACCCTATACAGAGAAATATTTTTTCCCTAGGTTATAAATCACTTATTTAGATATTATGGTATTTTCAAGTGTACCTTGGACAGTGTACACAGGAATAAAAAGTTCCCTGCCAGTTTAACTTGCTGTTTTCTTTTAAACCTCCTTTTTATTATGGAGTTTAGGCTTTTAGAAAGGGTGCTTATGGGCTTATGAAGGGTCCCTTTATAGTGAAGGATAAAGTACTCCCTGGAGGGCAGGTGAAATTTTAATCTTCTTCCTTGTATCTCCTTTTCCAAACCTTTAATCCATGTGGGATTTTCAGAAAAAAATCAGACTAATTTTGAATGTTTTAGAGTGAATAGCAACAGCTTTCCCTTTTACTCCCTTCACTCACATCACCTTGAAACTTTGGGAACTAGACCTAGTTTAGTATTAGAGAGCCTGATTTGTCTTTGGGTATCAGTATTACCTCTTGCATCAGGCTATAATTGTTCACAAGAGTTAATACTACAATAGTTTTGCATCTTTATCCTTGGTTTTAAAGTTAGTGATAATATTTCACTGGAGCTCCTGAGGATGTCACTGACAAAACCATACCAGGGAAATTCATAAATGATAGATAAGTTGTCCTCTGGGAATCATTATTCTTACTACCAAATCTTCTAGGACTGTCTCCCAGGGGAAGATAAAATTGGTAAATGTTGGGAAAGAGGGTGACTTGTCATAGGAGTATTGAATTAAAAACTTGGAGATGCTATAGTGCTCTAGTTCTTTTAAATTTATATGTATAAAAGTGTTTCATCAAAACATGCAAATACACCAAGAAATCAATCGGCTCCTCTTTGACACCCAAACTATACAAGTAAAGAAACTTTATTCTTGGTCAGAAACTGTGATTTAATTGGTTTCGAGAAGCAATGGGAAGCTCCCTCTAAAAATGTAAACTGGCAACTTCTATGAAACTTATGAGAGTTCTTTGAGAACACTGAGACGTCAGGAAATCAACAAGCATTTATTAAGCACCCACTATGTGACAGGAACTATAATAAATGTTGGTAATACAAAGAAAGAAAAAAATTTTTAAAATGTTCTCTTCTCAAGAAGGTCACATCTAATCGGGGGAGACAGCACACAAGCAGCCATGTAAAAACAAAATATGTGCAGGATACCTGGGTGATCATCAACAAAGGGAAGGATCTACTATTAAGGGGAATAAGGAAAGGCTTCTTAAAGGGGATGAGATTTTACCTAGAACTTGAAGAAAGCTAAGGGAGGCAAAAGACAGATGATTTACCCATGCCTACACAGCCAGAATGTGTCAGAGGAGGGTCTTGAACCCTGGTCTTTCCAGATTTGGCATTCTATACATTATACCATACTGCCTTCTGCAAAGGAAACTATGGAAGCTTTATTTTTTAATCAAAAAGAACATACTGACACACCTTCAGTATTCTGTCATATCAGTGTTTCAACCCTCAGTTTTAAAGTGTTGCATTATACAGCCTTATCACAGAAAATAATATGGCTGCAACACATTGCATGTAAAGTATTATGAAGAAGTAGTGTAAAAAGTGTCATCAAAGAAACACATAATTAAGTGGGCTGGACATATGGTGTGAATGAGGAATAACTTGCAGACAGACTGAGTGGATATCTGTGGGATGTTAGTAATATGTGATAAAGAGCCCCCTCTTATTGGGCTGATTCTGTGTGACAACTCTATGTGAGTGTATGGACAAAGAGTTGTATGGGATAAGTAGTGTGATATTTAAAAAGGTTCAAGAGACATAATTTCTAGGTAATTTAATCATTTTAAATTAATAAGATCAGCACATTTATTAATAAAAGGATGGTCATCTGACCATCTCTCTTAGACCAAAGATCCCTAATGGCAGCGGGCTCACAGTTTATATGACTTTGGAAGAGCAGGTGTTCTTCAGGGTAGCAATCAACACTGCTTAGTAAATAATTAATGAGAAAATGAATATTACAGTGAGTGGGTGGGCTATATTACAATGAGGGTTTGGGGTACACATGAATTTTGGTCAAAGAGACTTATCAATTTTTATATGACCTGACGGACGAAAGGGAGAACCAATACTTTCCAAACCTGTCTGAGCAAACACAATGAACAAGAATGCACCCATTAGCCCAAACTTAGAATTTCTTTTACTGTCTGATTCGATCTTGGCCTGGATGAATCTTTAAGAGAGATTTCCCACACTGGTTGATTACTGGATAAGGAAGTAGAAAAGGGGAAAATCCTTCATTCTAATACAATAATTAGTTATTAATGATCATTTTTTTCACTGTAGGCATGGGTAGATTGCAGTCTCCCTTGATATTAAGGATACAGACACTCATGAGATCACTGATCCATTTTAATATCACAAGTTAAATAACAGTAAAAGAGTAAATAATCGTAAAAAAAGAAGCATCATCAAATCATTTAGAAGTTGAAACATTCTATTTCCCTCTGTGGTTTCTCTTCTGCCTTCATTGTTTCTGAGAAGAACCTGACATGATTCTCTTAGATTAAGTTAGATAAATTTCTGCCACAACATCATTAACCTCCAGGAATGTGAACACTAATATTTATTGTTGTAATTGTACAAGCAGACACCTGCCCTCTTTTCCAATATAATCATGCATTTCAGAACAAAATCTGAAAGGCTTCTTTTGTTGTAGAGAATGAGTCTCTACTTTCCTGCCAGTCTCCAGGCTCACATCTCTACTGTTTGCCAAGGTATAAGCAGCTTAAAAAAATCGACATTCAGTGCTAAACACTGAGCACTTTGCTACACAATGACTATCATCATTATGTAATAACAACTGACAAATGGACCATTACTGTCGGAGGGGAGGCTTTTAAATCAGTCCTTAACTACTTTTATTAAGGGTTTGGAAGGTAATCAGTGGCATTATATTTTTCTTGTGTGTTTGTTCCTCTATCTACATGCTTTAGAGACTGTGCCAGTTACAATCTACCTCCACTACCTGTTGTGAAACATGGGTAACAAGATGATACAAGCAATTAGTAATCTCTGCTCACTCCTGAGAGTTGGCGTTTTCTGAAACCTTGAAATTTTGTTGATAACACTCAGTTGTCTGTGGTTTCCCCTTAAGGATAGTAACCATTGCCTTTTCCTCAGGCATTGTTCAGTATTTCGCAGGTAGATGTCATTTATTTACATGTGAAGGTGCACCCCAGTGAAACAAGGTTTAATTTTCTCACCTGTAAAAAGAGGGGGCTCATTGGATGACATCTAAGAGTCTTTCCAGCTCTAGAGCTGTAATTCCATGACATGGCTCCCTATCCTTAACTCTTTCCTATGGCCTCTAAATTATTTTTCTCTGAACTAAAGTGTCATTCACCTTCTTCAATCTAACCAATGGGGTATTAATTAGTTTTGCTGCTTGATACCAAGGTATATTGGACTATAAGGACTGGATTACTACTTTAATAATCTTTCAGGAAAAAAAAAACACTATTATTGTTTTTCTTTGACCCAAATTTGAATGTAGGAAAAGCTATATGTAGACTAAAAGAAGAGAAACAACAAGGGCCCCAGACTGGGACCCAAGTTTTAATCATTATTCTGTGCTCCTGTGAGGTTTTTTGCAAGTCACTTAATTTTTTTGTCTCAGTTTTGTTACCTGTAAAATGGGTGGGGAGGGTAGAGAGGGAACTGCCTGAACTCTATAATCCAATTCCAACAGTAACAGTCTAATTATGGGATTTGATTTATAAGGCTGTTTTCTGAAAGAAACAAATCCCCAAATAAGGGCAAATTTGGTTATTAAAATCAGCACTGGGAATTAACAGAATGATAATAATAGACAGCGAGGGGTATAGTGAATTGAGTGGAGGACCTGGAGTCAGGAAGACCAGAGTTCAAATCTAGCCTCAAACACTTGCTAGCTATGCTACCTTGGGCAAGTCATTTAATCTCTGTTTGCCTCAGTTTCTTCATCTGTAAAATGGTAATAATAATAGCACTTACCCCTCAGGGTTGTTGTGAATATCAAATGAGATAATTGTAAAATGCTTTTGAACCTTCAAGAACTATGTAATTACTAGTTATTATTATTACACTAGTTAACTTTTTTTTACAGCATTTAAAGCTTCACAAAGTACTTTTCATGTACTATGTTATTTTATCTTCGTAACAACCCTGGGAGTTAGGTACTATTATTACTCCTATTTAGCAGCGGAAGAAACAGAGGTTAAATGATTTGCCTAATATCACACAGCTAATGTGAAAGGCATGAGTCAAATGCAGGACTTTCTGACCCCAAGTCCAATGCTTTTTTTCCCCCTATGACAACTAGCTGTAGAAGTCAACAGACCACTATAGGGATTAGAAAGGAAGGGCTCTCTAAGTTCAATGGTTCAAATTTAGAAAAAAAGATGATTTGAACCAGTTCAAGTACCTGAGGGGTCTTCAGATGGAAAGCATTACAGCCATCCTGTGTCAAAGTGTGGCCTTCAGTGGATATGTTTAGATGACCTTTCCTTCAGCCCAATGTAATGTCTAATGAAGCATTGTTTTGTCTTGTCTCTCACACTACTAGGGTAAGGAAAGGATAAAACTGAAAGACAACTTGCTAATTAGTTTTCATTGTCTCAGGGCCTCTATGGAGACTCTGATGTGTTCAAGATGACTTGTTAATGAGCAATGCACAGCAGTCTACTTGCCCCTCACCAACAAATCCCCAAACAGCAAAAAACGCATTTTCGTCTCTTGCAAATGAATGAGCCAACACAGAACATTTATAACCAAAGCCAGTTTGCACCCTCACCACTGGTGGATTTGGCTGTGGTCTAATCCATCCTAGTGTTCCCTTCATTGACTTTTTTCTCTTTCTGTTTGTCTTTTCATTCTTAGATATTGTCCTTTATTATCTGATTTTCTATTATTACTTTACTCTGAAAGAACAATATGTTAGCCTGTAATTTCCTTATTACCACCCTGAAGACTTAACAATGGGGTTCAGTTCCATGTTGTTAGCCTCTGACCTCTGTGGGCTATTTTTCAGTTCAGTTGGTTTTTTGTAGTTTTGTTTTGGCTTCCTAGTAACACATCACTAATATGAAGTCAGTGTGTTATTTTAAAGGAGGAAAAAATGACCTTGTCAAATTCATTCCTCACCCAAGGAAATCAATGCTCATATTCAAGACTTCCTAAAACCTAGACAAAGAATGTGAGTTTATTCACATCCACATTCAATGATTTCTTAAGTGAAGCATGCACGAGAATTTGACATATTGATTTCCAAAGCATTGATGTAATCAAATAAAAATTCAGGAAGAAGACTAAGTTTCTTGAATCCTTACTGTAAAATTTTATGTTCCTTTTATCACTATGAGTGCCTGCACCTGTGAGCAAACTTTCTTTTTTTGAAGCAAAACAAGTATCAGCTTATCAAATGATCAATCACTGCTACCAGTTCTTAACCTGGGATTCTTGAACTTTTTCCTTAAATATTTTGATAACTTTATTTCAATATTATTGTTTTTCTTTGTAATCTTACATATTTAAAATATTATTTTCAGAAGAGGTCCATTCACCAGACTGTTCATGATACAACAAAAGTTAAGAAGACCTTATTAGAAGAAGTAATAGATGTATTTGTTAAACTTACTTTCAGAGGTAAAGCCAAGATGGTTGAGTAAAGGCAGGAATTTGCCTGAGCTGTCCCACAAATCGCTCTAAACACCTTTGAAAAATGACTCTAAATTAATTCTAAAGCAGCAGTACACACAAAAAGACAGAGGGGGAGTGAGTGAACCTTACTCTCATCAGAATTGGCTCAAAGAGAGAATAACATACACACTCAATTGGGTATAGAAATGTATCTTTCCTTACAGGAAAGTAAGAAGGGAAGGAGATAAGAGAAGAGAGGGAGCAGTGATAGAAAGGAGGACAAATTGGGGGAGGCAGTAGTCAGATGCAAATCACTTTTGAGGAGGGACAAGGTAAAAGGAGAGAATAGATAAATGGGGGGAACAGGATGGAGGGAATTTCAATTCAACATCTCATAAATGACAAGGTTAAAAATACAATTATCAAAAATTGAGGTTAAATTTTATTCAGTGATATTTGAAAAATTATGGTAAAATAAGTTAAAAGTATCTAGTGTGTGCCATTGTTTGCATGTGTTATATTCTTTGGAAAATGGAATATTATAATACATTTTAATGAACTTTGTTGGATACAATCTTCATTTTATCTTATTTCAAAAGAGCTATGAATTTATAGGTGTGAGTATAGTCCATCCACTGATGCAGCTTACAACTCCTCATGTTATTAGACAGACTTGATGACTGGCTATGGATGAAAATAGCACATTGTCTGGAGGCTAATCCTCTAGTGATGAGCATCTCTGAGTTCTGAGGTAGGTATTTAGATGATAGTCACACAATCTTATGGTAGATTCATCTTTCCTGTTTGGTAGGACTGTTTTTCACTTTGCTGGCAGAACCTTTGAAGATTTAGGAAGGAAAGAGAGTGAGCATTTATATAGCACCTACTCTATGCCAGGTACTGTGATAAGGGCTTTATAAATACCTCATTTAATCCTCACAACAACTATGGGAGAAAGATACTGTTATTATCTTCATTTTACAGTTGAGGAAACTGATGCAAACAGAAATTAAGTGACTTGTCCAGCGTCACATATGTAGCAAGTATATGAGGTTGGATTTGAACTCAAGTCTTCCTGACTCCAGATCCAGTGCTCTATCTACTGCTCTACCTAGTTGCTTCCTGGGGTCACAACTATGCCACATCTGTCTCCCCCTTTCTTTAAAACCCCTCTCCCTGCAATCTATCATCTTATATCACTCTTCCCCTTCAGAACTAGACTCCTTGAAAAAGCAGTCTACATTCAGTTCCTCCACTTTCTCTTCTTTCACTCTCTTCTGAATTTTCTGAAATCTGTCTGGCCTCTGATCTCAAAGCTCAACTAAAAACTTATGTCCCTAAAGCTACCAATGATCTCTTAACTGTTAAATTTAATGGCCTTTTCTCAGTCTTCATCCTTCTTGACCTCTCTGTGCTATTTGAGCTTTCTGACTACCTTCTCCTAGATACTTTCTTTTCTATGCATTTTCATGATGCTATTCTTCCTGAATTCTTCTATTACTTGTCTGATTACTCCTTCTGAGTCTCCTTTGCTCATTCATCATCTATGTCACATCCAGTAATTGTGGGTGTAACTCAAGACTCTGTCCTAGGCTCTTGTCTTTTTTCTCTTCATATGTGCTCTTTCACTTGGTGATCTCATCAGTTCGCATTCAATAATGTCTCTATGCAGATGATTCTCAGATCTATTTATTCAGCCTTTGTCTCTCCTGAATTCTAGTACCCAATTACCAATTGCTTATTGGACATTTCAAGAAGGCTATCCTGGAGAAATCTTGAAATAAAAACTGTCCAGGGAAGTGAGAGAAAGGAATTTAGGGAGAAAGTTTCATGATATAATATCAAAAGATATCAAAGAAATTAATGTTAATACAGTATTTTGCATACATGGTTTCATATGTAGTTTCCCCCTGTGAGGACAATTGCATGTTATGTGCCAAAATCTATTAGGTAAGGTAGAGGAATTCTAAAGTAACTCTATAAGTTCTTCTAATTTAAATTTTAAAAATCATCCATTCTTAATGAGTTTAATGCAAAGATAGGCATGAGGAAAACTGGTGAAAAATATTTTAAAATATGTTTAAGCACTAATAAAGGGAAAGAGGACAGTGACTTGAAAATGACAGAAAGTCCTCATCTTTTTATGCAATGAATACTTTCAATGAATATTTATGATGATTGGCATCATAAGAAATGAAACTGACTATAGTTTAATTGATAGGAAATGACTGGTTCCCAGCTCAGGAACCATTTCCAAATTATTGCTGTACAGTTGTTTTGGTTGTGTCTGACTCTTCACGATCCCATTTGGGGTTTTCTTGGCAAAGATACTGGAATGGTTTGCTATTTTCTTCTCCAGCTTATTTTACAAATGAGGAACTGAGGCAAACAGGGTTAAGTGACTTGCTCAGGATCATATAGCTAGTAAGTGTCTGAGGCCAGATTTGAACTCTGGAAAAGGAGTCTTCCTAACTTCTGACATGGCATTCTATTCACTAAACCACTTAGCTACCAGTTTCTAAATTAGCTGTTTACTATCAGGCCAGTGGGTCATTAGAATGAAGATCAAAATCAATATTTACCACCTCCTCTAGGTTCATTTTCCCCTCAACTGGCACTTACTCTCATGGTGTGAGGTTTCCAGAGGATTGTTTGAACTTTCAGGGACAATGCTAAGAGCACAAGTTTCTTATTTGGATGTTCATGAACCTTTAGCTTTCTGCTAACAATCATCCAGTAGACTTAAACATACTTTAGCAAAGGCATTTACTAAGGTGGTATAGTAAGAACACTTGGTACAAGAACATTCTCCTACAAAATACTTGGCTACATTCCTACAAATACACCCAGCACCTTGAGAAGAATGAGCTTAAACTTAGAGTTCAATGGTAGTGAGGCACATCCTATGTGTAGGATACATTTATGGCAAAGGAGATGCTTATTATCTGTGAAACTGTGGGCAACTTGCTTAACCTCCCTGGGCTTCAAGGTATTCATCTGTAAAATGAGGTTGGATATTATTATCTCTAATACTCCTTACACCTCTAAATCTATAATCTTAATTCAAGAATCCAGAAAAACAAAACATTTAGAATCTAATACAGTATAACCTAAAATTCACTCCCCAAAATGGCCAAAGGGACATAACCCATCCATAAGAAGACATCTTGCCATCTACCTTGCCATAGGCCCACGGATTCCCCCTGCTTTCTACTTCTTGCTCTGTAGTAATCAAAGTGATGGATGTCATTGTACTATAACAGGCATAACATAAATCCTTATGACTTCACCTAAAATGCCTGTGACTCCCCAGACGAAAATTCCCTTCCTTGATCATCATCTCCCTTTGTGTTTTGTCTTTCCATATCATAATGTAAGGTCAAGAGGGCAGGGCCAGTTCCATGTTTGTATTTGTATCCTCAGTACTTAGTATAGTACCAGAACAGAGTAGGTCCTTAAATTTTTTTTCATTCATTCATTTAGATGTATGTGTTTTAAAACACTTTGAAGATCTATGTTTTCTATGCTGCAGAGACTCCCTCCATTGATGCGAATTACAGATCTCTTTATGACTTACCTTATCTTTGAAAGTTGATGTAGCTGAAAAATTAATCACACTGCAGCCAAGTTCATGATATAGTGATCCTGTTTTAGTGAAGGTTATCCTTAGGCAATAGACAGATACATAGAATGTTACTGGGACCTGTATTTAAAGCCATTCCAGTATGGCAATACCAGGAAAAATTTGTTTGGCATTGCCTTCTATAGTACAGGGTCACCTCTACACCATGATAAAGCATTGGAATGGGACCTCTGTGGTGGGGTGGGGGAATATATTTAATATATAGTACTTGAAAATAAGTATTACTATTGAGAATTTAAGATCTGCACTTGAGATTCATTGAAGTAAGTTTTTTAAACTGCCAGTCAATAAATTAACTTTTGGCACTGGAGAAAATAATGTAATTGCTAATCAAGGCAGACTCCAGGGGAAGACCCAGCCACTAGTAATTTAATTATGGACAGGCAGCGTGGAGTCACAGGAAGGAGATTATAGGCAAAAATTAATAGGGGGAAAACACATTTAAGAGGTAAGGAACACTGATATACTAGCTCCCATTTTCAAAGCATCATGGAGACTGTTGACTGCATTGATCTCCTTGGTATCAGTGGGATTTTTTTATGGTAAAGATCTTGTTATCTTCTTTGAAAAATTAGATTTAAGGAACCTCTAAGATGAAATCTTCAAGGATAGCAAGTCTAATATAAAAGAAAATTTCTTGTGACTAGGAATAAGAGAAAGTAGTAGAAAATAGAAGATGAAAGAATCAATTGTTCTTGCATATTAATGACGTTCAAGAAAGAATGTAATACTTATTGATAAAGTATTTTGAGACTGGGTATGGTATCAGTACCTAGTGAAGACAGAGTAGCTAAGGATATCACTTATATGTATAGAAACCCAGGGAAATATAAATGAATAAACATATTCAAGATGGTAAAAAATAAGGTATAGAAGTTGACACAATATATATATTTTTAATAGGAATAAAAAATGCAAGCAGGTTTTGAGAGTTTCCATTTTGAAAATGTTTTTCATGTACTAACTATGGAGAATGGGAAAGAGAAGTATATGATTTCCTTTTCCATCAGAACACACAATGATTGAAAATCTTTAGTGAGATGGAAAAATTGGGGTAACAAAATCAGTATCATAAAAGGATAAATAAATCATTGCTCTCTACCTACCCCTGTGAAGTTAGAATATAAATAATCTTACAGATAATAGCGATGAGTTAGCATCAAATTCAAGTACAAGAGGGAGAAGACATAAGATCTAGAAGGGACAGGCATTAATGGAATTGAGTTGGAATTTATTTATACAAAGATTAACGTATGTAATAAATTATAACAGGCAACAATAGTGCTATATCCCAGTGTTATAAATAGCATTGCTATAAGACTACTACAGTGCTATAAATTGTGATACATGAAATGTGTGCAAACTGACTGCTGTTTACCTAAGCTTTCAATCAGCTATTGCCTGCTTATCTTCCTCTTGCCTTCTTGTCCTTCTCAACCTCTTCCCTTTCCCCCCGATTTCCTCAATTTACCTATTTATTTATTCATTCAAATGATTCCTCTGAAAAGTATCAATTCTGCAGTGTCAGCTATTTCAGATTTCAAGTCTCTGTACATAGATATTTGAGCCATTCACAGGAAAGGTGCTATATAAATCATGCGCATGAATAAATAACAAATGTAAAGGGAAATGGAAGCAATTCTACTTTAAGAAATCTTCTGAGGCTGGGACTATATCATTTGGCTTTTTAGCAAAGGGTTATGGTTCAGTGTAGCCACAGCCTAAATTACATGGAAAAATCTGGAACAGCTGTGAAATTGATAAATTATAGCTTAAGCCTGAATGGTGGCTGACACTCATCATAGTAAAATGTAATTAGAAAATTTATGAATTGGAGATTTAGTCTTTTTGTGTGGAACATAAAGTTTCATTACTAGCCGTATGATCCTGGGCAAGATCTTCACCTCTCAGAATAAGAGTTTCAAATCTGCATCTATGACTATAGGACAACTCCCCTTAGATGCCCCACTATCTCAACCTCAAACTGAGCTTATTTTATCTTCCCCTAAACTTGCTCCACCTTCTGGCCTTACTAATCCGTCTGTGCCATTCCAAATCACCATGATTTTAATGTTCATAATCCTAGTATTATCTTTAATTTCCTGCTCCTTCAACTCTTACATTCAACCACTTACCATGTTCTGCTTATTCCAGCTCCAAAATAGCTCTAGCATTTGCCATCTCTTTATATCCACCATCACCTCTCTAATACAGGCCCTCATTATCATTGGCCTACTCCAATAGGTGACTAACAAATCATTCTGCTTTCTTTCTCTTCCCTCCCCCAAACCATCCTTTGTACCACTGTCAGACATTTCATTGTCTGCTCAAAATTTTCATAATGCCAGGCTCTACCTTACCATTGAAGATTGAATTTGGAAGCCTAATCTACTGACTCCCTGTGGAGAAGCACTATGTGGTAAAGTGAAATGAACATAGAGGGGGAAACTGTATTTAAATCTTGGCTTTCCCATTTATTACTTGTGTGACCTTGAAAATGAACTTATTTGGGCCTCAGTTTCCTCATCTGTAGTGAGGGAATTGGGATGGATGACTTCCAAAGTATCTTCCTAAATCTGTATTCATAAGATCCTACTCTGCCTTGCTTCAGTGAAACTTGAACACCTCAGCCTTCCACAACCATCTTTGTCTTCTTAATATTATCTGCCTTTTCTCTCATTGCTGAACTCATTCCTCAGTGATTAATAAACTCCTGTCCAGAGTCATACCCTTTCCTTCACAGTGATTCTGAAACTCCAACTGTCATTATTCACATCCCCTTCTCCATTTCCCATTGATTATTCTCATCTCTTTCAACATAACTTCTCTTCCCCCACAACACAATGTCACACTAAAGCTATCTACCCCTTTCACTGTGCTCTCTGGAAAGCCATAGATCACAAATTTGCTTTCATATTAAATCTTTTCCTTTTTCCATTCCTTCCATCTTCTGGCTCTCACAGAGACTTGGATTTCTCCTGATTACATAGCTTCCCTGAACATCCTTTCCAATCCTGGTTGCACTGTCACTCAGCCCCCATAACTCACTGATTCACATGGAGGAGTTGGAATACTCCCTATTTCTACTTCTAAGCTCTCTACCATCATGACTCAGTAACATTTCTTTCTTTATGGGTCAATCAATCTATATCTACCACCCATCCAAAATTCAGGTAGATGTTGTCAGCCAAATTCCAGAACCCTCCCCTTCTTTCCTTAATGACTTCAATGCCTGGCTCATAGTCTTCCTCTCTTCCCTAACTCCCTTGCTCATAACAGGGAATTTAAACATATATAGATACTTCTTCAAATACCTAACCCCCCAGTTTCTCAACTTATGCATATCTCATGACCTGCTTCTCCACACTGCATCAGCTACCCACAGAGATGATCATGTCTTTGATATTAGTATCACCTCCCCCTCCAAATGCCATGCTTCTACAAACCCTGAAACTCCATTGTCTTTCCACTGTTTCCTCTACTTTGTAGTCTTAAACCTGTTCTTCATTCTCACTGTGACCTCCAACCCCTTTACCCCCCAATTTTTTTCCTGGACTATTACTCTTGAAATTGCTATAGTCTCTTACCTTCCCCACTTGACCCCTTTGTAAACTAGTTCAACCATGCACTGTCCTTTTGAGTTTCTTGCCTCCTTATCATATTGGAGATCTTGCCCTGCCAAGCCTTAGTCTTGGATTACTCCCACCATCTGCTGCCTTTGCTCCCACTCACATGATGCTAAATGAAGCTGGTGAAAATCTTGAAACCATGCTGACTGGGTTTGCTGCAAAGTTGCGTTACATAATCTCAACTGTAGCAAGGCACTCCCTAATCAATTCACTATCCCACTCACCACAGGGGCTCTTTCAAATCTTTTCCTTCCTCCTCAAAACTCTGATAACTCCCGCTCCTTCCATGCTCTTAACTAAGAACCTTGCCTCATATTTCACTAATAAACTTGAGACCATTCACAAAGATCTTCTTTTTTCCCTCCTCCTCCTCATCTCACATCATTCATATGCCTTGTGCCACTATTTCCTCCTTCATCCCATTCTCACCTGAAGAGCTTCTTGCCAATGTTAACTCCTCTACCTACACAAGTGATCCTATTCCATCCTGTTTCCTCCAGCAGCTTGCTTCCTCTATCGTCTTTAATCTCTCACTTTTCTACAATCCCTTGCTGTCTTCTGGTTGCTTACCTATCACCTTCTCTACTTCCATGTCTCCCCCTCCTCAGAAATCCCTCACTTGATTTGTCCATAGCCATTCATTATTATCTCATGTCTCCTCCCTTTTGTGTTAAATTCCTTGAGAAGTCTGTCTATAACCATACTTCCACTTCCTTTTCTGCCACTCTCTTCTTAACTGTTGATAGTCTGGCTTTCAATTTCATCATTCAACAAAAACTAGAAAAATTACCAATGCTCTATCAATCCCCAAACTAATGGCCTCCTCCTTCTTGACCTTTCTGCAGTTTTTGCCATTGTTGATCATCTTTTTTTGGTACTCTCCTCTCTAGATTTTTGTTATTTTACTTTATCCTGGTTCTCCTCCTACCTACCTGACCACTCCTTCTTAGTCATCTTTATTGTATCTTCATCCAGGTTATGCCTACTAGTTATGTGTGTCCCATAGGGCTCTGTCTTTGGCCTCTTTTCTTCTATACCATTTCACTTGGTAATTTCATTAGCTCCCCTGGATTAAACTATATCTCTATGTGGAGGATTTTCAGATTTGCTAAACCAACTAAACTAATCTCTCTTAATCTAGACTCACTTCACCTATTGGACATCTCAGACTAGATGTCCTATAAATACTTTAATTATACCTTGTCCAAAATGGAACTCTTTATCTTTCTCCCCTAAACTCTCTCTTTTCCAAACCTTACTATTACTGTTAAGGGTATCACCATCCTCCTAGTCATGGTGGCTTGAAATTTACATGTTATCCTCCACTCTTCACTCTTACTGCCAGTACCCCCACATCCAAACTGTTGCCAAGTCTTCTCAATTATACCTTTGAATTATTTTGAATATCTTTGAATTCTCTTTTGTGCATGTCTCCTTCTCTCCTCTGATGCTGCCATCACCCTGGTGCAAGCTCTTACGACCTTGTACCTAGACTACTGCAATAGCCAGTTAGTTGATCTTCTTGTTTCAAGGCTCTCCCTCTCTAGTTGATCCACCACTAAACCACCACTAACAGCAGTCTTCCTAGTTCTGGTTTGACTACATTACCCACTTCTACTCCCCTCATCCCAATTCAATAAAATCTAGTGCGTCCCTATCACCAGCCTCCATATTTCCAGCTGCCTGGAGTTGAATCTGCATAGGCTCCCTGTTGCTTGTAGGACAAAATACAAAATGTTCACCTTGGTATTTCAAGTTTGGTGCTTTTCCTGGTGATTTGTTTGCTTTTGTTCATCATGATCACTGCAAGGTGAGGTGTCCAAATACCTCACAAAAATAATATTCTTATTGTCCTTATGAACAAAATGAAGCCACCAATGTTAATTCCTTTATTTGCCTCTCTATGGAAAACCAGAAGCTATCCTTTCATGTCTTCTGGTTTCATTTATAATGTGACTTTCCATATAGATTTAGTCCTTCTCCTCCAGGAGTATGTCACTTGATTGATTGTTGAACAAAGGTTTGTACCTGTGCTTATTCATGCTTGTATACAGCCAAAAAACATATGATTCTTAGCATCTTTTGTCTCCTTTTCTTTTACTCTACCAGGATCACTTTGGAAGTAGAAGGGGGCAGCATAGGCCTGAGGGTCCTCTTGTGTTTAAAAATCACCCAAAATACCCATCACATTCTCATCAATGTGAAATGCTTATAGCCAATCTCCAGCCTACCACTGAGGAAGCAAAGACATATGTGGCACCATGAATTATGTGTGAATCATTGGGATTGATGGTTCTAAAATGGCTGTGCTCTCTCATTATGAAACAAAAGAGATTGAAGGAGGATTAGATTTTTATCCCACCTTGGAAGATTAGTAGTTTGCATTTTTAGGTAGCTCACTGGGTAGAGTGCTGGGTCTAGAGTCAGGAAGACCTGAACTCAAACCTAGCCTCAAAAATTTGCCAGTTGGTGTTACCCTGGGTAAGTCACTTAACTTCCATCTGCCTCAGTTTCCTCAACTCTACAATGGGATAATAGCCCTTGCCCCATAGGGGCACACTGTCCATGTGGTTTCCTTGACAAAGATATTGGAATGGTTTGCTGTTTCCTTCTCTACCTTTAGTATTACAGTTATATTTATACAAGGCATACTATATTGTGAGTTCAATCCAAGCAGGGACTAAATCATTCGATCTTTTCAGGTTACTTAATCTGTTAAATGCTGCCATGAAACTCTTTAACACTTCAAGTTGCAGAATAGTTGCTGTTGTTTGTTGATAATGTCCATCATTGGGAGTTTTCTACATCAATGAAATCACAGGTCTATACCAAAGCCCACTTCTTAATTAAATATTTTTGTTATAGCACATATACATCTTTGGTATGATCTAGTAATAGAGCAACATATGATATGAGAGATTGGACCATGAGTTGAATAGTTATTACTCCAAAATAGCTAAGATGAACCTGTATATAACAAAGGATATATAAGAATAAAGAATCTAAAACCAAGTAAATTTCCACATCTTTGTTTTCTTTGAAAATGCAATTTTATTTGTACTTACCTCTAATAATAGAGAAATGATGGAGCTGAGACAAACTCTGACCAAAAAATGGATCATTAAGGGTTTTTGAGGCCAACATTCAAATAAATTTGATCACCAAATACAGATATCTTACAGAAAATAAAATAGAATGTACCATAAAAAGTTTAAGGATTTCTGTCTTGTGTTCTATATTTGAAAATAAACAGTATCTTGCATATGGCACATGATTAACAAATGTTTGTCAACTGGATAAATGAAAATATATTATTGATATTTTAAAGTATGATTAATATATCCTTTTACCTTAAGATATAATAAATATACAAGGATACTCCAAGATTATCTTTGACATTAGAGAATTAGAGCAAAACATTCAGGGGTGGGGGTGATTCATAAGCCCTGGATTCCATTGGTAGAGTGGACTCTCTCTACTAATGTATATTTGCAAGTTATAATCTCAGAGAGCTGCCTGGGCACTAAACAGTTAAGGAACTTGCACAGGGTCAAATAAGTAGTATGTGTGAGAAATAGACTTGAAATCATGTCTTTCTGCCTCCAAGGCTGACTATCTACTATGCTATGCTGTGTCTTGACAAAATTGACTTCCCAGAAGGATTTCAAGGAAGCTTTAAGACAGGAGTTGGCAAAATACAGCCAGAGAGCTAAATCCAATCTGCCACCTGTTTTTGTACAGCCCAGGAGCTAAGAAAGGTTTTATATTTTTAAATGACTATGGAGGGATACCATGGTGGACTGTCAAAAACACTGTAGTAGGAAACAGAAGATCTGTGTTTGAATTTCAGCTTAATTAATTAATACCACCACCAACACCACTACCAATAATCATGATAGTAGTAGTAGTAGCAGCAGCAGCAGCAGTAGTAGTAGTAGTAGCAGTAGCAGTAGCAGCAGTGGCAGCAGCAGCAATAGTAGTAGTGGTAGTAGTAGTAGTAGTAATCATTTATATAGTGCCTACTATGTTTCAGCACCATACTAAGCACTTTATTAATTTTGCCTCATTTTATCTTCATAACAACTTTGAGACGCAGGTACTATCATTATTCCCATTTTACAGTTGAGAAAACTGAGGAAGACAGAGGTCAAATGACTTGACCAAGGTCACACAGCTAATAATTATATGAGGACAGTTTGAACTTTGATGTTCCTGACTTCAGCCTCAATGTTTGTCCACCACAGCACTTAGCTGCTTACTTACTATATTTGTAACTGGTCAACAGCATGACATAATGGAAAACATGTTGAATTTGGTGTTGAGACTTAGGTTTGAATCCCCAGCTCTCTAAGTTACTATCTATGTGACCAGGGGAAAAAATACTTCACTTTCCCGCTCTGTAAAACCAAGGTAGTAGATTAACTGATCTCTAAGCTCTCTTCTTATTCTAAGTACTGTGATCTATGATCTTAGGTCATTTTACCTTTATTCATCTCAATTTAGTCAACTGCAAAATTTAGGAGCCTAACCTAGAGGTTCCACTACTAGTCACATACCCTCAAAGAAGCACTGATCAAAAAAAAGGTCTTCTCATAAATCACACACACACACACACACACACACACACACACACACACACACACACATAGTGGCAAAGGATTGGAAACAAAGTAAATTTCAGTTGATTTGGGCAATGACTATGTAGCACATGAATATAATGGAATGTTTCTGCATTGTAATAAAAGATACCTATGAATAGAGAGAAGCAAGGGAAGGCTTGCATGAACTGATGCAAACTAAATAAGCAAAGCCAGGAGAACAAATATACAAATTGGCTGCATCAATGAAAATAGAGAGAAACAACAGCAAAGCAATTGAAACTCAGTATTGTGTTGTAAAATTGTAATGACTTAGCTTAGCTGTAGAAAAACAACAGAAGAGATGGCACCTCCACCTGCTTCTTTAAAGAGGCAGGGACTATGGATATGCAATACTGTTTACAAGGTCAGACTTTTTATGTGTTGGATATTTCTGTTAAATTGTTTTTCCCTATTTAAAATTCTTTGTTCTGAGAGGTGATTCTCTGGGTTAAGAGAGAGACACACACACACTGGGAAATGTGGGTAAAGTAAAAAGAAAAGATATCAATGCAAATTTATTTTTTAAAATGGGGGTGGGAGGGCTGGACTAGATGGCCTTTAAGGTTCCTTCCAGTTTTACATCTATGAGCCTGTATGCGATCCTATGAATAAGACAGGTACCCACTAATGCAGCATTATTGCTACAAAATTCAATGACCTAACAAAAAAAAAACAACTTTTTTTACCTTATTATTTGGCATTTATAATAGAAATCATTAAGGGTAAGACAAATGGGAAGGAAAGGATCTAAGTAAGACAGGATGCAAAACTCCCAAAGATATTTGTCCATCTGTGTAAGTCATAACTTTATTACCTTTATATCTGCACAATTCCCGAAGTAAGAGTTTCAAAAGATGAATCAAACTCTTAAGAGGTTAGATTGGTGATGAACAAGGACTTTCAAGTTACTAAAACCTAATGATTCATTCAGACGCTCTACCTGAGTTAAAAGCTCCACAAATTAGCAAGTACTTTTGCTGAAACTCTTGGATCATCTACTGTCTTCATAAGAAGCCACATATTTTTATGGGCTTTTTTTTTCCCTTCTAGAAGTGCATTTGCCCAGGGATAGCAAAGTGGTGCATTATATTTGTATCCAAATGGCATCTAGGCAAGGATTTATGTGAAAAAATGTAACTACCTTTGATATAAGATGTAACTGAGCTTTATTCTCTCATTAAACTAACTCCTTCACATAAGAGAGTGCAGTTTGGGGGCATTATTTCTCCAACACAAGCCCTGGAATTAACTATTAGCTTTTAGTAACTTGCCTATCCTTGCCCTTCACCAACAAACCCCTTAAGAATTTTATTTTTAAACGACCACTGGAAACATTCTTGACTAACAAAGCAGGACTGGAAATGTTTCAAGGCACCTTTTTCCTTACTTGTACACAGCTGATGCTTGAGGAACCCTTTCATCCATCTCAAGTCAGCAGCAACTAAAGTACTGGTCCTGTCTCTCAGCAGGAAACAAATGAGTCAGCTTGGTTGTACTAATCTTGGAAAATTATTCAAGGAGAAACATGTTTTAAAGTCACTGAAAATAATCTAGAGAAAAATGTGAAATTAATATTTTTATAAAATATATATCATCATAATAGTTGATTTTTATGTAACAAAGTACTTTAAATACCCAGTAAAATGATAACACTTTAGTGTTCCATTATAGTAATCATCTTGATGGGTTTTTTTTCTAAATTAACTGTATAGTGACAACTATTGGTTTGATTTATTTAACTACCTTTTTTTGTACCATGGGAAGATATTCCCCCCCAAAACTTTCACTTAGTAACTACTTTTTGATTGTTCATTCATTTTGGAGAGGAAAGAGGCAAAGCTGTTTTATGATAAATTAAATACTTCTCCAGGACATTCTGGATTCAATTCCTTCCTGACACACATTTGCTGTGTGACCCTGAGCAGTTTATTTACCTCTCCATCCTCAAGGCAACTATCTAAGAAATTAAGTTGCAGGGAAAGCGTTAGCCTTCATTGGTAGAGAAAATTATTCATTTAAAGCTCCCCTTACAAATGAAATTACAAGGAAAGTCCCTATCCATATCCTTATGTGCCAGGCACTGCCCTAGGTGCTGGAGGTACAAGGGCAAAAAATAACATGGTCCCTACCTTCAAGGGGCTTCTAAGGAACGTGAAACCTGATCTCTTGATTCCAAATCCAATTCACTTTACATTAAACTCCTCTACCTCTAAAATAAGACAAAGAGAGGGAGGAAAGTACAATGAGAAAAAAATATTGCACTAAGTTAGTTTTCCAAGTAGCAACACTAAAAATCTCCTTCCTTCCTTTCTGGATTAAAAATTTAGTAATATCTCATCACTAAATCTTGACACTTATTTGTAAACTTGAGTAGCCCTGGAGATTGAACTTTCTAAATGGGTTTACCATATTTTTAAAAAGTAGCTGAGGAAAAAAGCATATATAGTGGCTAAGTAATGAGGATCTCAATAAATATTTGGATTGAATTGCTTTAAGAGAGGAAAAATGGTATATGAATTAGAGCAAGTCTCTTAATAAGTCATTTAACAAGTATTTGTTGTATTGGGTTTCACTACGTTGGACTTCATTTTCTACTGTATGAGGAGGTTGGACTTAACATCCTCTGAGGTCCCTTTTTACTCTAGACCTGAGATTCTATTATTATAGCAACAGGGATTTGGCCTAACCCAGGAATGACCTGAAAGAACTTTGAGGGTCTGGGAAGACTATAGAAGTAAAGAGGTATTATAAGTAATTTGTTTTAATTAAGGTTCAAATGTGCAAACATCATACTTGAACACATTTGACAAATTGACAAATAGATTACTTAAGGTGTACTCAATAAATCTCTCTGTGCCTGTGACCATAATATAGTACCAGGAGTTTGTTTTACTTCACAGTATTGCATATGTAGATAGTGTTATTTTACATTGGGGAGGGGGTGGCATGGGAACATGATAATCATTTTTATTTCTGGCTAACTAAGCATAAAGGATATAATATTAATACAGCAGGTGTAAACTTTGAAGACAGACTATCATTGGAGCTAGTGAGTTCCAAAGCATTGTTCCTTGAAATATGAATAATGTATCTCCCCCTGTGCTTAGCACTTGTTTCTATAAAGTTGCCAAGGCAAAAATAAATTAATTTTCTAGTTTAGGGTGGGGAACCTGAGGCCTCAAGGCTACATGTGGCCTTCTATGTCCTCAGATGTGGCCTTTTGACTGAGTCCAAGTTTTCCAGAACAATTCTTTTATTAAGGGGATTGTTCTGTGAAGTTTGGATTCAATCAGAGGGCTACACTTGAGGACCTAGAGGGCCACATGGGACCTTGAGGCCACAGGTTCCCTACCCCTGTTCTAGTAGCTAGCCTGCAAGTGATGAGCCTTTCTATGCTTATCTAGTCTGGATTTCAACAGCCATATGACATTTCAGGTGTCATAAATCCACCGAAGATGCTTTTTTGGCTTGATTGAACCTGCTAGAACTTGTAATGACAAGGATCCAGGGTTGCCTCCCTACCATAATGAGTCATCAAAATACAGAATTTCAGGACAATAGATCTAGAACTGAAAGAGCCTGCAGAAGCTATCTGGGCCAACTCCTTCATTTTAGGAAACAAGCCCAGATAGGTAAAGAAACCTAAGGTCACTTAGTTAATAAGTATCAGAATTTCTTTTTTTTTGGGGGGGAGAAAAAAATACCTCCAGCCACATGTTCTTTCTTAACTATTTAGGAAAAACAACACACAATTGCCATTTTACCTGCAATTCCCCCTTCTCCAGAGTTTCATCCAAAATAAAAATCTGGGAAGGAATGAGAAGCATTTCAACTTGGTACTGAAACTTCTACTAACACTTAGGGTATGAATTTGTTTCCAAGGAATTCCTAGATTTGGGATCATAACTTTTGTAGATGCAGATACTATCTTTGAAGTAGTTGGGATATATTGGAAAAAAGCAATGGAATTGGACTGAGAGGTCCTAGGTTTGATTCCTGAGTCCACCATTAACTATGTTATTGGTTAACTATGTATTCTGGGGTAAGTTACTTCTTCTATGAACCTTGTAGAAATATAACTGAAAAAATCATTCAAGTGAGATTCTGCAAATTGAATCTTGCTTTTCCCCTAACTCCCACTCTAATATTGGAGATCTATTCCTCCAAATAAAAACTTGTAATTATAAGGGAGAACGAGGAGAGCCGGGGTGGGGGGGGGGAGAAGGAAAACAAAAGGAATAGTAAGCACATGCTAGAGAGAGGTAGGCACTTAAAAGCTGCTTACTAAATACTTGTAATTGACCAGTAACTTTAGCTCATGTTTTTCTATACCTCAGCACATTTGTCCTCCTCTACAATCAGCAGCCCTTTAAGAAGTAATTGAGTAGACACTGATCTCTGAATTGGCATTAGAATATATATTATTAGCCTTATTTATATTAATAGCCTGATTTCTAATTGGACAGCTGAAGTTTTTGCTGTTTTCTATCTTCTACGTAGTCTTTATTTTGTATTCTATCTTCATCATTATTCTTCCTCCTGTTCCTGTTTCTGAAGCTTCTTTTCTTAAGTATTAAAATATTTAGGGAAAAATACTATTAACTGTAGAAGAGATTTAAAACATATCCTAGGAGCAGCTAGATGGCACAGTGGATAGAGCACTGGCCTTGCAGGAGGACCTGAGTTCAAATCCAGCACCAGACACTTGACACTTAAGTGTGTGACCCTAGGCCAGTCACTTAACCCCCATTGCCTCACCAAAAAGCAAAAACAAAACAAAAAAAAGAGTAAACACTTGGGGAAAAAAATCCCACAGTGCTCTGGATTCTCCAGACAAAGAAAATGCAAAAATAGAATATGAAAATTACAATTACTTTTATTGCAAATATTATTGTTAATCAATTCTTATATAATTAAAAATAACATTTGCAATACTGTGCTAATCTTTATCAGCTTTCCCCATCCTCTACTCCTCAAATTTCTGATTACATTGTAAAAATTAGGTTTTTCAGCAAAACACACCCAAACACAAACTCAAGAGGATCTGTCACTCAATTCATAGTGATTTTCTCAGCTTCCTGAAAAATTAAAGAAAACATTTGTTAGGCCAGAAATAGCTATGTCTAGTAAACACCCAGTTGGCACAGCATGGCTGGGTTCATTTTGCTAGCTAATGTTTTTTCCCGTAACTTTTTAAAAAGTTACACTTGAAAATAGAATATTACATAAGAACATAACATAAGACATGCCTTAGTGGGTCAGACCACTGGGGAGACTTACTGATCTGTTCATTTTGGCTGTTTCCTTCAGATCTGTTCTTAATATTAATGTGGTGACAATAACACCAAAAAGTACTTTTGTTGCAAAGCAAAGGTTAACTTTTATGATGTCGACCTTAAAAGGTTGTGGATAACTTCTCCCACTCCCATAACTCTTCTATCCCTTACTAATCCATAAGGGTTATATTATAAATGAATTTATCAAAACGCTTATCTGTTTAAATCTGCAACTTGTGACACCTCTTGGGGCAATGTGTTTTGTAATTTGGGTATCTCTTATCCAGTTCACCATATTGGCCAATGTTAAACAAAACAACAACAAACAACAACAACAACAATAACAACAACAACTATGATGCTGAGAAGGATCTATAATCTCATTCATGTGGGAAGTTTTTCTACTGATGAAATTTCAGCCTCTTCACACCTACTCATTCTGTGTGATTGTCTGTTAATTTTTTATTTTTTAAATACATTTTCTATAGAAGATTCCTCTAATGCTGAAGACTTTCCTTTGGTAAGTTTAGTATCTAATGGATACCAATAAAGCACCCAGGTTGTTCATTGATCATCTTATTGTTAAAACATGTTGGACTCCACCTCCACCCCAACTCTAGTCATACATATTCTTGATAAAATCATTGATGTTTCTTCTCCCACAGAAATCATCTTAGGTAATATGCTACAACCCTACTTGTACTATCATGTTCCTTTCTATGTCTATTTGGGTTATTTCTAATTTTTATTTTTCCCAAGTCCTAGATTCATAACTAGGTCCTGATTCATACAATATACATGCTACTGCAGTGGTAGATCAAGGGAATGCTATAAAGATAGTTTATGTTGACTTTATCAAAGTAGTTGACAAAGTCTCCCATGATGTTCTTGTGGGCAACATGGAGAAATGTGAACTAGATAGTCCATTTAATTGGGTTTGGAACTGATTGGATGACCATATCCAAAGAAAAGCAATTAGGGGTTTGATATCTGCTTGGGTAGGAGTCTTTAGGTGTTTGTGCCAGGGATATATGCTTTGCCCTGTTCTGTTTACATTTCGATCAATCACTTGACTAAAGAGGGGTGGTCTATTATTGGACTTGGAGTCAATATGTGACTCATCCAAATCTTACCTCTCACACAGATGACCATAGGCAATTCAGTTAATCTCTTTCAATCTCAGTTTCCTCATCTGTAAAACAGGGGTAATAACACAAATAGTTCCTATCTCACAGGGTTGTTGATGATCAAACAAGATGTTTGCAAATCAGTTTTTTTTATTTTAAAGCACTAAACACTATATCAATGTCTGTATTAAAGGTACAATTTACCTTTATCAAAAACTAGAAGAGACTGTTAATACATTGGGTCATGGTATAAAAATCAGTACCCAAAAAAGATTTCAGTAGGTTAGAAATTTGGCCCAAATTCAATAACATGAAATTTATTAGGGGTAAGTAAAAAATCTTATACTTCAAACATGACTTCAAGATAAAGGAGACATAGTTAAGTAGCATCTTGTGGGGAGGGGGAATTTATGAGAGTTTTAATGGGTTGCAAGATCAGTCTATGTTAACAGCAAGACATGGCAGTCCAAAACACTAACGAGATCTTCAGCTGCATTGAGGCAGGCATTGAAATTCTTATGAGTAGGCAGATGAAAGTCTTGCTGTATTCTATCTTGGTCAGATTATGACTAGGAATTGTATATTTTATTTTGTTGTGACCAATGCACAAGGCGAAAAAAGATAACCTGGAGAGCATCCAGAGATGAGTGGTCAGGATGATGAAGGGAATCAAGATTATTCTATGAGAGAATCGGTTGAAGTAATTGGGAATGTGGAGCCCAGAGAAGAGAAGACTTTGAGGGTGAGGTATTAGGGGTGGGGTATGATAGCTGTTTTTAAATATTTAAAGGTATTTCCACATAGAAGACAGATTCAACTTTTACTTGGTCCTGGGGTCAGAACAAGGAATAAGGCAGAAGTTGCAGAAGGGCAGATTTAGACTTGATTTAAGGAAAAACTTCCCAACAAAGAGAGCTAACATAAAGTTGAATAGAGGCAATATGCATAGTAGACAAAGAACTTAGGCCTGAGGTCAGGAAGACCTGGGTTCGAATCCTGTCTCTGACACATATTGGTTGTGTCATTCTAGGCAAGTTACTTAAACAATCCCTTAATATTCTAGGTGGCTTTCTAAAGATACATACAAGCTACAGAGAAAATACAGACCTTCATTGGTAGAAAAAAAATTCTTTAACTTGTCAGGATTTCCTTCTTCCTTTTATGTCCTTTTTCTTTTTTCTTCTTTATCTTGAAGCATTTCTTCCGTCCTTCCAAGGAGCACTTCATTCTCCCTTATAATCTATACAGAAGAAATATCTTCCACTAGTCTTTTCACTTTCTCCTCTGAGATGAAAACTACCTTTCATATTGCACATCCACAGGTTTTACATTGCACTAGCAGAAACAGAAACATTGCATTCTCTCTAGAGGTCATAATAAAAATTGACTTGATCTCCATTTTTGTTTTAAGTTCTTTCATTCATTCATACAACAAGAAGTTTTCTTAAGCAACCTACTATGTGCCAGGCACTGTTAGGCATTAGTGCCACAAAGTCTAAAATAAACCAGTAGCTTATATAGCTCATATCTCAAAAGCTGAAAACTACACTAAGACATTAGGACCACCGTATATAAATTTCAGTTGTTATTATTGTTTTAATTCTTCCCAACTTCCATGGATTATAGACTCTCCCCTTATATATGGAAAGATTATAAAGACTTTTTGGCTGGGAGTAGGGCAGGGGTGATTGGCAAATTGAACAAAAATCAATAGCCTCTTGCAGTCTTTTTTCCCTATCTCCTGTGATATATATGGAACACCGTGGCTTCATGGTACTGCAAAGGATTTGAAGGAATATTCTCATTCTAAGTGAAGTAAAAGTTATATCAACAAAACCTGAACTGGGACAGGAGAAAGATATTCAAATGATGGACAACTTATCTAAGGATTTTTAAGGTAGTGGCTAGCTGGGGTTGGCTGGCACTGAATCTTAAAATGGATAAAGATAACCCCTCAGACTAAAAACTAAAGCTGCCAGAATCCTTTCCGTAAGGGGAAGAAGTTGCTTTATAATAGCTGAGCAACAGATGGCAACTACCCTGAGCAGATATGTACAGCAGGGTGATGACATCACCGGAGGATATTAATATATCTTCAAGTATTCTGAAGTGTGAGTTGTCCCAGTCATATTAGATCTCTTTTACTCATGTTTCCTGGCCACACATATTTCCCACATACTTGTCACACCATATTTGTTCCCTAGTAACATTTATTTCTTGCTTGATAACATCCATAGTGAGGGGTAGGGAGGGTGCATTTCTGTCTTTCTTGTCACTTATTTTGCTATGCTGTTTGAATAAACATGTTTTGCCTTTAATTTTTTCTCTGGCTGGTCACAGAGTAGATTGTTGGGGTTTTAGGAACTATGTTTTTAAGTGGATGTTGACTAACAGAATGTTTTGAAATTGGGGTAGTTTTCTAGGGGCCCATGTGTGAGATGACCCCAAATACCATAGTTAGAAGGCAAAAACTAACAAGACACAAGGTCACAAAAATGTAATGAGAAATTTATCTAATGAAATCTTCATACCTCCCTTTATCTTATCACACAAGATATTATTTATGCTACATAATATGAGGTAGCTGGTGGCACAACCAATAAACATCTATTAAGCACCTACTATCTGCCCCAGCTAAGTGCTGGGGATAAAAAAGAGCTTACAATCTAATGGGGGAAATAACATGAAAACAAATATATACAAAGCAAGCTACATACTGGATAAATAGGAAGTGATTAATAGATGGAAGGCACTAGAATTAACAGGGTTTGGGGAAGGTGTCCAGTAGGTGGGATTTTAGTTGAGACTTAAGAAAACCAGGGAGTCAGAAGGCAAAGTGAAGGAAGGGGTGTGTGTGTATGTGTGTGTGTGTGTGTGTGCGCGTGCATGTGTGTGCACACTAGGTTATAAAGGGCTTTGAATGCTAAACTGAGCATTCAATTGATTCAATTTGATCCTGGATGCAACAGAGAGCCCAAGGAGTTTATTGAGGATGGTATGATCTGAACTGTGCTTTAGGAAAATCACTTTAGTGACTGAATAGAGGATGGATTGGAATGGAGAGAAAGATTTCAGATAGGCAGACTCAACAGTAGGCTATTATAATAGTTCAGGCATTAGGTGATAAGATCCTGCACTAGTGTGGCAGTGTCAGAAGAGGGATATTTGAGAGATGTTGCAAAGGTGAAATTGACAGGCCTTGGCAACAGATTGCATATGGCGGGTGAGCAATGGTGAGGAATCCAGGATGACTCCTGGATAGGAGGAGGTGAGGGTTTAGGGGTAAAGATAATGAGTTCTGAAAGACAGTTAGAGATGTAAGATTAGACCAGGGAGGGTTTGGAACATTATAGATAGATTTTAGAATCATCAGCACACCGATGGCATTTAAATCCATGGAAGTTGATGAGATCACTACCAAGTGAGGTAATATAGAGGGGGAAGAGAAGGGCACCCAGGACAGAACCCTGAGGGAACCTGTTAGACAGTATAGTCTGGATGAAGATCCAGAAAAGGAGACAGAGAAGGAGCAGTCAGATAGGTAGGAGGAAAATCAGGAGAGAGTGGTATCTTGAAAACCTAGAAAGAAGATAATATCATGGAGGAGAAAGTGATCAACTCTGTCAAAGTCTGCAGAAAGGTTAAGGAGAATAAGGATTGACCATTTAGGCCATTTAGATTCGGCAACCAAGAGATTATTAGTACATTTGGAGAGGGGAGTTTCAGTGGATTGCCAGAATGTAAAAGGATTAAGAAGAGAGTGAGAAGAGAGAAAGTAGAGGTGCTTATTGTAGACAGCCTTTTCAAGAAGTTTAGCCAAAAGACAGAAGATACATAAGACAATAGTTACAGGGAAAGGAAGGATCAAGTGAGGGTATTTTTCAGGATTGAGGGAGAGATTGGCATGGTTGTAGGCAGTAGGGAATGAGTACACAGAGGAGACATTGAAGATAAATGAAAGAAGTAAAAAGGTTTCAAAGAGGTCCGGTGAAGAGTGGGGTAGTTAGCTGATAAGAGAGAAACAAAGAGTATATAAGCTACATCCTATAAGGAACAACAAAAGTCCAGAATATCAATGGCAAATAATGAAAAGAAATGCAAGGGAAGGTGGCTTAGCCATACCAATCTAGAACTGTATTATAAAGCAGCAATCATTAAAACTTGGTGCTGGCTAAGAAATAGAGTGGTAGATCAGTGGAATAGTTTAGGTACACAAGACACAATAATCAATGACTATAGTAATCTACTGTTTGATAAACTGAAAGACTCCAGCTGCTGAGATAAGAACTCACTATTTGACAAAAACTCCTGGGAAACCTAGAAAACAGTATGGCAGAAACTACATCTATATATATATTTATATTTATGTATTTATATATATACATATATATATACACACATACAAACACATACATATACATATATATAAAGATAGAGATCTATATTTATGTATAGATAATAATATATAGTATAATATACTTAATAATATATAGATAATATATTTATATATAGATAATATGTAATATAGATTTATCTATCTATCTAGCTATCTACCTATCTATATATAAATAGCTATAGGATCACCTAGCAGCAGCGAGTTGATGTTGTGGCAATACACATTTGTAGTGCACCCAGTCAGAGCAGTTATATTATTTTCTCCATATTCATTCAGCAGAAGGAGTGAAAGGGGTGAATAGTGGGGGTGATCCAAGGCTGAGGCTTGGCTTGGCATAATCGGTGATATGATAAGAGGGCTAGGTATTCAAGAGACGACAATGTAGAGTGAATTGGTTCACCAATGGGTCAAATGGAGAAAAGAAGAGACAGGGATTAGTGCAGGGGAGATGGCTTGGGGGAGAATTGAATGAATAGGGCGCTAGGCCTATAGTCAGGAAGACCTGAGTTCAATCTAGCCTCAGACACTTACTAGCTATGTGACCTTGGGCAAGTGGCTGAACCTCTGCTTCAGTTGCCTCAACAGCAAAATGGAGATTAATAATAACACTATCCTCACAAAGTTGTTGTGAGGATTAAATGATATAATATTTGTCAACAGTATTTAGCACAGTGGATGCTATGAATTCTTATTCCACTTCTATTCCCCCCTGTCCTGTGTATCTAAGCTATTTGTTAGGGTCTCATCCCCTTTCTAGACCACAGATTGCCTGAGATCTAGGATCATGTCTTATTTCAACTGTGTATCTTCTGCTGTGATAGAACAGTGCTCTGGACCTCGTAATATTTAATAGATGTTTGTTATCAATAGGGAAATATTGGTATAACTTGAAGCCCCCCTAAAGCCAAGTACTGACAGTTGGTGAACTATAGACTTTTAAAGCTTTCTCCATACAATTGGTGCATGGTTAAATTCCTCCAGCTCCAAAAAAAAAAAAAAAAAAAAAAAAAGAACATAAGTGAAGTTGTTCTATCTCTTCCCCTGTGCCTAGGCTACTCTTTCTGGCTGCTTTGGGCAAAAGACCCATCTGACCATAAAGTGTCTTATGCTTTAAAAAAAACAGGCTGTTTTCTCTAGTACATAGACTTCCTGGCTTGTCTCTTTATTTTCAAGGGTCTGATCTAAACTCATATGCAGTTATAAATATTATAAAAATAAGACATTCTTTGTAATGGAATACTATTGTGCTATGAGAAATGATGATCAAGCAGACTTCAGAAAAACCTGGAAAAACTTGTAAGGACTGATGCTAAATGAAGTGAGCAGAACCAGGAGAATGTTGTACACAGTAACAGCCACGTTGTACAATGACTAACGTTGATAGACTTAGCTCTTCTCAGCAATGCAAGGATCTAAGCCATCTCCAAAAGTCTCATGACGGAAAATGCTATCCATACCCAGAGAAAGAACTATGGAGTTGGAATACAGATGGAAGCATACTGCTTGCTCTTTTTTTCTCTTCTGTTTTGTTTTGTTTCTTCTTTCTTGTGGTTCCTCCTATTGGTTTTAATTCTTCTTTACAACATAACTAATGTGAAAATATGTTTAATAGAAATGTATATATAGAGCCAATATCAGATTGCATGCTGTCTTGGGGAGGGAGGTGGGAAGGGAGGGGGAGAAAATTTAGAACTCAAAAGCTCATGGAAGTGAATGTTGAAAACTAAAAATAAATTAATAAAAAATAATAAAAAATAATAAAAAATAAGACATTCTTTCTTTGGCACCCCAACTTCTACCCCTCCTCCCAGCACATATTGTGGTGAGAGGAAAACATTCTCCTGTCTCCTTAAGGATGGAATCATGTAATCCTCTTTTTATCTCTGTGCATTTAATAACTAAGCGGTCTCAGGATTGATGGTCATCATGTTTTCTAGTGATAGTTTAAATGACATAGACATGAAGCTATACAGTTAAGGAAAACAAAGCTTTCAAACCCAACTGCCACTCAAATGAGCCTAGAAAGGAAAAAAAAAAAAAACAGCCCGTCTTTCACTGTTTTCTCCCATCAGACAGAAAAAAAAATCGAAAGTAGTTAGGCTGTAAACAAAAAAGTGAGTCCTCCTGCTCTGGAGAGAGAGGGAGAGAGAGATGAAGGAAGGAATTGGGGCATGTGTCTCATTGGTCCTACCACCTCTTACCATTGCCCTTTGCTTGCCCTGAGACTTCCTTCCATTCACACTTGACTTCTATTTGTCAGTTCTCTATCCTCAGGAAAGGGTCCACAATGGTGTTCTATTCTGACATCTGTCAGTTTCCCATGCAACCTTCAATTCCCTGCACCCCTGGATTTTCCATTAGGCTATGTGAGATGGTTCTCTGTATCCTGTAGTCACTAGCATTATCAAGTTCAATGTCATTTGAGCACTCTGGGTAAAAATACCCACTCCCTTGCTAACAGTTACTTTCTACATCCTAAATTTTCCTAGAAATGACACAAGAAAAGCAAACTGGGGTTACACACTTACATACACACACAACATAGATTCCTCTCACATCATAGCCCCAATACATATGCTTTTTATATTTCCCTCACTGTCAGTCTTTGGCGAGTTATTATCCCCATGTTTCTTTGTTACAGAATCTTATGTAATTTTTCGGTATGTGTGGTAGATATCTTGTTTGAGGACAGCCTCCAAAATTACATTTTATTTCATGAACTCAAATAGCTTTTGTCTTTTTGAGGCTGCTAGGTGGTGAAGTGAATAGACTGCTGGGCCAGGAATCAGGAACACTTGAGTTTGAATATCCAGCCTTAGATACTTACTAGCTGTATATCCTTGAGCAAGTCACTTACCATTAGTTTGCCTTTGTTTCTTCAACTCTAAATGGGGATTATAATAGTACCTACTTTGCACAGTTACTGTGAGGATCAAATGAGATAACATTTGTAAATTGCTTAGCACAGTGCCTGGCACATAATAAGTGCTATATAAATACTTATTTCCTTTTCCCTTTTAAAAAAATCAATCAACAAACCACACACACAACAGGATCTGATATTCTCAACTCTTTTCAGTCACTTATTATTATTATCATTGTTATTATTATTATTATTATTTAGGCAATTGGGGTTAAGTGACTTGCCCAGGGTCACACAGCTAGTAAGTGTCAAGTGTTTGGTCTGAGGTTGTATTTGAACTCAGGTCCTCCTGACTTCAGGGCTGGTGCTCTATCTACTGCGCCACCTAGATGCCCCTTCAGTCACTTTTATCACCATAAAGTTGAGGGTTACCTCAAGAAAATTGTCTTCAACAACCTTTTGTTCCCTTCTTATTTTTTCCCTCAAGGATAGCCTCATGCATAGTTGATACTCATGAATGTATTATGGGGATTATAAAATGACCTTGTGAATCTGTACTTACTGATGTTTTCTCATTTACTCTATGTATTTTATAATCAATGTTCATGATCTTTTCTTTTGGAATCTTCCCCTCAGAAATAGCTTGAAAATCCACCTTTGAGGGCTTTTAATTGTGTGTCTTGTGGCATGGATTTTTTTTTCCATATTTGGTTAATCCTAGTATACTAGGTGGTAAGGTTAGTCATTCAGTCATTAGACAAACACATATTTTTTTTCTAGCTCACTGTCCACTTTGCATCTGCAGTTCTGCTTTGTTCAAACTTCATGGAATAAGATGCCCCTCCCAGGATAAGCTGATTACCTGAAATCTCTTCATGCTGTTTAACTTGGCCTTGGATACTGAGCATCTTTCCAATTCCCTTAGCTTTCTCTCCCCTCTGATTCGTAGGCTGGTGGGTACAGCACAAAGTCTTCCCAAAGCTTTCCTTTATAGAAGACAGTGAGCAGGACTTTCCAGCTCATTATCCACCTTCCATCTGCAGCTCTGCTAGGTTTGAATTCTTTTTTTTCTTTTTCTTTTGGTGGCAATTGGGGTTGTGACTTGCCCCTGGGCTAGTAAGTGTCTGAGGTCAGATTTGAATTCAGGTCCTCCTGACTCCAGGGCCCGTCTTCTATCCAATGTGCCACCTAGCTGCCCCTTTGGCTTGAATTCCATGGGCAGGTATCCCCTGGTATCTTTCCTCCCCCTCAAGCTTTCCAGCTTCCTTTTGTGTATTGTCTCCTCCCGTTAGATTGTAAACTTCATGAGGGCAGGGGCCATCATTTTTTTTCCTTATTTGTGCCTAACACATACTAGGTGCTTAATAAATATTTATTGAATTGAATTGAAATTAAATACTCACTTTGTGCCAGGTACTATGAGTGACTACAAACTTAGTGCACTGAAGTATAGGCTACCAATGCCACCCGTGTAGATGCCGTGCTGCCATAGACAACTCACAAGTCATGCCTCTAGGAAGGAAAGGGAAGAATAGGCTACTGCCACAGGAGGGCCATGTGCAAGGACACTGAGTATGTGACATTTAAAATATCCACTTACACTCCTAATGCTTGACTGTTTTGAAATTATTTATTTAGATCCATTTATATTTCTTTTATTTCATTTATTTATTTAGTTTCATTTATTTCATTATTTATCTAGATCCATTTACATTTCTTTTGATCTTTGTACTTGAAAGAAAGTTGTATAAATAAAGGTGACAGAGGAAGAGGAATGTGAAAAAGCTAAAGGAACAATAGTATTTAAATTATAGGATCAGGGACATAAACTGTAATCTCAGGAGGCTATAAGCTATGGGAGGAAACATAATTTTTTATTTTTAGTCTACAGAAGATTTTCTATGAGTATATTTTTTCAGGTCACAATTTTTCCCTTATTTGAAAGGGATGGTATATTTAATTGAAAGTCCTTTTCTATTTCTGCCAATGTGGTAGTATTCCTTTCACTACTTTAAAAGTGAGAGGCAAGTCACTTTACTTTTTTTTGCCCTAGGCAACTTTCTAAGACTAAGGAGTTAAGGAGCTGCCAACCTACATTGGTATAGCGAGTTTCCTCACCTGAATGTTCTCTGTAACAATAAAATCACAAATCTTATCTCTATCCCTATTTTAAAACTACCTCCTTAGAACTTAAGTGTTAAGCTATTGAGTAGCCATGGGTTAGGAGTGGACCCTGGCACTTTCCTCCCTGGCCTATAAACCAATGCATGTTTGTCTAAGGCAGATGCACACCAAGTGTGTTATAAGTTCTCTGTTTGGTCAGCCTGATTTGAGGCATTAAAATTCAGCACATATGGTCTAACAACACCTTCCTTTACTGATTAGTCTATGTTGGTATGGTCTTATCCTGCTTCCTTCACTAGCCCATAAAACCCAGCTCTAGCCAAGTCAAGCATATTCGATGAACTGAATCAGTGTATCCTTCCAATCTGAATTCCTACTGATCATCTACTCTTTCTGGGACATGGCAAGTAAGTCTTTTCACAATATTGGTAATTCAATGAATCTTTCTTCTAATCAATATGGATATTCCCTCCAAATAATGCCAACAAGCATTTATTAAGTTTTTACTATTTGCCAGGCACTGGTCTAAGTGCTGGAGATTAAAAAGAAAGTAAAAACCAAACAAACAAACCAACAAATAGTCCCTGCCTTCAAAGAACTCACATTTTATTGGAAAAGATAATATGTAAACAATTATTTACATACAAGGTATACACAGGGTAAATTAGAAGCAATGTCACAGGGAAGGAACTAGCATGGGGGTAGATGTGCTGCTCAGGAAAGACTTTTTGCAGAAGGTAGGATTTGAATAGAGTTTTGAAAGAAGTTAGAGAAGCAAGGAGGTGAAGATGAAGAGAGAGAACATTCCATATAGAGGAGCCAGGAGATGGAGTGTCTCGTGGGAGGAACATGGAGAAAAGACAGTATAGCTGGATACTAATGAATATGGAGGGGAGTAAAACAGAAGAAGACTGAAGAGCTAGGAAGGAGTGAGATTGTGAGGGGTTTTAAAAGTCAAATAGAAGATTTTATATTTGATTCTGGAGGTAATAGAGAGCCACTGGAGCTTGTAGAATAGGGAAATTACATGGTCAGATCTGAATTTTAAGAGTATCACTTTGGCAGCTGAGTGCGGGATGGACTGGTGTGAGGAGAGACTTGATGCAAATAGACCAACAAGCAGGCTGTTGAAATAGTGCAGGCATGAGGTTATAAAGTCTTGTACTAGTGTGGCAAATATGTCAGATGGGAGAAGAGAATGTATAATGTGCTGTGAATGTATAAACAACAAAACTTGCCAACAGAGTGGATATAAGGAATGAAAGAGAATGAGAAGTCAAGAATGACGCCAAAGTTGCAAGTTTGGGTGACTGAGAAAATGGGGGTATCCTCTAAAAGTAATAGGAAAGTTCAGGAAAGGGACAGGTTTGGGGGGAAAAGATATATTTAGTTTTGGACATATTGAATTTAAGATGTTTGGGGACAATCAATTTGAGATGTCCAATAGGCATTTGGAGATGTGTGTCTGGAGGTTAGCAGAGAGGTTGGGGATGGATAATTAGATGTGAGCAACATCAGTATAGAGACGACTCTTCTTTACCTCTGGAAACAAATACAACATTCTCTGTAGGTGATCACGAGATCAAAGCAATGACCATTTCTGTTTACAGCTGAGGTATAATGGAAGAGTAGGTCATGAAAAATGAGTAAATTGAGGAAAAAAATAAATTAGAGCACTTGAGGGATTATATTAGTATGTATATTGAAGTCCCCAAGTATAAAGTCAGGACCTAGGGTGGAGAGAAAGATTCAGGTACTAATCTCATTGAAGAACAAAAAGAATTCTGGGAGTCAGTAGAGAATGGAATACCACTTATCTACTTCTTTTTATTCCAGGTATTTCTGTATCCTCTTCTAAATTTTTCCCTGAAGGTATATCTGGCATGCTGGGGACTCAGTCCTAGATCTCTTGACATTTCATGGACTGTCTATATCAGGGTTTCTTAATCTTTGTGTGTGTGTGTGTGTGTGTGTCATAGACCTCTTTGGTAGTATGGTGAAATCTATGGAATTCTCAGAATATTGTTTTTAAATGCATAAAATACATAGGATCACAAGGGAAATCAATTATATTGAAAATATGGTTATCAAAATATTTTTAAAAAACACAAATTCACAGATCTCAGATAAAGAACCTCTGTTCTATACCTTACTAATTATATAGGCTAATTTAACCTTTGATTTTACAGAGTGAAAAGCCTAAATTTCTTTAGTGACTTACCTAGGGTCACATAGCCACTATGTGTAAGAGGTTCATTTATACAACTTTTAAATTAAACCAGACCTCCATTAAAGTCCTTATTAAAAAAAAAACTTTATTGTGTTATGAGTGTTGCCACTGGGACTTGGAAGGTCATATAAGCAGGTGACAATTTCTGGCATGTCCTACTAGGCTGGAAAGATTTGGAAAGCAAATCTCATGATGGACCAAATGTCTGTCATCTGAGGACTAGTCTAAATTTGAAGAGGCTTGGGACAGCTAAGTGGTGCAGTAGATAGAGCACCGGCCCTGAAGTCAGGAGGATCTGAGTTCAAATCCAGCCTCAGACCAAACACTTGACACGTACTAGCTGTGTGACCTTGGGCAAGTCACTTAACCCCGATTGCCTCACCCCCAAAAAATAAAACAATAAATAAATAAATTTGAAAACGCTTACTACCAAGTTGCATACAGGGCTATGATTTTTTTGGCCATAGATACTCCTAGAGATCATCTGTTAAATTATATAGGGGCTACAATCCATGTGGGGGGTAAGAGTGTTCACAGTGACAAAATCACAGATCTTTGTAGAAGAAATGAACAGTAAGTACTAGAGAAAGCTATGGTTAACATTCTACTATTCAGAGTAGTCTCCATTTATCATTGACCTTTGCTTCCTTTCTCTATAGTTAGTTCTTTATCCCTATTAAAATATCCAAATTGCCAGGTAATTGATGTGAAAAATGTATATCCTATGGTGCGAAACCTAGTAAAAAGGCTTTTTGACAACGATTTACTCATATTGTAGCATTAAAAATCCAAGTTGACTAAATAGTAATGTAACAAAGCAAGAGTATTTTATGGTAGTCTGCCTTAGGATTTTGCTTAGATTTGCATGCAGGTGCAGATGTGGTTAGGAGGACCATGGGTTTATTTCCATAATTAGCTTTTGATTTGCATGTGTCTGCGGAGACCATGATGTCTCAGACAATGTTAATGTTAAAAATGAAAAACAACAACATTATGGCTCTAGTGAGGGTTGTGTTATTTTAGGTTTTATCTTCATTATCCTCCCATTATGGTTGACCCAGATCTACCAGCCCCAAAGTGCTCAGCATTGGGTAGGGATAAGCATAAAACATGGGAAATCTGACTGGGTTTGAATAAACACAGATATGAGGGTCTATGTTTGTTGGTGACTAAGAAATAGAGATATAGCCATTCTCTGACTTTCATCCACTTACCTATTACACAAAGCTCACACACCACATCTAGAATACGCCTGATGCCTCTTTAGCATCCTTCATTGACTCTTCCTCTCCTTGTATTCCTTAAATGTGTCTCTTAGGTTCTGTCATCAGCACCCACTTTTCCTCTCTTTGTCATCAACCCCTCTTTTTCTTTCCCTATGCTCTTTCCCTTGGCAATCTTACTCACTAACATGTTTTCATGATTAATTCTACAAAGATGACTCTCATATCTATATTTCTTACCCATAACCTCTCTCCAGGGCTTTGGTCCTCGCAATGTCTCCTACCTGTAGAATATTTCTAACTAGATATCTTACTAGCACCTCAAATGCATTATAATATGGACACTAGTTCATTAATTCAATATGCTTTTATTAAATAGTTATGTGCCAATCAATCTATAAACATTTAAGTGCCTACTATATGCCAGGCATTATGCTAGGTATTAGAGATACAAAGAAAACAATGAAATAATTTCTAACTTGGAGTTTATATTTTCCTGAGAGAGGGGGATACATATACAGATAAGTTAATAAAGTATTTACAATGTAAATACAATGATAAGTATTACATTTATGCATACCATAGCATTTTCAGATTTATAAAACCCTTTCTTCAAAGTCAACATGTCAGTGGGCCCCCAGCAGTACAACATGCAGTTAAGTGAAGAGGAACCATGGGTGATTTTGATACTCTTGTCAGCATAAAAGAATGTGACTTTTAATGAAGATTTTAAGCCCAAACTATCATTTACCTTTGCCTTGAACTTCTCCTTCTTTGGCATTTCATTAACCTTACTCTGTGCAGACTTTCATCCCTCCCTTCCTTGGCTTCTTTCCTGGTTTTGAACTTGTATCTCCAGATCCTCACCCCAGCCCTTGGGATTGGTTTCCTCTAAAATCATTTGACTAAGACCCTAGCATGGCATTTTCTTTTCTTCCTCCTCTTCTTCCTCCTTCTCCTCTTCCTTCTCCTCCTTCTCCTGCCTACAGTTTGAAACATGCCCTTTTTCCTTTGGATGCATTTTTTCCCTTTGGATCCTGTTCCACTTCCTATCTACCACCACAGGTAAAGGAATGACAATAAGACCCCATCTCTAATAGCCCCCAGATTAGCCAATGCCTACTGACCTTCCCGTGGTCTAATAGAAACTGAATGTCTCGCCACATCATGGGTTCCAGATTCTGGTGAATTCTGGAGTGTCTAGGTTTTTGGACTGGTTCCTTGATAAATGAAGCTAAATGTGTGTTTAACTATCCCAATTATTGATTTCACTGACAATAGGAACCATGGAAAATTTTGACCCTGTCAGTTCACTCAACCCAAATTAGATTCCCTGGGCCCTAATTTTCAAAAGTTTAACTATATTATTTATATTCTTGGATAGCATAGGCTGTGGGCTGATGTGCCATTGTACAAACTGTTCATTGGGCTCCAGCATAACAGAATCTTTGATCCTAGTCAGCCTTTATTAGACCTACTAGATTGGATCCACCAGAAGCAAGCACAAAATGTCAAATTGGCATGACTTTCATACTTGAACAGGTCCAGTTTCTGCCAATCACCTGCACCTCAACTTGTGCCTGTGTCCCCCATCCTTGAGAGGCTCAATGGGTGGTGCTCCACTCTGGCTACTGTGGCTCAGTGGTAGCACACATGGACCCTTTCAAAGCCCTCATACTGTGAAAACTTCTGGTGGGCAGGCTCACTGCAGGTATCTTTGGGTATATCTAATCTTACAAAGTACATTCCTGGACCAAAGGCCATGTACACATTGGTTTATCACAAACCCTTCTGACTCCCCTGTGAGCCTAAATGATACTTAACAATTGCTGTTGTATTTAGTTGAATCAAATGTGTTCCTGGCATTTTGAGTTCTAAGTTGGAATTTGGACCACATGCTCTCATAGAAATAATGTCATAAATTGTAAGTACGTTCCCAGACTCGTTCATATCCTTCTTACCCTCCATCATCAACAACAAAAATAATTTGACTTAATGTAGATGAAAAACTTCAAGCCCCACCCCCCAACTACTTTGTTTTTCCCCACTACAAACACACAGCACAACTCCAGTTGTGCTGTCCATGAGAATAATTTTTGGCAGGGGACATGGTGAGGCAGAAAGTCAGTAATAGCTATTAAGTGTTTACTGCAGGTGGCACAGAGTAGGCATGGTGGAATAATCACTGATGTGAGTTATAAAGGGAGTTCAAGATTGTCCATACTCAGAAGAAGCTTAATATGAGCAGAGAGGACAAACACAAATTTAATTGCATTAATTACAAACAGTGGAAGCATCATCATACAGTGAGCCAATTATCCTGGATGATGGATGAGGATTGGGAGGTGGGGGAGGGGGGTAAGGCAGTTTTCTGGAATAATTAAAATGACCAAAACCAGGTGCGTGCTTTCTTTTAAGTGACTCCAGCAATCGTCTTTGGAAATGAGGAAAAGGCCCTCAACCTCTAGGTGCTCACAAATTCAAAAGAGAAGCCTGATCATTAGATTCTGCTTCCCAAGGGCAAACTCCAGCCTGTTTAATTTGAAAAGAATTGTGAGCTATTAAAAGGGGGGAAACACTGTTTGGAATATAATTAGTATGACAACAGAAACAAGGAGGGATGTTGCAACACACAGATAGAGTTGGCAAATGCAAAAGTGTATAATAGAATGGAGTGCTTCATAATGAAATCAATTTAATACAGTAATTGAATTATTTAATAAATGCAACTTCAATGGCATGTAACATAATTTTTGTATTTGCTAGAAAAACACAAATATTAAACTCTATTCAACAAATAAAATCAATGTTTTGTCTCTAATCCTTCAATGTGTTTTAAGAGCCATTAGCTGTATGGCTCTGAAGAAGAAAAAGTAAATAAATACATAAATGCTATGCAAAAATGGGGTCTCATGTGGGAACATTAAAGTTTTTTCCCTCGCATATTTATCTAGCACTACTCAGGTCTTCTTAGAATACTGCATTCATATTTAGAACTAAATAAGAAACTAAATAAGAAAATGACCAACAGGTAAACAGTCCAAATGATTAAGGATTTGGGAAATAGTTCCTTTGCAGAAAAGCTAACAGCATTGGGATCCATCTGGATTTCTACCTCAGTGTCATGTTATTGGTCCAGTCCTAAAGAACCCCTCAGGTTTGTAGATTACCTGCTGAGGCTCAAGAGTAACAACCTGTGGTTGTTGCTCTGTCTTTACTCAATTCCTTCTTGCCTCGTCAATCCAGCACTCCATCTACCTACCTTGGCCCCAGACCATCATGCTCATGATTCACACTGGGGCTTTATTTCATCTGCATTTCTCATTCCATTAAAGGGGCCTCTGACTTCCTGCTTAGACATAATCTTTCACACTCGACTTTTACCACTCTAGTGTTTTCCCCAGCAGTATAGTTGAGTAGATTTGGGTCATTGCTCTCTACTAGCAGCTGTAAAAGCTGTGGGCTTCTTGTGTCCAGGGTATGTGACCCTGAGCAAGTCATTTAACTTCTCTCTGCCTTAGTTTCCTCAACTATAAAATGTTGTGGGAGTCAAATGAGATAATATCTGTAAAGCATTTAGCAGTTCATAGCACATTCTAGGCACTTAGTTTCCTTCCTCCCTTCCTTCCCTCCTTCCTTACTTCTCTCCTTTCTTCTTTTACTCTTGATTTTGGTCAAGATACCAGAGAAGAGAAAATTGAATAAATATTAACATCACTTCAACAATGAATAATTAGTTTTTCACAAATGTGAATGTTCACAAGTTAGAAGAAAAAGCTTTTAGGTTATATGTTATTAAAAAAAAAAGGTTCTTTTACAACAGAGCTTCTTGATCTAATCTTGTGCCATCTACCTTTTTGGCAGTCTGGTGAAACCAATGGACCATTTCTCAGAATGTTTTAAAATGAGTAAAATAAAATACATAGAATAAAGAAACCAATTATCTTAAATATAGTTATCAGAAAATATGTGTGTATCTCTAATAGATATGTATATATGTATGTATATATATATATATGTATGTACATGTGTGTGTATCCATTCCAAGTTCATGAATATCAACTAGGAACCCCTGTTTTATGAGTCGGGTGCATCATCTAGGAAGTACTGAGTGCAGTGTCCTGAAATAATAAGTGCTTAATATATACTTATTGAAGTAGTGAAATGTTTTGTGAAGCGTCATCTGGAAATTTAAAATCATTTCTTTCTGGGATGGTTTGAACTTACTTGTACTTGAGGGATAGACCAACTCAATGTTTCCCAGCCTAAATTATACTGCAGTTTGGGAAAAGACAATTTCCCTTCCTCAGACAGCTGTGTCATCCATATCCTCTGTATAGTCAGGAGATACAATTTAATGGACTAGGACTAGAAGCTGGAAAACTTTAGGGAGTAGGGATGAGAAGAGTGGACACAGAGAGAGAAGGATATAGTTTTTAAAGTGTCTAGGTTTTAAGAAAGAAATATATTTGATAGCATTTTTTCCTGACAATGCCAATTTACGAGGGACCAATGATTAAGAAACATGGGTCACCATGCCTTCTTAAGATGCTCTTCAGTTTCAAGATGACTACCTCCTCTCTCATTCTCCCTAATTCTATTTCCCTTGTGCTTCTCTCCCTACCCATGGAAATCAGATTCCTTTATCTGAAGTGCCTCTGATCATTATAATCAGCAGCCAGTCCCATGTTGCTGACTCTGTATTAACGTTTGCATAGAAGACACTACAGGTTTCTCAGATGAAAGGATGATAAAACTAATGTGCTGGATGGGCAGGGAAAAAAATTGAATTATTTCCTTATTTGGAGGTGCAACTTAACCAGCCTAATGTGTTCAAGAGGGTTCTATTGACTCTAGCATTGGCCAAAGCAGGAGTTGGCCATATTATTTTTCAATTCAATACAAAGAGGAATAAGTGAAAGAATCATTACTACTTTAGTTTCTTGGCAAACACAGATGTACCATTTAACTCTAAGCCTGTTGCAGGTGAAGGGAATAGAGGCTTATGTCAATGCCACCCTTTGGTGTCCCATTTATCCTTACATTGGAAATCATGCTATGAAACTGAAGGTAATTGTCTTAGACTACATGCTGCAGAGAAGGTACCAATCTGCATGGGTGGAAGGAATTTACTCACTTGTGAGTTACTTGTACAAATGAATTCACAGGTCCTGCCCTTATGCCTGTTTCCTATTGAATAATCCAGAGAGCCACCCTTAGCATCTTTGTAAGTTTTTTTTTTAATCTGTGAAGTCAGAAGTCACTTGTAGACCTGCATCCATCTAAAACATAATCATCACAACTTTTCCACATTTGTGGAGTCCTTTGGCAAACTCCCCCTCCTCAACTCACAGGTGGCTGTGGTTATTTTTTTAAAGCTTTTTCTTGAATCTATTGTTAACCCAGTATCTATAGCAATAAGTGGAGTATTTCAGTTTTCCCTTCCACATCGCGACTTTCCCCATTGTGGTTTCAATACATTGAGGCCATGAGTAACTGTAAACGAGAATTTTGGGAGAGTTTTGTGGAAGCTGCAGATGACACATGAAGGCCAGCAGATGACACAGGAAAAAGTTTAGAAACTCAGAAATACATAAAATATGCCTATGATCAAATACCTAACCCAAATTTAACAAATAAGGTACTGTAAATACCACATAAAAGAATAAGAAAAAAATTTAGACTTCACTGGTAGAAGGGGGGGCCAAAATTTTATGTAGATTTTCCAGATTGTGGGGATGCTGCCTCCCTAACCTGTATGATGTAGAAGGGATAACTGTATTCTTTTTGGACAGACATATGATTTCATTGTGCGGGAAACTCCTGATGCAGAAAATCTTTTCACAAATATAGATATGACCTTAGAGAGTTACCCAAAGCACTAAGAGGTTAATTGGCTTGTCCATGATTACACAGCTTATATCTACTAGAACTAGAACTTGAACTTAGGTCTTCCTAACCCCAAGGTCAGCCCTCTACCCACTAGGCCACAATGCTGCCCAATAGCTGCAATGACAGAGTATTTAGATAATATTTATATATTTATATAATTTTCATGAATAATAGTAGTTTGGAAATCTTATAAAATCTGGAAATAAAAGGAGTGTTGTGTAGCATTATCCTAGCTAACTATCTTTGCTAGTCAGATGCTCCTTTGTAAGGAACAATTTGTCTTCGAATATACTATGGTTTTCAATTGCCACATTTTTTTCAGTACCAATACGTTCTACTCAGACCTTCCTCCTGAATGAGGGTTTATTTTATTCAACCAATTTATTTGTGCTGAAGTAAGAATGTAGGTGTCTGTGCTTCTCAGGTATCCATAGGGACTCTGTAATGAAGGGGCAGTGTTGTCCTTTCTCACTAGAAAACCATCTTTGGTTTTGATGTCTCACCTATGATTTAAGACATGTTGCTGCTAGCCATGTTTATGTCTTGGAGCCTTCTGGAGTTCATGTAATTTTGTGGAACTGTTACTGCCTAATCCTGATCTAAAGCATATAACTGATGACTGGCTTTTGTCAGACATAAACTCTATATACGAACTCTGTCTGAAAAAGAGAAGGCAATTTTTATCAGGATGATCTCAGTTACTATTAGTACATGCAAACAGATCATGATTCCTGTTCATCTTTCTCACTGCTCTTTTTCATGATTTTGAAGAAATAATAAGAGGTCCTGAAAGAGGTTCTTTTTACTCCTTGATAATTATTTTTTTTCTTTCTTGTAGAAGACACACATTGCATTTGCTCATTTGCTTTGAATACATTAGGCTTGTCATTATTTGTTATTGGTATTTCATTATCTATGTCATTTTTTAATTACACATATCATTGTATTGGAAAGTTCATTGAATTTTAAGTCAGAATGTTTCTCAAGGCTATTATGAAGATCAAATGAATACCATAAGAAATAGTTTGTAACTTGTACAAAGTATAAATGAATTTTAATTATTATTGATCTTAGAGTGATTTATGGTCATCTACATCTTATTACTTCTATATGTAGAAAAAGAAACTGGGCTTAGAAAAGTAGTGTGATATGGGGCTTCAAAGATGTTGTAGTGAATGTCTAAAGATATGGATTTGAATTCCTAGCTATGTGACTCTGAGCAGATAATTTAACCTTTCTGAGCTTCAATCAGGTAATTTCTAAAATAGGGTCATTAATGTTGTTCAATCATTTCAGTTATGTCTGACTCTGTGACTCTATTTGGGATTTTCTTGGCAGAAATACTGAAGTGGTTTGCCATTTCCTTCTCCAGCTTATTTTATAGATGAGAAAACTGAGGCAAATAGAATTAAATGACTTATAGCTAGTAAGTGTCTGAAGCCAGATTTGAATTCAGGTCCTTCTGATTCCAGGGCTGTAACTCTATCCACTGTGCCACTTAGCGGCCTTAAGGACTATTGATACCCATACCATTTATGTCACAGTGTCGTGGGGAAAGTGGTTTGTAAACCTTGGCATAGTGGTTGGTGTGTTGGGTTTAGAGTCAGAGCACTTGGGTTCAAATCCCAGCTCTGTCACTTAGTAGCTAAATATCTTGAGCAAGTGACTTAACTTCTCTGACTTCCATTTCTCCTTTCTATAAAACAAGGAGATTGGATTAGACGTTCCTTTCAGATCTAACTGTATAGTATTATGAACCTATGATCCTGGGAACTCGATGTCAATGTAAGTTATTGTTATGTGACCTACCCAAAGTCATACAGCTGGCAAGTGGTAGAAATGAGAATTAAATCTAGATGTTCTGTTGAATTGAATTAAATAGGATCTCCTCTTTCTGGGGAGTGAGATTTCATTAGTGGCATCAAGAGACTTTATGTCAGGTGCTAGCACATACTCACTAGAAAGACAATTAAAACAGTCCTAATTGCTTTCATGCAAAGTCACCAAGGGAAGGAGAAAGCAGGTATAGGCTCAATTCAGTGATTATTCCAAGCCATGTTGAAGCTACCAGTAGACCTGCTGGGACTGTGCTAGGGCTTTTGAAAAGATACCAACTAAATTTTGATTTGTTAGAAGACATTTATGTGTAAGAGATTGTCTTTTAAATGATGCACTGTAGTTTATGATATTTTAATGTGTTTACTGAGAGCTGCCATCATTAAAAAAAAATCTTCCCATCCCCCACAGGGATTTGCACAATATAACTTCTGTGTCACACAGGTAGCTTGGCATTTAAATGACAGCATTGCAGAATTCACTGTATATGTATATACAGAGTGTACATAACTAGGAAATATGCACTCTAAGCGATGTGCTGAAATGCAGAACAAGGAATTACAACCCTGTAAGGCTTGTCACGGGCTGGCACAGTGCAACCTCATTTTTCTAACTTATTCTGTTGCTTCTATAGCCTAGACTACAGTTGACAGCATGTATTTGGTGAAAGCTAACCTAACACATAAAACTCCATCACTGTAGAGGTGCAATAATAGCATGATCCTAGATATTCAGGTAGACATGAGTATGAAGAATGAAAAAATTCTTAGCTGGGTCAAAGCAAGGATGCAACAAAGGCAGTTCCTCCTGCAAGCATGCATCTTAGGGCAAATTGTTCTTGCTGCCCCTAGAAATAGGTCCAACTGCATGGAAAAGAGACTTTAGGGGAGAACACCTAGTCTGTCACTGTCTCAAATATAACGCCACAGAGTTGAAGATGCAGATATATAAGGATGATAAGGATGAAGGTGATGATTATTTTAGAAGTCCCTAACTAAAACAGATCATAAGAACATAGATTAAGATCTAAACAGGATATTAGAAATGGTATAGTCCAATCACTTATTTTACAGCTGAGGGAAATGAAGAATAGAGAGATTAGACAAATTGCCTGAGGTCACATAGATAGAACTGGATTCCCTCAGTTCCCATGATTCCAGGTTCTGCACTCTTTCCACTGTGCTATATTGCCTCCAATCACCAGAGAGGATGTGTATGCGTACGTGCGTGCGTGCGTGCGTGTGTGTGTGTGTATAAGTATGTAAGTGTGAGTGTGTTCAAGGAATGAGCAGAAGAATTCTAATAGTTGGAAAGCATCAGTAATAAGGTGGGAAGGTAATGAAAAAGATGTGAAGGATTGGAAGGAGAGGGATCAAGCATGAAGGGGTGGAAAGTACTGGAATTGAATTTCCCATAATTTTTCTTTGGCTCTTAAAATCTATTGGCCTCAGTTCTTGATACACCTTGCCCTCAAGGAGTTCATAGTCTAACAAGAGAGACAACACATAAGTAACTTGGGATGTATAAGTTATATTCAGAATAGATAGAAGATAATCTCAGAGACAGCTGGGTGATGCAGTGGATAGAGTGCCAGGCGTGGAGTCAGGAAGACTCATCTTCCTGAGTTCAAATCTGGCCTTAGACACTTACTAGTTGTGTGATCTTAAGCAAGTCATTTAATCCTGCTTGGCTCAGTTTTCTCATCTGTAAAAATGAGCTGAAGAAGGAAATGGCAAACCACTCCAATATCTTTGCCAAGAAAACCCCAAATGGAGTCACAAAGAGTTGGACAAGACTAAAATAACTGAACAACAACAACAAATCTTAGAGGCAAAGGCACCAGCTGCTGGTAGGCCCTAAGAAAGGCTTTCTGTAGAAGGTTATTTTTGGGCTGAGTCTTGGAGGAAGCTGGGGAAACTAAGAGAGAGAGGTGAGAAAGGAGAACACGTCAGGATTGGGGGATAGCCAGGGCAAATAACAGAGACAGGTGAGAGAGTATAATGAAGGCTGCAAGTAGGCTGGTATGCCTTAATCATACAGTATATGCATAGAAGGGAGTGAAGTATAAGGAGAGTGGAAAGGTAGGAAGGAATCAGGTTATGAAGAATTTTAAATGCCAAATAGAGGGCTTTATATGTGATCCTAGAAGTAAGAGAGAGCCATTGGAGTTTACTAACTGTGGGAGTGAAATGGAAAGATCCATATATTAGGAAAATCACATCAGCAGCTATGTGTATTGTAGAGGATTTAGATTTGAGCAAGGAAACCAATTAGAGGACAATCACAATGGTCTAGGTGAGAGATGACTGGAGCCTGAATTAGGGTGGCAAAGTGTGAGTGGAGAGAAGAAGATGCATACTAGAGATATTGTGATAGTAGAAGTTACAAGATTTGGCAAGAGATTAGATATGTGAAGTGAGTGAGATTGAGGGGCAGAGGGAGATACCAAGATTGCTTAGCTGAGTTACTTTGAGGATGGTGATGTCCTTAAGAATAATAGGAAAGTTTTGGGTGGGGGAGAGACTGGAGGAAAGATAAAGGGTTCTGTTTTAGACATGTTGAATTTTAGATGCTTACAGGACATTCAGTTCTAGATCCCCAAAAGGTAGTTGATGATTGTAGCTCAGGAGAGAGGTTAGTGATAGATATATAGATAAGGGACTCATTAGCATTGAGATGATAATTTGAACCCATGGGAGATGATGTGGTCACCAAGTGAGGTATGATAAAAGGAAAAGAGAGGAGGATCTAGCATGGTGCCTTAGAGTCATCATAGATAGTAGACGTGACATGGATTCAACCAATAAAAGAGACAGAAAAAGTGGCCCGACAGGAGGAGAATCAGGAGAGTAGTGTCACAAAAACCTAGAAAGCATATAGTATCCAGAAGGAGGTGATTAAGTAAAGTCTACAAACATTAAGTGACTTCTGTGTGCCAGGCACCATGCAAAATTCTGATGATAACAAAGAAAAGCAAAAGACAGTCTCTCCTTTCAAGGAGCTCATAGTCTAATGGGGGAGAAAAAATGCAAACAACTAAATACAAACAAGCTGGATAAATTAGCGATAATCAACAGAGGAAAAACACTAGAATTAAGGGGAGGGTGGGAAGCTAGGTGGTACAGTGGATAGAATGCTAAACCTGGAGTCAAGAAGACTCATCTTCTTGAGTTCAAATCCAGTTTCGGACACTTACTAGCTGTGTGAACCTGGGCAAGTCACTTAACTCTATTTGCCTCAGTTTCCTCATCTTCCGTAAAATGAACTGGAGAAGGAAATGGCAAACTACTCCAGTATACATATATTTTTTGGTGAGGCAATCATGATTAAGTGACTTGTCCAGGGTCATACAGCTACTAAGTGTCAAATGTCTGGGATCGGATTTGAACTCATGTCCTCCTGACTCTAGGAGTAGTGCTCTATCCATTGCACCACCTAGCTGCCTCTCCATTACATTTTCGAAGAAAACCTTAAAAGTGGTCATGTAGAGTCAGACATAACTGAAAATGACTAAACAATCATCACCAACAAGAAAGGCTCCTTAGCTGGCAGTTGAAGGAAGCCAAAGAAGCCAGGAGGCAGAGATGAGAGGAGAGAGCATTCTAAGTATGGTGAACAATCAGAGTAAACTCACAGAATTAGGAGACTGATTGAGTGTCATTTGTGAGAAACAGCAAGGAGATCAGTCATATTACAGAGTATGTGGCAGTGAGTAGGATTTAGGAAAATTGGAAAGGTAGGATGGAATCAGATTGTGAATAGCTTCAAATGCCAAACAGAAGACTATATTTCAACCTGTCAAATACTGCTTAGAAGTCAAGAAAGAAGACTGAGAAAATACCATTAGATCTGATCATTGAGAGATCACTGGTAACTTTAGAGAGGGTAGTTTTGGTTGAATAATGAGTTCAGAAACAAGATTATAAATTATTTAGAAGAGAGTAAGAGGAGAGTAAAGTGTAGACATGTATATGGCTTCCTCAGGGAATTTAGTTGGGAAAGGAAGAAGAGATATAGGATCTGGCTATCAAGAATGGTAGGACTAAATGACTTTTTTTTAATGAATGAAGCATGGATTTTTTTGTTTGTTTGTTTGTTTTTTTGTTTGTTTGTTTTTGCTAGGCAATGGGGTTAAGTGACATGCCTAGGGTCATGCAGCTAGTAAGTGTCAAGTGTCTGAGGTCAGATTTGAACTCTGGTCCTCCTGCCTCCAGGTCAGTGCTCTATCCACTGTGCCACCTAACTGCCCCAAAACATGGATATTTTTTGTAGAAGGCAGAGGAGCAGCTAGAAGATAGGATAGGACTGAATGTAAGAGATAATTGGGATCCTAGTGAGGGCAGTTTGCTGAAGAAGATTGAGGGGGAAGAGATCAAGGGTGCATACAATTAGGTTTACTTTGGAAAGAAGGGATGTCTTTATTCATAACAAAACTGAAAAAAAGAGATTGTGAGGGAAGTTGTTTGAGTAAATTGAAATGAGTTAGAGGGAAGAAGAATGAACTTTTTGAATTTTCCATTAATTCTAATAAGTTCTTGACTTGTCTTTTGTAATGTATAAGGTATGAGGTGAGGTTCTTTTCTGACAGAATGGGAGAAAGAGGTGCTTTGAGAGGCCTGAGGAGAGACCGGATGGTTTAAAAGAGCTGCTGTGGAGAGTGAGATAGTGAAACTGTAACAGAGAAGTAGAAAAATGTCCATGCTTCAGTGAACTCTCAGTTTAGACTAGATAACATAAATTTGTAGTGTACCAAATTAAGGTTGTTTTGTGATTTCCTCCAGCTTTATTCAGCAGTGTGTAGATAGGTACAAAAAAAGGCAGATGGTGGGAGTAATTTAGGTCTAGGGTTTTGCTGTACTGATCACTAATTAGACAGAGAAACAAGGATTCAAGAGTAGGGAATAGTGTTAAGTTGAATTAGTTCATCAAGGTCTCAAGATAGGGAAGGGAAGAGAATGTGGCTGGTACAGAGGTGATAGCCTGGGAAATAATTGTCAGGTTGAGGAAATTGAGGTCATAATGAGGTCAAAAAAGGAAGTCAGGAGTAATAAAACATAAAGAAAGATGGAATGATAAAAAAATTATTCGACAAAGGAATTTTAGAGTTCATGAACATGTAAGTGGAACATTTGTGGGTGATGACAAGATCAAAAGTGTAACCATTTCTATGTGTATCTGAGTTGGAGTTGAGTAGAGTAGATCATGAGAACTCAGCAGGTTGAAAAGCTAGGAAGTTAGGGTGTTTGAGGGAGAATCAATATACATATTGAAGCTTTTTAGTATTAAGGGAAGAGAGAAATACTTTAAGGCAAATACTGAACTCATTGAGGAAAAAAGGAGAATGTTTCACGGAGCTTATAGATAAACAGCTAGCAGGATCTGGATTGAGTGATAAAACTGGATAGTATGAACCTCAAAGGTAGAGCAATTTCTGAGTGAAGTGGTAGAGGCAGAAACTGAGAGTTTCGAGAGAGAGCAAAGAGGATTCTGATTCCTTCATTTCAATTAATGAGTTGATGGTGTTAGAAAAAATGTCACTGGTACTAGAAAACATGAAAGAGGTAGTGACATCAGGAGGATGCCAGATTTCAGTGAGTGCCAGAAGATGAAAGGAGTAAGGAAAGAAGGGGATTATGATGAAAGGGAGTATGTGAATTGTGGAGGTATTCTAGTGGAAGGAGTGGACAAATCTGGAGTGGGACATTGGAGGTAGGAGTATGCAAACCATTGAGAACTGAATCCAGAGGGAGAATCAGTGGCTGGAGAGAATTAGATTGATCCCCCTGAACATAAGTAGAGAAGGAGAAGCAAAACCTTGTGAAGATATATCTTGTTAATATCCTTTATGAGGAACTGATTGAATGTAGTATTGACAAGTTAATTGTGATTCTTACAAGGTCTCTAGACCTAGAAGACCAACTACTTGAGATGTTCTAAATAAATGAGCCTAGGAGCTCTATTCCTTGCATGGCAGTGGCAGTGACAGGATTAAAGATGATGGGTATGCCACATAAGAAAATGTCTTGAGCTTCTTGTATTCTATACCTTCTGATATGTGGAACAGTTTAACGGCATTCAGTAGCACATGCTGTGTTTCTCTTTTAGTAGCAGCGCTTGTTACATTTTATTATTATTGCTTTGGTGATATGCCTGGTTCAAGCTTTAAAAAAATATATATATGCTATTCTTGCCTCTTCAACATTTTTTTCTTTTTTAGTTTCTTAACAATATGTTTGTGGTTTAGCCTAAAGCGGCCTCTGGGCGTGCAAGCTTGTATAATGTTACAGGGGAAATAAAGCTGAAAAGCATCTAATAACATTGATGTGAGAAATGTTCTTCCATTGGCATCAACAGTCATTTAAAGACTTAAGTAGCTTTTGATAGTGTGGGTACAGTAAACCATATCGATTCTCCGAGGGAAATTTCACCAGGTGACAATGCCTCAGCTGGTTCCAAGGGGATTATGGAGTTCATTATACCTTTAAGACAATTTAACTTTAGGATTGTAAAGATGAATGAGACCATAAACTCTTCCTCTTTTCTTTTCTTTTTTTTTTAATATTTGGCACTTTACAGTGTTGTGTGTTTTTTCTTAAAACTCTATTATTTTTAAAAAATGGTTAAAAAAAATTAACCAAGACATTGGAAATATAAATGCTTTTTATTATCCCTGAAGTAGCTTTTGGACTTCTGCCTTTGTAAAAATTGTCAGCTTTGGAACCAAAAATGTCCCTATAGTCGTTAAATTTGTGATTGTGATTTTGTGTGTGTGTGTGTGTGTGTGTGTGCATTCACATGTTTTGGGACATAAACTCTTTTTTTGCCTTGCCTTCTATACAGTTTAATGCTGTCTTTATAGCTCTAAATGACATGCTACTGTTGCTGTAGAGTGGAGATTGTATATTTTGGGTCTGGACACAATGAGGATAGAGGAAAAAAAAAAGAAAGTTAGTGTTTTCTTCCCACAGGCCCAATGAGGAACAACTTCCAAACATTAAACATGAACAAGGATTTTTTTTTTTAAGGCTGCTGAGATACTTTTTTTAAAAAAAAGTACATTGACTTAAAATGTGATGGTAACAGGGGATCAGGAAAGCTTAACACACTAGAGGAAGCTTCCCTTTCATTATTTCCTCACTGCATTGATTAAATGGTATAATTTCTTAGGATACTTCCTTCTGTCTTTAGAGCAGTATAGAGGAATGAGTATTGTCACTTGACTTAAGAGTCACAAACCCTGTTAAATTCACTGATCAGGACAAGGAGAAGTAACCATAAAAGTATAAAAAGACAATTCCTTTCTGAATGAACGGATGAGGGGGAAAAGAAAAACTTTTATTAAGTGGTTGTTCTGTACAATGCAGGTAAGTGAGGTGGTTCAGTGGATAGAGCACTGGGCGTGGAGGCAGGAAGGCCTGAGTTCAAATCTGGCCTCAGACACTAACTGTATGACCTTGGGCAAGTTACTTAACCTCTGTTTGCCTTAATTCACTGGAGAAGGAAATAACAAACCACTCTAGTATCTTTGCCAAGAAAAACCCATGGACAGGATGGTCCATGGGGTCATAAAGAGTTGGATGTGACTGAATGACTGAACAACATCAAAAACAATATACGATGCAATGTGCTAAGTGATGGGCATACACATAGAAAATCAAGACAGCCCCTGTGAATGCTTAAGGAGTTCACATTCTAGGAGGGAGATACAACATGAATGGGAGTGAAGACCTATGGAAAGGTCCAGTGCTTCTTAGAGTACAAGATGAGGCAGACAGTTCTTGCATCTTCTTAAGTATCCGCCCTATTGATAAAACCATATCCATTGAACTATTTGATGTGTGCTTTGTGTTTCTTCAGTAGCTATGGTTGTTGAGGAGGCAGGGGTTAAGGCAACTGAAGAGAAATATGCCAGATGACAACTACACAAATGTTGTTGCCCTGGACAACAGCTGTGGGGGGGGGGCAGACTGGAAACAAGGCCTGTGGTGGTGATGGTGGAAGGGGGTGGTGCTGCTGTCTCTAGAACTCTTCAGTTTCCATGACTGTGAGTGCAGTTGGCAGACTAAGAATATGACTGCATCATGAAGCCATTATACTTTTAAGTCAAACACTTAAGCATGATATTGTTTAGCACCTTTGTTCCAAACACCTTCAAAGTGTTTCTCCTTTTTATCCTCGCCAGGCAAAATTTAATCAGCAAGTTAAATAACACAATATTTCTAACCAAGTCCCTTTTCCTTTTATTTTATCCTCTCTTTGTTCCCTGGACTTTTCCTACTCTTTTATTTGTCAGTGAACTACATCTAGAGTTAAAAAAAAAACATTCTAATCCTTTCTCTGCTCTTTGCTGCTTCTGTCATTCTAGGCAAGTCCTATAAGCTGTCTGGGTCTTCGATTCAGCACCTGTGAAATGGAAGGGATAAGATGAGGTGGTCCCTTCCAGTTCTCCATCTATGTTCCCGTGATCTTTTTAAACAAGGGCCTCAGCTCTCTAAACACTGCCTGATGTCTTAACACATCTCTCCTGAGTACTTATGTTTTGACTCACTCTTTGTACTTCTCTATCTCTACCTCCTTGCCAGCCACATTGACACTCTGGAGAAACTTGTGCTCTGTGACCTGTTCTCTTGATTGGTGACTCCTTCATTGGAAGGAAATTTCAGGAAAATTCTTCACCTCATATTCTTTACCTCACCTACCTCTGAACTAACTGTAGACTTCTCTTCCTCCTCACCACCTATGCTTCTTTGCTCCTATGTGGCTACCTTGTTTCCTTCCTTTTCTTACTTTTCTTCCCAACTTTTTTTACATGTTGTCTTCTCCCATTAGAACGCTAGCACCCAAAAATAGGCTGTTTTGTTTGATTTTATCTGTCTCCCTGGAACTTGACAGACTGCCTGGCAATTCGTCTGTCTACCTCCCTTCCTCCCCCTTTCCCTTTCTTCCTTTATTCCCTCCTCTCTTTCCCTTTCTTCCTTGCTCCTTCTCTCCTTCCCTTCTTCCTTCTCTTCCTTCCATTCCTTCTATTTCTTCTTCCTTCCATTTTCCCCTTTCTTCCCCCTCCTCCTCTTCTCCCCTTCTTCTTTCCCCCCTTTCTCCTTTCCTCACTTCTTCTCTTCCTTCCAAAATATTTAAGCCCTTTGAAATTACTCCAGCTCTAAATCACAAGTAATTAACAGAAGCCTTCATGGTAGGTGTGTTTTTGGGAAAAAAAATGAAATGTCTTTCTAGTTACTCACAACTGTGTTTGTTATAGAAATTTGGAGACATTTTAAACTTCATTAATACAATGAAGGCTGCTATGCATTTCCTGGTCAAAGAGAATCACAACTCTCTAGCAATACTGGTTGATCAATATGTCTCCCTGAAATATTGGTTAGGACATAACCATTTTAAATGATCAAAACTGAGGAAGCTGGGAACTACTTGATCAACCACTGTACTATATTGTCTATGCAATAGTTAATTTATCAGGTTTTTTTTTAGTGGTTTGACTCAATTCACAATTAAAATCAGTTGTTTTGATATTGTATAACAATAACTCTAGTTCTACTCTGCTGCAAAAGGAAATGCAAGTTCTGGTAGGTTCTATCATACTGGAAAGGCTTGAAATATGAATGATGGTATATATATGCCATTTGAGTACCATCTTATCTAAATTCACATAATCTCAGAAGTACACTGGCTGCTGGGTAATCATTATTTTTCCCCATAGCAACTTACCAAGACCATCTACTAAGTCATAAAAGAGTTATAAAAGGTACTAATGGAAGGAGTACCCTCAGCATTATGGATTCTTGAAGTATAATCTTGCAAGTATAGCTGACAGCATGCTGTACTTGGGATTAAAAAGATCTGAGTTCACATCCTCCCTCAGACACTTACAAGATAGGAGACCCTGGGCAAATGACTTAAACCTTCCCAGCCTTAGTTTTCTTAATATATAGAAAGGAGAAACTAATAGCACAGGGTTATTGTGAGGATCAAGATAATATATCTAAATAGCACAGGGTTATTGTGAGGATCAAGATAATATATCTAAACTTTAAGGTGCTAATGTTTGCTATTAATATTATTATAAATAGGCATCAGCAAAGAATAAAATTCAGGAGAAAATCTAACTAGAAAATAGTCTTCTTATTTCCATAACGTGGAGAACCATAGTAATATTAAGTTAATCTTAACAATTTGTAAATGAGTGAAAATAAAATCCATTAAGTAATATGGAATATTTTATTATTCATTCTAGGGATGCAGGGAGGTAGTGGGAATGATCCTGACAATTGACTAAAAGAACAAACTCTAATCCTGTAGAACTAATCCAACAACCATGACATTTGCTAGTGGACAATTCCTTTTGCTTTTTTTAGATGGTAGAGAAAATATTGAGATTAACCTAGAATAGGTCTAGCCAACCTCATTAGTAGCATGAGCCATAAACTCAAAAGATAATTACAGAGATTTAGCCCTAGTTCAATTAACAGGACCCTTAAAACTCACAAACCTCAGTCTTGTGTCACTCACAGTTGTTCCAGCACAGAAATCAAAGAGAAATACCGATGATTTAACACATTTAATAATTTGAAGTAATTCAGGTATCCTGTTTTTTGCATGGGATAAACCAGCTTCCATTATTAACCTTTGGAATTAGATGCATTTAAATCTGCCAACAAATCCTCCAGAAGGAGGAGTAGATATAGAGAGGAAGAAGCCAAGGTTCCTGGATGAGGCAGTTGAAAGGGAAAAGAGCACCTCTACAATGACTGGAATAATTTGTCTTACACAATTAGCCCTGACAGAGAATCCAAAGGAATCAACATCAGCCAAACTATCCTTTCATGATTTGTTTTTCTTGGTCCTGATCTAAATCCCTACCTTCAAGCTATGCCTCTAAACTAATAGACTAATCCTCGCTACTGTCATCAATAACTTTTTGTTTAGTGGTGCGAACAGAGCTAACTGTAATCAGGATCATGGCTGCACATTTGTTTGTGAGAGATTTCTTAAAGTGAGAACTTTAATGTTCCTTTGCACACTAGCTACAATGTAGCCTCCCTTCTAAACAGAAATTTCTAAAATAGAGAATACCTTTCAAGGCAGCTGGTGGTTAAGTGGATAGGGTACTGGGCCTGGAGTCAGGAAGACCTGGGTTCCAATCCAACATTAGACACTTACTAGCAATGTGACCCTGGGAAAGTCATTTAACCTCTGCCTGCCTCAGTTTCTTCAACTGTACAATTGGGGATCATAATAGCACATACCTCACAGGGTTGTGGTGAAGACTAAATGAGATAATGTTTGTAAAGTGCTTAGCCCAGTGCCTGGCACATTGTCGTTTCTATATACATGCTTATTCCCTCCCTCATATATTCATGCATCTGTACCAAATTTCCATGTATTATAAGATGGTTGAAGGAACTATTGAATAAAATTATATCATATTTATTCAGTGCCTTTTATGAGCAAGGCATTGTGCTAGGCACTGAAGATACAAAGATGAAAAATAAGAACAGTTTACACATGGAGCACTTTAAGATTTACAAAGTTTGAAAAGATAACATTGAGGTAGATAGTAAAAGTATAGCCCTATTTTATAGATAAGGAAACAGAGGTATAGAGAGGCAGTGTAGTACAATGAAAAGAACTCTGAGTCTAAACTAAGAACAACTGTGTTCATATCTTGGATCTGACATTTATTACCAGTATGACCTTGGATGAGTCACTTAACCACTCTAAGTCTCAGTTTCTTTATCTGTAAAATGAGGGAATTGAGACCTTTGAAGTTTTTTTTCCCATATTTAGATTTGTGATCCTTATGACTTACTGTATAGATGAAATGATTTGCACATGTTCACATAGGTAGTATCTGTTGGAACCTTGGTTCCTGCCCTCCAAGAGCTTACAGATTAGTAGAGAAATGAGACAGGTACACAGAATTTTACTCTAATGCATATTACAATGTGGAAAAGTGTTAGGAAAGATAATACAGAGGAGCATGAGTGATTGATAGGGCAGGTAGATATTTCGTGTGTGTGTGTGGCGGACATTGTGGAGGAGGTAGCTTCTACACTATGGCCATGAAGAGAAACAAGGAATTCAAGAATCACAGAAGTGAAAGAGCTCTATTCCAAATATGAGAACGTTAGCTTATAAACACAAAGATGAGAGATCAATGAGATCAGGGAACAGCTATTATTGAATCTGAGGTAAGAAAATTTTTTTGAGAGATAAGTATTAGAACTAAGACCTTCCATTAATCGAGCTGTGATTGTATCTACTCTTTCCTAGCTACAGCACTTAACCAAGTACCATTTTTTGGTACTTGGTTTGTTTCAGGAAATGCTTGTTGAATTGAATGATACGAAGGCTTCAAATCACATGTACATTCTAATAGGGCTTATACCAGTCTAGAAAGTACAATATATTCACACATCTTTTCCCAAGAACATTTTTACATTTTAGATAAAGATTTCCTTTCATATGGTAAATGGAGGGGGAACTAACAGGATACTTGTAAAGCATTTGGTAACCTTTAAAGACCTATGTAAAATATTATTAATAATAACAGTAGTTTTCTCATTCTTGTTTTTATTGGGTTCAGATAGAAACAGTCCTGGGGCAAATCAATGTCCTGCTATTATTCTTTTATGTTTAATATTCTATCGACTATTATACAGGGGATAAAATAACTGCTTTTTGTAGCTAAAACTGTTAGCATATGTGAGCTCATCCTTTATAGGCTCTCTGAAAGCACTAAGGTATAAATGCAGCCCCAAATAGGACAACAGGGATGGTCCAGCTATAATCTATTCCCTCTGGGTAATCATATTATTATCATATATTATATATTATAATTCTTATATATTCTTCTCTTCTAGGTCTCTATATTTTCAAAGCTTTTTGTTCATATAGCTTTGGACATTTGGTATTATTGTTATTGTTTAGTTGTTTCAGTGGTGTACAACTCCTCATGACCTCTTTTGGGGTTTTCTTAACAAAAATACTGGGGTGGTTTGCCATTTCTTTGTCCAGCTCATTTTACAGGTGAGGAACTGAGGCAAACAGGATTAAGTGACTTGGCTAGGGTCACACAGATAGTAAGTATCTGAGGCCAGATTTGAATTTAGGAAGAGCTTTCCTGACTTCAGGCCTGGCACTCTATCCTCTGTACCATCTAGCTGCCTTCGTTTTTGTTCAGACATGTCCAACTCTTCATGACTTCATATGGTGCTCTTGGTAAAGATACTTGAGTGGTTTGCCATTTCCTTCTCTAGCTCATTTTACAGATGAAGGAACTGATATTTGGTATAGTGCCATATATTCAACAATAATAACTAATAATAAAATCTGATAGATGTTAGTTATTATTATTAATATATAATACATAAAATATACAATAGATAGTATACACACATATATAAATATTTTAAGATTTGAAAAGCATTTTACAAATATTATTTCCTTTTATCCTCACAACAATTCCAGAAAGTAGGTGCTATTATTCTCATTTTATAGATGTGGACAGAAGTTAAATGACTTTCCCAGGGTCACACAAGTTTTCTATCACTTTCTTAAGTAAGTATTTGAGGTCAGATTTAAATACAGGGGTTTCTGAATCCTGGTCTGGTGCTGTATCTACTATGCCATTTAGCTGCATTTAAAATGTTATTCTTAAACTTTCATGGCTCAATGATCTATCTGAGTGATTGTAGGTGATTCTTCTGTCTACAATAATAGTTCAGTTCCAATAGTTAATTAGTTGAGTTCTATAGACTATTTTGAAGTCTGTATTCACGATATTTGGAATAGTCATTTATCAATCTATGAAAGGTAGAGGGTCTCTGATGTATAATTGTAGCCACTAGGTGATTTCTTTTTTAAAAATTTAATTTTTTAAGTGAACAAAAATTTATTTTCTTTCCATCTTCTGTAACTCCCTGCCCTCTTTGAAAAAAAAAAACAAAACCCAAAACTCTTATAACATGTGTGTGTGTGTGTGTGTGTGTGTGTGTGTGTGTGTGTGTGTGTGTAGTCAGAGAAAACAAATTTCCACATCAGCAATGTCCAAAAATACATATGTCTCTAGCAGGAGGTGGGAGGCATGTTTCAACACAAATCCTTTGAATTATGGGTGGTGGTCATTGTGTTGATTGAAGTTCTAGAATCTTTCAAACTTGTCTTTACAATGTTATTATACAATACATTTTCCCCACATCATATCATTTCTTGCTAGGTATTCAGTAGGTGCTAATTTTTAGGGTTTTCAGTGATGTGATGCACCTAAAACTCTACCATTTTCTTGCATAATCTACTTTACTTATAAAGTCCCAGCTCCTTCAGGATAACTCTTTTGTAACTTCTAGTGGGATTGACTTGGTGCTAAATTTAATTAATTACTTCAAGAACTTCCTTTGCCACAAATAAATCTGCAAGACTCAGACTTGTTCAGTGCTTCTCTCTCATCATATTGTTGGTTGAATTCATGTGGATTTAGACATGGAAGGCCTTTTGATTCTATTCTTCAGTATTAGTGGTTTCATAAGTTCTATTTGGAAGGAAAACAGTTTTAGTCATAAATCGAATGGCACCTATCTCTTGTCAGCTCTTACTATAAATCACATAAATGATTGCTGCTTGTTCCAAACATATTGCTGGAAGTTTCCTAAATGTTTATCATCTGCTCAGAGAACATGTAACAATTCCCTTTTATTTAACCAAGGAAGTGTTAATATTTCTATAGCTTCCTTGGGAGTGATAAGCCCTGTACTTAGTTAATATTAACTGGAATTTTGGTTGGACACTTTTTAGATCCATTTTTATTACCAAAATATATATTGATTGGTATTACACCATTGTTAATTGCTCTAAATGTTTTCTTTCCATTAAGACTTCACTTTAGGATGCCAGTCAGTCTTTTAACTTACACTGCCTTGGTTTTCTTCTTAAGACCTTATATTTAATGTGTCCTGTCTGGAGAAGACCAAGGTCTTTGTAAATAAGTTTTTCCACTGTTCAATTGGACCCTAGATTAAAGGACTTCAAGTTCTGTCTTTTGGTGAATATTAATAATTTTTGTACTTGAGTTTCAAATAACATTTTGAAGGGAAATTTTCCATAAGACAAAGTAGCCATTTGATATGTTATTCCATTATTTCATCCATTTAAATCAGGGATTCTAAATAGTGTGTGTGTGTGTGTGTGTGTGTGTGTGTGTGTGTGTGTGTGTGTGTGCTGGACCCTTTCACAACCTGGTGAAACCTAGGGATCCCTTCTCAGAGTAATGTTTTCATTCAGTTGTTTCAGTCATATCTGACTCTTTGTGATCCCATTTGGGGAAAGATACTGGAGTGCTTTGCCATTTCCTTTTTCAGTTCATTTTATAGATGAGGAAACTGAGGCAAACAAGGTTAAGTGACTTGTCCAGGGTCACACAGCTAGTGTCTGAGGCCAGATTTGAACTCAGGAATATACTCAGGTCTTCCTTACTCTAGGCCTGGAATTCTATCCACTGCACCACTTACCTGCCCCATCAGAATAATGGTTTGCTGCACATTCTTATCATTCAAAGAAATGCTAAATTTTAGAGGTTAATGAAAATAAAGATATAATTATTTTTTCATCCAAGATCAAGACCCACCCTGTAATCTGTATAAATGTAATCTATCTAGTCTATTTAAAAACTTTGAAGTTCAGTAGACCTCAGATTAAAAACCTCTGATCTAAATCAAGTAATTAATATTGATGCTACGATACAACTTCCTCTGTGATTTGAAAGTCAAACTCGTATCATCATCATCATTATAGTGCTAAGGGATAATTAATAATAAAGAATAGAAGAAATATTAAGATTCTTTGGTTCCTTATGGAATAAATTCTATTTATACATACACATATTTATGTATATTTGAGAGCTTTGACTGGAATAATTTTTAAATGTTTATAATAGCTGAAAAATTTCTGAATAATTCTTCTACTGTGAATATTTTTTGCTTTAAATATTTTTTTTTGTCCTCCTATCATCTACTTGAATATTTCAAATATATAGAAAACACAATTGACTTTTGGTAGTATGCTATTTTTTCCCTGTCTTTAGAACTAGTTTTACTGCACTGGGGATGGGGAAAAGGATTAAATCCTTCACATTTATATGCAGCAAATCCATGCTCCTGGTATATTACATATTTTTTAGTCAAAGAAAATGAGGCTGATTGAGCTGTCCCTCTGCTGCTGATCCCTATTTTTCATTCACATTATGTGAGCGAAAGTGATTCTTCTGAATCATGTGCATCCTCAGCTTCCCTGCTAAATGTGCCTTCAATTCATGCCTTGTCTCTTCCTTCCTAAAAATTGTTAAGTATGCAAAAGCAGTGACAGCTAGCCTCACTTTGTTTGATAAAAGAAAGGCTATTGGAGAATTACTCCACGAGATCTGGCAATTTCCTATTCTCCATGGGCTCCTCCTTTGTGTTGAAGAGGGAGATGCCCTCATCCCTCTCCCCTCAAAATGTAAGCTCCTTAAGGGCAGGGACTTTTTTTTTCCATCTTTTTGTCTTAGTTTCCCACCACCTACCACAACGGTGGCACATTGTATATGCTTAATCAGTGCTTATTATATTGAATTGAACTTCTGCCCTGCATTCTTCTTTTATAGCCCCTGGGAACCCTTTTCTGGGCCACTGATGTGCTTGCAAATATTTAATAAGATGTCCTGAAAAGTGAATACAATTCGATTTTAAGTTTCATATTCATTATTCATATTTTCCTATCGCTTTCTTAAGTCCAGACCATCAACAAAACAATAAGGCTCTGATTTGTAGCATTTGCTGATTTCTGAATGGCAAATGCTTACACTGAAAATTTAACAATTGACTCTCTCAAGTTATCTCCTAACCATTGCTGCTTTCTTTGTCAGCCCCACTAGTTTGGTTGCAGAGGCCTCTCTCTGTTTGAAGAATGGTCATGGAGCCTAACACCAGGCAATGCGCAACCTGAAAACTATTTGTTTTAATGGTGGACTGATTTTACCTTGGATACCTATTCCACAGTTCACTTTCTTCACATTCAAGTCTCATTCCCCATAATCTCATCTTCAGTACAATTCAATTCAATTCAATAAACATTTACTAAGTGCCTATTATGTGCCAGGCATTGTGCTTGGCATAGGGATACAAAAAGGTGAAAAACAGTCCCTGCCCTCAGGGAATGAATCTTTTAGACTCTAAAGCGGGAGACAATATGATATATGTATGTATGCATATATGTGTGTGTGTGTATACACACCCTACAAACTACATACAGGATAAATAAGAACTAATTAAAAGAAGGGAAACACTAGAATTAAGAGGGGTTATGGAAGGCTTCCTGTAGATAGGGAGGTCAGTAGTCAGAGTAGAGGAAGAAGAGTATTCTGGGCATGGGGGACAGCCAGAGAAAATTCCTGGAGCTGAGAAGTGGAATGTTTTGTTCATGGAACAACCAGGAGGCTAATGTCACTGGATTGAAGAGTAAAGATTGGGAAGTAAGGTGTAAGAAGACTGGAAAAATAAGAGGGGATTAGGTTATGAAGGGCTTTGAAATCCAAACAGTATTTTGCATTCTTTTCTGGAGGCAATAGGAAGCCACTGGAGTTTACTGAGTAGGAGGGTGACATGTTTATTGTTTCATTCATGATTTTTAGTGCCATGTTTTAGATGGGTCATGGAATCCTGGAACATTAGAATTAACAGGGACTTTATAAGTCATTTAATTCTGGTAACTCATTTGACAGATGGGGAAACAGAATCCCAGAGAGTTTAAGTAGCAAACATCATGGTTACACAGCTATAGTTTGTGATAGAGTCAGGACAATTTTTATTATACACTTATATTTTATTTGATAATTCTAAAAATTCACATTTACTAAGATTTTAAAGTCTACAAAGTGGTTTCTTCACAACATCCCTGTGAGGAAGTTAGGCTAGGTGATATTATTTTCATTTTACAGGTGAGAAAAGTAAGGCTTACAAAGGTTTGGTGATTTGCTCATGAAACATAGCTAGTTTGAACCCAGGCTTTCTAACTCAAAGTCTAGTGTTCTTTTTTATTAGACCAAGCTTCCCCTACAATCATAATCATGATAATAGTTAATATTTATACAGTGCTTATTATGTGCCTGGCAGTGTGTTATATGCTTTACAATTATAATCTCATTTGATCTTCATGACAACCTTGGGTGATAGGTACTATTATTTTCCCCGTTTTACAGATGAGAAAAGTGAGGCAAACAGGAATGAAATACTTGCCCAGGGTCACACAACTAGTAAGTGTCTGAGGCTAGATTTGAACTCAAGTCTTCCTGACTGCAGGCCTGGCTCTCTATCCACTGCACCACCTAGTTGCCTCTGATGATAAAGATGATATTACAGGTTGCCTTTGTGAAACAACCACTAAAACTGAGGAATTTCACTCTGTCATCTGTAAGAAGTTATGAGGTTGAAATATAAATTCACCTGACATTTGTTTTGTAGAGATTTCTATCTCACAAGCTTCATGAATTCCTCAGTTCTGTATGTATTTAACACAACTGACTTCATCTGAAAATTTAAATGTCTGTGTAAACTAAAAATCTCCGGGAGAAATCTAGATATATCATGAATGAAAAGCCCCCATTTTCCCTATACAAATGAATGTTTGGATTTGCTTCTGTCAAATGGATAGAATTTTTATTACACTCACCCAAAAATCATCCTAGGGTTTCCTGGAGCAGAATTAACTATTTCATTTATTTAAAAAATACTTAGTGAATGCTTGCTATATGCAAGCCCTGGCTTTGTAACAATGTCACATATTTTGAATAAGAGGCAAATATTAATCAATCAATCAAAAAAAAATTAGTAAGCACATGCTATGTGCCAGGCATTGTACTAAGCATTGAGAACACAAAGGCAAAAATGGTCTCTACCCTCAAATAGCTTAATTGAGAGGACCAGGAAGTTCATTAATATTGGTCATTATATAGGAGATAGCTGTTCTATAGTAATTTTATTTTCAAGTGATGATAGATAATGATTTTTCATCTAAGGATCCAACCCTGGAAATCTTAAACATGTGGAAGTCTCATAAGATTTGTTTTAAATGGAATTATACACACTTAAGAGCTCCAATATTGGACCTTAGATGAATAACATATGAAGTAAATCTTTCACTTTACATTAGCAATGAGCTAGTCATAAAGCATTGGCTATTACAAACCTCAAGAGAGGTGTAGAATGATTGGGATCTTTCTGGATGTGAATAATATCTGACGATTGATTGGGCATCTCATTAGCAGGCTAAGAAAGAGCTTGGGAATATACAAAAAATTAAAAGCTCACTTGAGTTTACCTATCCAGAATTTGAGGAGAGAGCAACTCTTCTATAGTGTCAAATAGTATGAGATTTAAGACCAATACAATTTTAAAGGAAAGACACAAATGTCCCATTATATATACATTTGAGTCTGCCATCCCTTTCCTGATGATTCTATGTGGAAATAATGTCACCTGTCTTGGAAATCCTAGAGGCTTTATTCCTCACATTATTCATGTATATGTGTATATGTATACATATACTCTTTTGACCTCTCCTCTGGTGTTACTTTGAAATGTTACTTAAGTCATGTATTATTATTGGTTGGCTTTTCACATGATTATTGTTCCTACAACCAAACTAACTTTCTTGAAGGAAGGGAATGTGTAGAGGGTGAAGAATTCTACTTCTGACTTTCATGAGAAAAAGTTGTGTGGACTAATGAAGAAAAGATGTAATTGGGCTAAAGAAGATGAAATTATGAAGGAGATTTAGGGAATGTTGGAATTGTTAAGAAGATGGAAGATTGATTTTGGGGCAGAGGAATTTGGGAGAGCTTGAAGAGAGGTTGAATAATGAGGAGAAAGAGAAGACCTCAAGAAGGACCTGAAAAGGAGAAGGGGAATGACTCAAGAAGGAGATCATTTTGATGAAGATTAACACAGGCAGACTGGAAGGAATATCAGCGTTGGAGTATGGGACAGAAAGAGGAAATAGATGAGGAGACAGAAAAGCACATTTCAGACCTGGCACAGAGGCAGAGGAGACTTCAGTTATCAGAATAAGTGCTGGAATTCTCTGCCACAAGTGGAGCATCTATGAGTTTATTGGTTTTCCTTAATGATGTTGTCCTCTTTCAAAGGGTGGAGGCAGTTAAGTTGAATAGTGGATTAGAGCAGTTTGCTTGGAGTCGGAAAGACCTGAATTAAAGTTCTTTAGACACTAGATGTGAGACCCTGGGCAAATCACTCAACTTCCTTGGATTTTACTTTCCTCATCTGTCACATAAAATGAGAAGGTTGGACTGGATCACCTCTCTGGACTCTTCCAACTCTGGAGCTACAATCCTCTTACAATTTAACTTCCACTCTAATCTACTGTCTTTGCTAGTTTAACTCATATTGAGAAATCTAATAGCAATGTTTATCTGAATTGATCTTTTTGTTGCTTTTGGCACAATTTTGAAACAGTGATATTCTTCTCTCATTTGGCTTCAGAAATAGCATTTTGTCCTGGTTTTCCTCCACTTTCTAACTGCTTTTTCACTGGTTCCTTTCTTTCCTTCTGTGCTTTTAATTTGGTTACAGTTCTCTTTTGATCTCACCTCCTACATCATCTCACTTGGTAATCTTCACTCACTGTTTTAACTACTGTCTCTAGGCAGATGACTCTCACATCTAGATAGCTTCTATTCTAAACTCCAGAATCTTACTGCAGCTGCTTGCAGGACATTTCTGTCTGAATGTCTGAATAGCATCTCAAATTCCACACTTCCAAAACTGAGTTGATTATCTTATCCTCTAAACCTGCTTCTCCTTCCATTTCATTACTATTCTATGGTGTCACTCTTGTACTACTATATACTTAGTCTCTTACCTTCTGAACTTGGGGGTGATTTTGGATTCTTTCCTCTCTTCCCTCTCATTTCCAATAAGTTACCAAGTCCTGTCATTTCCTCTTGTTTGTCATTTACTTTGAATTTTATTCTAACTAGACATTGACCCAGATGCATATAAGAATGATTCTGAAATGACTGCTTTCTAGTTTGTGAAGTTCTAGTTGGTTTTTATTTGAGTTTTTTATGATATCATTTGTTGTTTCCCACATTCCATGCTTTGTGACTCTTTAAGAAAGTATTCAGAATACACTGGTATCAAGTTTCTGGGTGTCTTAAAGCCTTCAGCCTCTCCCATTCCTTGATCCCAAACCACATTTTCCAGTGTAACATTTATTATCCATCTCTTTGTCCATTTTACATTGAAATTGTCTAGGAAGAAAGGTACATGTGAACTTTGGAGGATTTTTTCAAATTCTTCATAGAATTTCTCACCTTCATCCTTTTTTTTTTTGCAAGGGTTGTTGATGTATTAGCCACTGTTCTCTGCAGAGTGGTCTGTTTATTCATGCTGTCTGTGAGCCCTGACAGGCCAGATGACCAAGAATCCTATGAAATGATGTTTCTGATTGCCTTTGAGCTGAAGACAAAGCTAAATCAGACAACTTCTTTATCTTTCTGAAGAGACCCTGTGGTCTGTCTTTTTATTTTGTGTGTGAATACTTTAAACTGGGTGGGTTTCACCTATGGAATACATATCAATAAAGCAAAATAAATTGCTCTAAGATTGTGATACATACATACTTGCAATATATACTGTACACACATACTATAATATACACATATAGTGAGAGAGAGGGAGAGAGAGAGGGAGTATGTGCACAATCTTGGAGACATTCGTCTTATGATATATGTATGTATATATGCACACATATATACTTGATATATATTATATCTAAATATATAGTTGTTTATATACATAAATATATGCATATATACAAATATCTATGCATGAAACACTGATATTCTTATATATATGTATACACACACACATACATATATGTGTGTATGTGTGTATATTTCATTTGGGAATAGAAAAATGAAAGCAGGGGTCAAGACTTACATTGTGGTATTTCCCCCACAAGCTAATAGCATGTGTTTGCTAAAGAACTATTGTTAGTGTCCTGTAAGTTTCCATTCTTTCAGATAAGTTAAAAAATTTTTTTTGTTTGACAAAAATCTCAGTTTCAAATTCTAAGTCTCCACATTTGAAAAGGTGATCTCTTCATGATATAGTTTGACAGGATGGTGCTTAGTACAATGCCTCATACATAGCAAGGACTTAGTAAATGTGTATTGACTGACAGAAGAATAATTTAGCTTATTTTCCCTACATTATACATCACAGTATAAAATTAATTTATATATCTGATGGCCTTGAATTCCACAAGAGGAAACACATTTCTTAATATTTAATTTCAAACTTTTAGCGTGTCCAATGTAGCTTTAACATTATAATTATACAGTAGAACTGGCAGAATTACCTATAAGAACCTAACATAACATATGCATACAGTATTTCACCAGAAGCTAGAGAAGTTGAGATTCTTGCTTTTACATAATTATGAATTTATATACTATAATATAAAATATATCTAAAGACACATTTTTTGCTGTTCTTGATGACACAGAGAGAAATAATTAGCACCCTAACATAATTCAGCCTTCAATTTCATTCTTTAGAGGACCTTTTTCTCCAGAAGATAATGGAACATTAATGCTTATTCATAAAATATCTATCCCAATGAATGGTACAATTTGAGGATGGTTTCTAAGCTAATGAGCTTCCTATCCCTTCCCCTTCTGGCATCAGCGACCATAAATAATATTTCTGCAATACAAATGGGGAAATTTCACTGATGCATAGAATCCTGAAATTGTCATTTTTTTGAGCTTCAAGGGATTCTGGGTATCATCCAGTAAAACCATTTCCCTTACCCCTGCATTTTTTTTTGCATGAGGAAATAGAAACCCCAAAGCAACCTGCCCATGCTGACACAGCTAGCCAGTGATAAAGCTGGAACTATGACCCAAGACCTGGCTTAGACCCTTAATCATACCACTATATCTTTAAAAGGAGCTACAGAAAGGAGAGCAAACTTGCCTTTCTATGTTCTGTGAATGACGCACCTCTGTGGTATATGGGATAGGAACATGAGATAAACTAACCAGTAAGAAAGATATCTCTTATTTAAACAATCTCAGGCCTTTCGTAATCGTTTGGCTTTAAGTAAGACATAACCTCTTGAGCCCCAGTATCTATCTATCTATCTATCTATCTATCTATCTATCTATCTATCTATCTATCTATCTATCTATCATCTATCCATCCATCTCTCTCTCTCTTTCTCTCTCTCTCTCTCTCTTTCTCTCTCTCTTTCTCTCTCTCTTTCTCTCTCTAGCAGCTGTCTTCTGTACTTTACATGGTTTCTGTAAAAGTAAAACTTTAAAAAAGAACGAATTTAGGAAATGTGAACCATAAATAGGTAGATGCTATAAATCAGACTTCTAGGTTGATGGAGTGAATAATCCTCATTATAAGTGATATTTCTATAATGCTTTAAGATTTATAAGGATATTAAATATAATATCTCACTTTAGTCTCACAACAGTTCATCAAGGTAGAGAGTATTGGTGTTATATAGGAGGTAGCTATGTGGTGCACTTGATACAGTGCTGGACCTGGAGTCAGGAAGACCTCAGTTCAAATCTAGCATTGAGCACTAATTAGCTGTGTGTTTCTAGGCAAGTCACTTTGCCTCAATTTCCTGAACTGTACCTTGGGAATAATAATAGCCCCTACCTTCCAGGTTTGTTAGGATAAAATGAGATAATAGTTATATTTTACAGATTAGGAAATGTACACACAGAAGGATTAAATGCCAGCTGACTCATGGTCATACAACTAAGAAGTGTTACAAGTAAGATATAAACTCTGACATTCCTGATGTCAAATCCAACACCCTATCCAATTTGTCACATTGCCTCACTAGATTCCTCCATCTCTTGCTCTCTATGCAACTTGTGAGAAACAACTCTCATGATTCTGGCACCTTGTACCAGCACAAAAATCCCCAGATACTATGAGAAGAATAAAGTTCTCTATGTAATAGACTATATCATCCAACTATAGAAATGAATATTTTTAATAATAATATCACTGATAACAATAAAAGTACTTCTCAACACAATTTCCCTGACCACCTCTTACTACCTGTCATTGGCAAGGATTATGTACTTCTCCCAGGCATGATCTGAGCCTGGGATCATAGAATTATCAATTTAGGGTTGGAGGGGACCTCACATGAATGTAGAGTGGAGAGGAAAGACAAATGAGAATAGAGAAAGGGTAAAGGGAAGAAGGAGTTGATATTTTGGGAAAGTCTTAAAGCCACTAGGAGGTGGGTGCATGTATCTGAGACTTCAGAAATGTAATAAGATGACATCTATTTGAAGCAATAATAATAACTAATATTTATAAAGCAAATTTATTATGTGCCAGGAATTACACTAAACATTTTATAATTGTTATCTCATTTAATCCTCACAACAACCCTAAAAGGCAGTTACTATTATTATCCCTATTTTATAGATGAGGAAACCAGTAAACAGGTTAAGTTGGGGTGTTCAACGTCACACAGTTTGCAAGCAGCTGAGATCGAATTGGACTCAGGTCTTCCTTTCTCTAGGCCCAGTGCCCTTATCCACTGGACAACCTAGCTTCCTGATTCAAGCTGGAACCCTGTGTTAGTTCAGGTTTGATGGTGGAACAAAATGAAATGCTTGTAAGTCACGCAACATTTAAAAAGAGATTTACTTAGCCATTGCAGAAGAAGGATGGATATTCAACAAGGATAAGCATTGAGGACACTTCAAGTTGATTCAGCTGAACATAGGATCTCTGCCTAAGTTGCCTATTGTGATCCACCAGTGAAACATTCGAGCTACTTATGCCTACTTTGTACTCAGGTGAAGAGGGCATCATGTCAATAGCCTTACCCACTAGGCCCCTGAGCTAACCAAATCTGGAGGATGATTTCACTATTTCACCACCTTTTAAGGAAAAACTAACCTAACTTTCATGTAGCAGGGTGGGGGAAGGGTTAAGATATTGCTCCTACCACAGTAGGATCCCTTCACTCCAATAACTCAAGCATTTTCTCATAATTCCAGTTTGAGATCTGAAGCTCAGGATTTGACTCATTGCATTGTGAGTGTCTTTTTTCTCACTTTTCTAAACACTCAAACTCATTGACCCAAAAAGATAAAGAAAAGACTTAAGGTTGCAGCCAGGATATTTGCATGATGCAGTCTTTGAATGATGCAGAGTAACCTTCCTGCTTGGCTTGAAGGCTGACCAATGACCCTAGACCCCTTTAAAAGCTTCTGATGACAGTATCTACACTGTCCTCTAATATTTTTCAGGCTAATACTATTGCCTCCTATAAATTCTGCTGGGCTCAACTATTCTAACAGTCAAGTAAATGAGAGGTTTTCCTACAAGATTCCTGTTATTTTTGCTTCTATGTACTTGTAAATACTTAATCTGACACCTGTCTAACCTCAGTAATTCTGAGTTCTGAATTCCATTATATTCATAGACTTCAGTGGCAAGGGACCTGGTGCCATAGTCAACTTCAGGCTATTTGCAATGTTTTCTCCTTTCCCCCAAACTGTCACATTCTTTTATTTAATGTTGCTCTTGTAAATTTAGTTAGATTGAAAAATCCAGGGGGAGGGGAAACAACTAGTTTGTAGTGTGTATAAATGGAATTGAGGGTTCAGATTTCAATTGTATTTTTATCACAGGAAAATGAACATTAATTCTGCAACAGTGGCACTTCCATCCTGTTCAATCCACCCCTCCCTTTAGTATTAGTATACTCTGGTAGATAAAGATGAAGTAGATATTTTAAAAGAATCTTTTGTTTCTTTAAACAGTCCACATCCTATTTTAAGGTCTATGAGTTCTCTCTCCCTCCCTTTCCCTCTCCTTCCCCCAGGTCTCTATTTTGACCAACCTTCTTTCTTTTCTGCAGTAGCTTAGCCTGAGGTTGAGCTGTTCCTTGCCAGAAGAAAGCGGATAAACAAAAAAGAATTCACAATCTTTTGTGCTTTGCACCAGACCTGATTTTTTTCTGGAGTGTTACATGTAAGAGCACTATACTGCAAACTCATTCCTTCTTACTAACCTTTTGTTTTTGTTTTTATTTTATTTTGTTTTTTTGTTAAACTACTCAAGTTATTGTCAAGTGAAACAGATATAACATTAGCAGTGATTGCCAAAAAGCTTTTGAGATAGCAAGACAACTTTACATTCTGGTTCAAAAGAAGACGACCATGAGTATAGTTAAGGAGACATATATATTTAAGCAAAATACATTCAAAGGAATAAAAGCTCAAATGAATATTTCTGAGAGAAATGCTTCTGTTTGTGCCGTAAGTTTAATAGTCAGATGGGTACATATGCTGAAAGCTTTAATTAAGAGAGAAGGGTATACATAAGTCTTTATTAAGAAACCTCTACATTTATGCATAAAAGCCTATGTAATAGCTAAAAAAGCATATAGCACTTTAAGGCTTGCAAAATCTTTTGCACATATCATCTCACTTAATCTTCACAAAACTCTGAGCTACATGCTCTTATTATCCCATTATATAGATAAGGAGACTGAGGCAAGCAGAGGTTAATGACTTATGTAGCATTTTATATTAAAAGTATCTGGGATGTAATTTTAACTCAGGACTTCCTAGCTTACAGTCCAGTACTCTAACTCTCATTCCAAATTGCTTCCTAAAGTTATCTTCTATTACACACTTAAAATTAATAAGTTCTGAAAGTTTGGCAGTTCAAAACAGAAAGGTAAGTGTGGTATATCTGAACATTACTTACAAAAGAGAGGGAAATGATCTTTCAGTGATTTTAAGTGTGAAGGGTCCATTGATATACCTCAAAAACATATCTTCCAATGAATCACAGAATACTGAAAGTAGCAATCAGTCAATGAACATTTATTAAGCACTTCCTATGTGCCAAGCACTGTGTTAAGTGCCAAGGATACAAAGAAGCAAAAGTAGTTCTTGCCCTCAAAAAGCTTACATTTTAATGGGAGAGACAACATATATAAATCAGAACATATAAGCTAAATACAGGTTATAGGGAAGGTAACCATAGAGGAGGTAGTACTAGTAGTTGAGGGAACCAGAAAATACCTCTCTGGAGAAGGTAGCACTTGAAGCCAATCAAGATAGAGATTCTAAGAATTGGAGGATGAGAGGCTTGGGAATAGTCAGTACAAAGTCATACAGACTATAAATGGAGTATCACATTTGAGGGATAACAAACATTATATAATACAGCTGGACCATGAAATGAGTGTTTGGAGGGGACCAGAATTTAAGAAGAATAGAATAGTGGGAATGGGCGAAATTGTGAAAAGTTTTGAATCACAAAGGAGTTTAGATTTGATTCTGTAGATAATAGGGTTGAGTTTATTGGAGGTAAAAAGCAGAGCTATACTTTAGGAAAATCAGTTTGCCAGTTGTGTGGAGGATGGATTAGAGGGGGGAGATACTTAAGGCAGTGACTCTTTAGAAGGTTACTCTAATAGTCCCAGTGAGAAGTAATAGAGGAATGTATATGATTATGACCATATGATTAGAGAGAAGACTGAATGCAAGAGAGATATTGTAAAGGTAGAAATGATAAGATTTGGCAACTAAAGGGATATATGGAATGATTGAGAGGGACAATTAAAAATGACATTAAAATTGGAACTTTTGATGTCATCCAGCCCAAATCCTTCATTTGGATGAGAAACTTAGGCCTAGATTTGGGAAGTGACTTGTCCAAGATCAGGCAACTTGTTGGTGTCAGAGCTGTCACTAAAACCAAGGTCTTCTAACTCTTGGCTATTGACTTGTACCATTGTACCATGCTGTTTCTATATCCTGAGCTCTAGAGTATTTTCTGAATAACAAAATGCAATTTTCCCATTTAACTTCTTGTCACTTTGACAAGAAACATGATTCTATTAGATTTTCTAATTGAGAAGAAAACAGTTCTGAAAATATTTCAGTCCCTCTGAAGACCTCTTTTTTTTCTTTTTTTCTCTTTTAAATACCTATTAGTATTTTAAATACTATTATTTTTATCTCATTAACTATTCTTATGGCAGATAATCATGATCATGGGCATTTGAATGCAAATTCAATCATTCTTCAGAATGTTGAACCAGCTTAGAAGAAAAAAGGATTGATTTCTTTTTGGTAATTTTCAATGCTCATTCAAAGACAAGATGGCCCCCAAATTCACTTGCTTTAATGAATAGCTACTAAGACATGTTAACTTCTTAATTTGCTTATTCTTGGTAGAAGGTAAAATGAGACCCTAGCTGAAAGAGATAGGACTTTATTTGCAAAATAGAAAATTGCTCATCACTGGAGTGACTATTAGAGAATGAGGCCAGATGTTAACAGAAAAGAGCTATGGGTTAAGGTTAAATAGTGACCCTGGATGTGAAAGAAGGACACGAGATGTAAATCTAAGATTACTCCAGAGAGATTTGATTTATTCTAGGTAGACTGTTATGGGTAGTTTCTGGATTTTGGCATCGTGGGGACCAGCAGCCCATTGTTTTGTTGTTGTTTATCCTTCATTCTCAAAGAGGACCATGAGATGCAAGTAAATTGGATTTAAGTGAGGGAGGGCTATGCAAAGTCACCAGCCTCACTTGCTCCTCTGGAGCCATACAGTGGCCAGATATAGATCAGGACAACTAGAGATGGTCCAGGATACAACTGGAGACCTTGACCTTTTCAAGCTAAGGTCTTTAACATGTTTCATTTTGACTGAGGCAATGCCCATTCAGTGATTAAGGCTTAATAAAAAATGAGGCAGATAATGGACTCTTTATCTAATTAAAAAAAATTGATCTGAGAGGGGAAGACCCCGCAGAGTTTCTGGCCAAAATAGAAACAATTGTTACTCACATTCATTCTGAGCCAATCAGGGACTAACAATGACCACTAAGAGCTTTGCCTGGGACCTATTGTTGGGCAATCAATAAGAGCCAGAATGCATTCGCCAGATATATCCTTGTTCTAATTCATACAGACTAGATTAAATGCATTACAGTTAAACTGCATTCTGGGAGTATAGCAGAGCTATCTTTGACTCTTTTTTCATTTGTAAACTTAAAACTGGGAGTCAGAACAAGCACTGGATAATATGAGTGAGCCCAAGCTCCAAGGAGTGTCCTGTACATTTTGATCAACTACATTTTCTTGGATATTCTACTACAAATACCTAGATGTTTGGGAATTTTAAGATGCCTTTCTCTACAAAGTTGCAGCCTAGAGAAGTTTTGCTACTTCCTCACATAAACAAATGCCAAAGTTAATTAAGTTATACAATATCAGAACTGGAAGTTTCCGTTCAGATCATCTTCTAAAATCAAAATCACAGAATTTTGAGATTTGGGTGGGGCATCACTGCTCATATAGTCCAACCTGCACGCTAAAGGAATAGCAACTATAACATACCCAACAAGTAATCATTCATCCTTAAAGGAGGGAGAATGCACTATCTCTCCAGGCGGTCCATTCCACTTTCAGATAGTTTGAATCATGAGGGAGTTTCTCCTAATATTAAGTCTAAATTTGCCTCTTTTAACTTGCATTCGTCGATCCTGATTTTGTTCTCGAGGACCACCTAGGATAGATCTGATTTCTCTTGTATGTGATAGTCCTTCAAGAACCTGAAGTTATCTTGCCCTCCCTCAGTCTTCTTTTCTCCAAACTAAAACACCAAGTTCCTTTATCTGATCCTCATATGTCACATACTCAAAGCTCTTTATCATTCTGGTGGCCCTATTCAATACACTTTCCAGTTTGTCAGTGTCTTTAAATTGTGGTGCTCAGAACTCAACAAAATACTCTAGCTGAGGTCTGACAAAGGCAGAACACAGCACGACTATCTCCTTATTCCTGTAAACTGTCCCCTTCTTAGAGCCTCTGGTTTCTCTTCCATCTCTGAGGCCAAGATCATATCAGTTTTTTGTCAGCCACAATACACTGCCGATTCGTACTGAGCTTATAATTCACTAAATTCTCCAGATCATTTTCAGAAAAACAAAAACTGTTTATCAATATTTTCACATTTTATGCTTAGGAAGTTGATTTTTACACTTATCCATACTGAATTTCACTATATTAGATTTAGCCAGGTACATTAGCTTGTCAAGAGCCTTTTAGAACATGACTTTTTTATATAGTATGCTAACTATTCCTCCTAGCTTTGTGTCATCTGCAAATCCTTTATCCAAATCATTGATAAAGATACAGGGCCAATTATAAATCCCTGGGAGCACTCCACTGGAGCACTCCTGACACATTGCTGTTGAACCATTATCAAGTACCCCTGAAGCCTGGCTATTCAACCAGTTCTGAATTCATCTGACTGTATTAGTATTTAATCCAAATACTTCCATTTATTCCTCAAGAATACTTTATGAAAACCTTGTTAAAATCTAGGTAAACTATATTCACATCATCCTCCTTATCTACTAATTTAATAACCCTGTCTAAAAAGGAAATGATATTAATCTGTCATAGTTTGTTCTTGATAAAGCCATGCTAGCTCTTTGTAATTAAACTTCCTTTCTATATATTAGTCAAACACCTTTTAAATGACCTCCTCTTTAAATGACTTCTTCGTTGTACAAATGACATGGTCTAAGAGCTGAAGTTATTTCTCCAAGGGGCAGAACTAGGACTTGAGCCCAGGTCTTCTGCTTTCAAATCCAGCATTCTTTTTTTGACACCACTGTGCAATCTTTTGCAAAGATTTAAACACAGCACATTGCCCAAAGTTTCCTAAAATCACATAGAGAAGAGAGAAACTTACTTGATAATTGGACAGAGTAGAACTAGTCTTTCTTTCTCATCTGCCTTCTAACTGTTCAATCAAGACATGCATTTATGGGTATGGCTACCACCTCTCATAAGCATTTCATGGGTCATTTTCATGCTGTTAAAATCTAAGGTTGTTATTTCATGAGTATTTTCCTCCCTTTGTTGCATTGAAGCATCTAGGAGTGGGTTGTTTGTGAGGAATATAATTTTTTTAAGGAATCTGGTGAGACAGGTATAGGTAGTTTTCCACTCACCCCAAGTTTTGGGCCCAAGAAATTGTATCAGTTCCTTGGTCCTTTAAACAATGCTGTCTGAGCTTCTTCTGAGGGTAGGCACAGCACTATCATTAAGAAGCATCTTTATGGTACATGTTACTTTTTCAAACTATTTTGTCATAATTTCTTAGTTAGCCTTACAACATCCCTTAAGATTACATGCACTATTGTTCTCCTGGGGAAAATAAGGCATAGATGAATGGTAATTAATTTGTCTTGGGTTGCATTGGCAAAAATGGGACTGTAATTCATAAGGTTCTGACTCCCTGTACAGCTCCCTGTACAGCTCTGTACCTATGAACCACATTGCATCTCAAAGATCCCCAAGGCATATAAGGGGGCATTTTTGTTATTCACTGTTTGATATCTTCTGAATAATGCTTTCATTTGAATGATTATTCATAAGCACAGGGATGAGAGTTTCCATTTTTCATTCCTTTCTCTAATGAATCTTTTCCTCTTGGTGAGTTGTACTCAGAGTCCTTATAACTCTTGACTGGATCATTGACTTCCTTAGAGCATGGTGTTATAGACTGCAATTGCCCTTTGAGAGAGGGAGGGATTCATTGAATGCCCTCTAGGAATTAGAAGCTTCATCATTAGATGTCAGTGATTAATGATGGCTGAGAACTACAGCACAGAACTAGTTAAGACCAATGTCCTCTCCACTACCCTACGCCTCTCATGGACAGAGAGTAATGTAACCTAAGGAAACAGGGATGCACACATACATGTATGAAAGAATGGGGGGGGGAGGAGTAACATTCATTAAGTATTTGCTATGTGCCAGGCACTATGCTAAATACTGGTGATGCAAAACAAACAAGCAAGACAAACCCTACCCTTAAGGGGCTTAGATTCTGGTATAGGAAGACAACACAAAAAGGCTAGCATTAGAAAGGGAGGAGTAAGTGGCATAGTTTGGAAATGGATAGGAAGAGTCATACTTGCCTGGTTCTGGGGAAAATAAGGTAAAATCCTATCTACTAGGGCCCTAAGTCTCCAGGGCAAATTACCAGGAGCTAAGCAGTAAATCTGTATGTCTGAATATTTCAAATCTCTTATTCCTCAATTAGTTTTCTCTCTCTCTCTTTTTTTTTTCTTCTGGAAAGAAGCTGGCTACTTGGTACATTTTAAATTTCCATAAATTTTTCTCTTGAACTGTACTCTCTGATGGCAGGGTAGCCATACCATTGTTCAGTTCATTTGGCAGCCAAAACATTAAAATGTGAGAAAGGATATCTGATGCTGAGAAACATTTGAAAATTACTTGGCTCTTTTCCTTTGTCAATTCAGTCACCACTTGAAAAATTTGGCAAAAATTGTTTTGTTTTTCAGGATGCAGGAAGTTTGAGGATTCAGTAGAGAGTGGATTTTCCAGTTTGTCACAGATGAGAATTATCAAATAGTTGACATAGTAATAACGATCTCTGTTTCTCTTTCTGATTTTGTCTCTTTTTTTGTCTTTGTCTCTCTTTGTCTTTCTTTCTCCATCCCTGTCTGTCTCTTTCTCTCTGTCTCATACATTCAGACCAATGATTTGATCAATGTGGACAATTCAAATGGAGATTAGTGACCAGCAACTTCTCAATAATATCCTGAGACACTTAAGAAGTTAAGTGACTTTCTCATTGTTCCATAGGTAATGTTACATGTGGCAGGCCTGAATCCATTTTTTTTTATTCCTAAGCTTGCCTCCTATCCACTATACTATGCTCTTTTATATGTATGAAGAAACAATAAGGCACAGTGGCTAGAGTATTGTACTTGGACTCAGGGACAGTCGGGTTCACTCACTAATTTGTACAGTATGGGCAAGCCACATCATCTCTTTGAGCTTGTGGAAACTCACTAAAGTCTTATCTATTAAATTATAGACAAGCAATGAGAAATAATTGATTTTTGATACATTGATTTTTATATAGCACTTTATGGCCTAAGAAGTATATTGCCAAAAATAATTTCATTTTCATAACAGCCTTGTGATATAAGTAGTATAGGTTTTATTATCCTCATTTTACAGAATAAAAAAACAAAAACAGAGACTCAAAAAACTCAGACTATGTTGTCTGGAATGACACAGCCAAGGAATAGAAACAGAACTAGAGGCCCGATTTCTCAAATGCCATTTCAGTACTCTTTTCTACTTCACTGTATTATTAATTGTGGGCACTCTTTTCAAATGCAATGCTGGAAAGAGGAGAGTTACTCCTATTCACACCATCAGGGGGCATACACCACTCTCTGGAACTGTTAACTGGGGGGAGGATATTATTGGCCATGCCTGTATTTACTTGAAGTATAACACCCAAGGTGCTACTTCCCTTAATATCTTTAGTGAAAAGTTATTAACCAAAGCCAAGGGACAAAATGCTTTTTGGTAATCTCCATCTAGCAAGGATATTAACTTCTAACAAGATCAGTAACTGATGCATATTAAATAGACATCAAAGGCCATGGCTATTGTATTTTATATTTATGGTATTTTGGGGATGATGTTATTTTGATGCCTATTTTCCCGGGGAAGTTAATCTTTATTTCCTGAGATGAAAAGTGATTCTTAGGACATTCCTTACATCCTTATGGCTCCAAGTGTGCACCATTCAGTATAATTCTATTGTATGTGCTTTGGAACCATGCACCTAAATCTATCTCCCTCATTAATGACCAGTATCTTTTCCACTTGGATCATCTCTCTGACAATTCTGAAAGGAATAGAAACTGTATTAGAGAACCAGAGCTAGCAGTCTAGGTTTTGGGGCTGATTTCCACAAAACATGTTCAGGGCAAGCGGTGCCAAATGTACCCTCAAATCACCATTTTAAGAAAAAATTTATTTGTGAGCAGAAGAGAGATCATAAAACAACCATCTATGTGGTTTGAGACATGAGGTCATGGCATAACTCCACTGTTGAAGCTGCAGTTTGGGGAAAAGGACAGGAACAAGTGGAGGAGGAGCCCATTTGGGGTGTGGCCACTGAAGAAAGGGGTACCATCTGGTAGCTTTTCATTTTAATTAGTTAATCCCACTGATTAGGTGCTAAGATCAGGTATTTACACTTTTGAAAGAGAATGTATTATTCAGTTGAAATTTTGGTTTTCTAGAGTAAACCCCAGTTGCCTACCTTAGTTGTACCTCTGAAAGAATTACAATATCTCAGAGATGGAAGAGAAAGCAGAGATCATCTGCATTTAACAGGAACATCCTCTACAATAGTGGTGTCAAGCTCAAATAGAATTGGGGGAGGGTCACTAAACTGCAGATAAGGATCCATATGGGTTGTGTATTGACTTAGTTTTAAAATGTAAAATTATGTTTTTATTGTATTTTTATTTATTTTGTTAAATCTTTCCCAATTACATTTTAATTTGGGTCACACGCAAGAGTGCTGTGGGTCACATGTGGATAGTGTGTTTGATACCTCTCCTCTAAAACACATTGGGCAAATTGCCATTTAGACTTTGCTTGAAGTCATTAACTGGGGGGAACTGATTATCTCCCACGGTACCCCAATTCACATTTGGATGACTCCAATTTTTAGGAAGTTTTTCCTTCTATTCAACCCAAATCTGTCACTCAGAAACTTACAGCCATTGATCCTACTTCTTCCCTTCAGGGTCAAGTAGAACAATCCATCTTCCATATGACAACCCTTCAAATACTTGAAGGCAGCAATCATCTCCTGTACAAATCAGATGTGTGAGTGTCTAGTGGCAGAAGTTCAGAAAGACAGCCACCTGTGAGAAGTAATCACATGTGTGGGGCGAGGAAAAAGCTTTGACCTAGCATAGGGATACTCCTCTGCTTCCTTCTTTAATTATAGGTAGACCTTGTGAGTTGTGAAAGGTCCAGAGGATTTTATCTTCCCATTGGTGTCCTGACAACAATCCTGGAACACTGCCATCAGATTACAAAGAACCCAACAAGAAAAAACAAACTACACCTAAGTACAGCATATTTAGCAAAAGAATGTCTAGGAACTGCGCTATCCTTTGCTGCATATGCTCTACAGTTGAGTCCAATGAACTTGTAGAAAAGTGTCATAGACTGTGTGTGTGTGTGTACTAACTGTTCTTACTATGACATCTTAATAAAAATACCTCTTACTAAAAGTTAATTAATTTTGGCTAATTGATATCAACTGACAACCATGTTGAGAACACCTAAGGGAGCTTTTGGGTGATAGCATTAGGAAAACTAGAATGTTCCTCAAATCTGAGAGGATGAGTATCAATTTCCCTCTGGGGACCAGAATTGCCAATGATTCTATATGTTCCACATTTGTGTTAGGAAGGATGAGAAAGAGATAGAGATGGAAAAACAGGACGTTATAACCAAAAGAGGAATTTTGGAGTTCAAGACCGTGAAGGTAGCCTAATTATGAGTACCATTGAGACAAACTGAGGTGTTTGTAGGGTTTCAAATCCCCATCTTCTGACTTCAAGTCTGGTGCTTTACATCTCTATGATTTTGCCTCAAGTATGCTTTCATCTGATCCCAACAACAGCCCTGTGAAGTAAGCAGCATATTCTATGATTATAATTATTTTTAGATGGGGAAATAGGCTCACAGAGGCTAAGTAAATTGCTCATGGTCACACAAATAATAAATGATGAGTTGAGACTCTAAACCGTATCTTCTCACTCTCTGTCTTTTGCTCTTTCTCCTATCTCATAATGAATTAAGAAGAAAATACTGTCTGAAATTGTGTGTTTTAGTTTCATTGCTAGCCCAAAGGCTGTGTCTAAAAGGAATCACCTTGGTTTCATGGCAAACTCTGTTGTATCCAGTACTCTATATACAACAATATATGCTTACTACTTAACTTCTTGCTTTGGTTTGTTATTTTCTTTTCCATCATATTATGTAATGGCATGCCATAAAAACAGCAGAATTTGGTGAAAGGGTTAAGCTCTGTGCAGCAATGAGGCCAGTTGTCTGTGTATAGGGCATTTACAGCAGGTTAGACCTTTTCTTCAAGCTTATAAAGTTCTATGCCTTTACAAATCAATCTATGGTCATGTGGATATCTTCTTGTATGTTTATGATGAGCATACATCACTTCTCCATAACTTTTTGGTGTCATTTTACATTCATTCGCTTCATTCACTTGGAAGAGTTTTCCAGATGTCCATAAAAGTGTTGACACTAATTTCTCATTTTCTTATTGTACAGCTAAACACAATTGTATGTGAACAGATTAAATAATAATGCATCTTTTATATGATCATCCCTTCATCTCCACTGAGAGTAGATAATGACTCAGGCAGGAGCCATTCTCATCATTGTAGAATGATCTCAGGATCTTGATAAATTCTATAGGGAAACCAAACCTACCTAACAGCTGCTGGAACATTTATTTGCTGATGTGGTTAAGTGCTTTTGGAATGTAATTGAAAATGAAGAGCCAACATGTTCCCTTTGACTGTCATTGTAGCAACCAGTCAAGCCTTCTATCAATTCCTCTTCACTAGAAAAAAAATAGCTAATTACTTTCAGGCTGGACTTCAAGACCCACTTGGAAGCCTTTATGAATGGAATTGTGAGGTTTGTTGCTATATTCTGTAAACATTTCTTTGACTTTAATAATATGAACTTCACTTTCCAAAGACAGCAGAGAAATCCATAAGTTTAAAGGGATCTAGCCTGTAACAGGGAAGCCCAACACATATTTGATGGTTTATGTATAGACTAGAACTTAGATGGACCAAATTCTGGTTCTTCTGTGGCACCCTATCTCATAAAACACTCATTAAAAAAAGTAGATGACCAGAGTAAGAATCACCAATTTAAGCTGAAATGGACGTCAGAGGTCATATGCTCCAGCTTCATTTTCTAGATAAGGAAAACGAAGTTCAAAGACCTGGTTAGGGTTACATAGGCTATTTGGCTTCTAACTGGTAATCTTTTTACTACAACACAGTACCTGTATAGACAAATTTGTATGTATAGAGGCTGGCAGACAAGGTGAGCTTTGGGGTTGACAGTGCATCAAGCTCTAGATACGAAATAATCTGACTTACCCATAATTCTCAATTTAGACACAGTATCTAGTCACTAATCTGGGACCTGATTCATTAGGAGAAGCAATATAAAGACATTTAAGGAGAAATCTATAAACATTAAAATAGCTGGAACAGTGATAGGTATTTTAATTAAAGCTTATTTTCTTCATCTTCAATTCTGCATTGTGTGGTAGGCATGACTGTGTCAAAAAGACAGGAAGAAACCCATGTACTCTGCTAATAACAACAGTATCCCAAAGGTATTCTTATTTATATTGGGAAACAGACTGCTCCTGAAATGAGAATGGAAGAAAACGTGAAAATCATTATGAACTGTTTAGAATAGCAGAGATTAAGTATAACTGAAAAAAGATCATTTGCATTTTATTTCTTTATGACCATTTGGCTCAAACCTGCATCTAGGTAGTATTTCAAAAAGGTTTCCAATGTTTTCCTAATGAAATTTTCTTATTTTTGGCCACAGTATTTGAAATAAAACCTTCAATTTCAAGAAATGCTTCTTTTTTTGAAGATTCATTTAGAAAATGCCAAAGTGATATTCTACTACTTTATTAAATGAATCAGCATGTAAATTCTAGTGAGTAATGAAGGAAATAATGAAGTGAAATAAAATGAATTAATGAATTAGAAAATAATCCCCAAATACTTACATTAATCCAAAATGTAATTTTCATATGAGTATGTGTTATTTGTACTCCTCCACTACCAAGTTAAGATCTTCCTACCAGAAACTGACATAGCAAATTTGTACTAATTGCATTACCATATGGTGAGTACATACTTTGCTACTACAAGGACCATGATCTTATCAGTGTAGGCATGCCCTTCCCTAATGCAGACCCCAGCCCTTCTGTGCTTTAGTAGGTAATCTTAATGAGTTTCTGTGGCTAAACATATTCATCACCTATTGGCTAGTTTTTTGATATGGAGACTCTCTGAGTTGCCCAAGGTTGGTCCTTTGATAACAGGTACAAAATTAACCATCGGGCTCATTCTCAAAGACTTTCCATCTTGGCAGGAACTGTTGGAGATTGTATACTGCTGGCATAGACTTAAGAGGCCAGGGTGATGTCCATGATCTGATGAAGCATTAGGATAAGTCATTATCACTGGAGATCTTAGATCATTGGAGAACTTGTACTAACTGTAGACTTTTGAAAACAAAGCCACAATGTGCATTAGGGAGTGTTCAGGCATGTAGGAATAAATGCAGTATCACATTTATAATTTAAAATAAAAAATCCTCTGGCTCAATTTTGCCTAGTGATCAATGACAATTTTCTGGTAGTTCACAACCGGCAAGTTTGGGCAAAGGTGGTGCTCTACAATCTGCCTGGGAACTGGTAGCTAAATTTTATTCATGGAACAGTTGGTGAGGAACAAGCACAACTCTATTGCTCTACCAATCCAGTTGCCTCCAGCAGCAATGACTCACATCTGCGGCAGATCCAATTTGATTGGGACTCCTGACTAAACAACAGAAGACTCATTACTGAAGATATACAGGCACATGTTTGTATATACAGCAGATCCTCCACCAGAGTCCCACTCCAAGGATTCATCATCATGTGGAGATGGATTCTGGATTCTTGCAGGCTGTGCTTGACTTTAATGCAAGCTCTGAACAGATCTGAAAATATGGAAAGGTCTTAAATATAGGCCTAGTAATGGACTGTAATCTGAGGACCATAGTATCACACATACTAAAATTTTAAAGCTGGAAGTGACTTTAAAAGTTATGTAGTCCGTACCCCAAGGGGAAGTGATTTGCCCAAGCTTGCACAGTATCTTTGGACTGTAAGTATCATAAACTGGGATTCATTCTCAAGTTCTTTGCCTCCAAATTCAGCATGCTTTTTAGTGCACTGTGCTGATCAGCCTAGCTAAATTGAAAGTTACATCACCAGAAGATTGGCCAGCAGGTGAATGAATTTTTTCAGCCACATAAACTCAATAAACCCATCAACTAAGGTATGGTATAGAAGTATTATTATCTATACTAGCAGAAGAAATAGCCATACTGATGAAATCATGCGTCCCAGAAGTATTAAAGAAAACATGCTACGGGAAAAAATGTGGGTAATAAAAAGCATAATGTGTATGTATGCACACAAAGTAAATTTAAAATCTTTTCCCACCAGCATGTACAGAGCTGTTGGTGTCTATATTATAATCTACTAAGAAAACTCAGCTTTGCATTATTACATTAAAACAGGAAACATCCCCATAGCAGCCAATTTTCTTCAGCTACTGCCCATTTTATATACTGACTGCAGTTCAAGAGTATAATCCAAAGGCCAAAGGGAATGCTTTGATTTCCTATATGTCATCGTTATCTTAATAAAGTTGGTATTGCACTCAGTTATTTGCTTGATTCATGCTGCCTGGAATTTCCATTATGTAAATGTGGTCTTCCCACTAAATACTTCGTATGGCAATTGCTTTTGCAATTTAAAAGTTTGTCTCCTTTCAATTAAAAAAAATGCTTCAAATTTACTAATAACTTTACTTGTTTGCAGTTTGTTATATAGAGAACATCTGGGACTAGACTGACAGATGTGAGTGGCCCAGATAGTCTTCTGATTTCTACTAACCATAACTCAACTAATTTCTCCAGAGATCCTGCAAATGAATTGAGGCTTAGTTTTCTGAGCTTACCTTGTCTAATATGTCTCTATAGAAGCAGGGAAAATTAGTTGTTATTGAATCAATTTACTCAAACTGAAAACTAAAGTCTGATAATATCTGATCATAAAAGAGAGAAAAATCATGAAGTTCCTGCTTTCTTTTTTCAGTGAGGCCACTACCTGCTTTGCCTCTTAGAATTGTCTATGATGAAACTCTATTTACCTTGTTTTCTTTGTGAGTATGGAGTAAGAATATGCTTATGTCCCTTTACTATGTAAAGTAATAAATTCAAAGAAGTCATAGTATTTACAGCTAGAATAGAACTCATAGACCTAATTCCTGATGGTTTTTTTTTTGGATGAAGAAACTGAGGTACAATTTTTCTCTCATGTCCTTGGTTGTTAGAATAAAAGATGAATCGCCTTTGTAAAATGAGTTAATATTGAATAGGTGGAAGGCCAAAGAAGTGATTTGATTAAATCCTCTTCAACAAACAATAAACACTAGTATGCACAAAGTAGAGAGGAAACAGTCAAAATATTTACCAAAATGTGCTTAATTCTGGGACTGTAAAAATAACTATGGCATAGATGTGCTCTCAAGGAATTTTAATTTAGGGAAGACATTTACACAAATTAATATGAAATGGTAAGATAAGTATAAAATAGAGGTTCCAGGAAAATACTATCAGAAATCTAAGAGGAGAGAGATTCCTTTCACCTGGGGAGAGAGTTGTCAGGGAAAGCTTTATTGAGTTGGCCTTGATAGAAGAGAATGATGGAGATTAAAGTGAGAATTCATGTTCACCAACACATTTTTGTTATCTTCCCTTATGCCCACCTTTATATAAAAATAACTGAACATTAAAGTACATGCTGATTGAATATGTAAGGCCTTATCAAATTCTCATAAAATTCTTAATCATTCTCTGCAATTGGTGTCTAAGCTGCAATTATCTTCATGATGGATTTTGTTCATCAGGAATATTGCAAGGGAATAGGGGATGGAAAGGAGCAAGCATATATTAAGCGCTTGTTATTGTTAAATCAATTTCAGTCATATCCAATTCTTAGTCCCATTTGGAGTTTTACTGGCAAAGATATTGGAGTGGTTTACCATTTTCCTTCTCCAGCTCATTTTACAGATGAGGAAACTGAGGCAAACAGGGTTAAGTGACTTATTTAGGGTCACACAGTTAGTAAGCATCTGAGGTCAATTGAACTCAGGAAGATAAGTCTTCTAGACTGCAGGCCCAGTAGTCTATCAACTGCCCTATTAAGCACCTACTCAGTATCAAGTACTGTGCTAAATGCTTTGCAATATTACCTCATTTGGTCAAGGAAGGTGAAATACTCAAGCATATTACATGAAATCATGTTTCTCATTACCTTTGGATGAACATTGAAAATGACTCTTCTAATAACTTTATTTTTTTCTTTAAGAAGAGCTTGCAAGTCATTCTTTCATTGACCTAAAATGTCCTCATATCTTCTAGGAGAAGGGAATAAGCATTTATTTTTTTATTTTTTGTCTAGGTAATGGGGTTAAGTGAGTTGCCCAGGGTCACACAGCTAGTAAGTGTTATGTGTCTGAGGCCGGATTTGAACTCAGGTCCTCCTTAATCCAGGGCTGGTGCTCTATCCACTTCTGCCACCTAGCTGCCCCCAAATAAGCATTTATTAAGTGCCTAATATGTGCCAGGTTATGTGCTAAGCACTTTACATGCTTTAAGTATTGTTTCATTTGATCTAGGTGAGTATATCACAAGTGTCAATGTTATATAACTTGCTTCCTCCAGAAGTACCTTAACCTATAGGTCATTGAACAAGGATCTCATATTAAAGTGCTAACATCTAAGAGATTATTTATAGAAGCTCAACAAACTCAATGATTACATTCTCTTTGTTCATCTTTTTCAACTGTCTCTCATGTTGGGAATGCCCACTTCCACTCTTAGTTTTCCTGGATATGTTCAAGAATCAGCTCAGATCTCACTTTCCATAGGAGACCTTTCCTGCCCCTCCAGAATGCTCACTGTGGTGTCTTCCCCTCTAAAATGACTTTCCATTTACTCTGTGTGGACCTTCTCTCTCTCTCTCTCTCTCTCTCTCTCTCTCTCTCTCTCTCTCTCTCTCTCTCTCTCTCTCTCTCTCTCTCTCTCCCTCTCTCTCTCTCTCTCTCCATCTATCTCTGTTTCTCTATCCGTATCTCTATTTACCTAATGTTTTCTTCCCCATGATAATGTAAGGCTTTTGATGTCAGGGACTGTTTTTGCCTTTTTTTAAAATCTCCAGCACTTAGCACTATGCCTAGCACAAATTAAGCATTTATAGTAAATTTCTGGTATTTATTAAGTGGTATATAACCTTGGAATCATCTTTGACCATCTATCCTCTCTTTACCACCTTGCTCCCAATCTACTGAGTGATCGATCAATATCTCCCACATTTCTCCCTTCCTTTTCACTCACATTCCTACTGTCATTACCTTAATTGTAGCTCTGACCACCCCCTCTCATCTGGACTATTATTATAATAACTCCATCCCTGGCTTCCTGTCTCTCTTTTTTCCAAAACCAACCTTTGCACAATAGCTTCACCATCACTGAAGAAGCAGAAAGGGGATGCACAGGGCTAAAGGTCATTAATTTTTTTTCCTATGGGTAACTATGACCAAATAATTTATCCCAGTGACCAGCCTCCTAGTAAAGAGCCTCTCCATACTTAACTAAGTTGATCATAAAATAGCAGACAAAGACCCTATAGCTGGCACCCCAGATGCCTCATAAATTAAAGATAGGACTTTTTGAAAGGATCTTACAATCCATAGGACTAAAGAAGGAAAGTACATTTCATCAAGTTCTGGATATTCACATTTCTTAAGGACATTAGTGTCTAATTGTAAAACTAATCATTCTTTGAGCTGAACAAACATTCACATTAGAGGTCAGTAAAAATGAAACTAGACTTGTAAAGCTTATGCTTAGAAAGCAAAAATCATAACCATGAATGCTGTCTCACTGTTATGGAGGGCAATTCAGCTTAAACAATCAGAAAGTTTCTTAATTAAAAATGAATAATGAACAATGTGCCAAATATGTAAACTATCCCCACCCCTTTAAAACTAATTAAAGATTATGTAAATCAGGATTTCAAGACTCAGAATATTAAATAATGTAGGCTTCATTCAATGATCTTATCAAAACCAGGTCACAATGTCTTCTTAAGAAGATTGCATGCACATTCATCTAAAACATTAAGTACTGTGTCAAGTCTAATACTCATAGAATAATAGGATTAAAATGTAATTTAATATTCTGCTTTTTATCTCCATCTTGCAGGTGGAGTCTTAACTACCACATCAGGTGATTTTTCATGTAGGTTAGAATGTCATAACAGTAAACACATCATAGCTGTACCACCATTTCACCATTTAACAAAGCTGGTCATCAGAGGTAACTTCAACATATAGTAACAGCACTGATGCCAAAATATCAAAGAGAACATTAGATAGGCTCCACACGCCAATAAAGCTAAACATTAATAGGCTTCTCTCCAATGGACACTTCAAGTTTCTGTTCATATTCATCAATGCCATGTTTTATCTTCCAAATAAGAGAAAATCATCATCTATGTACTGAAGATGAAAACATTAGCTTCTCTGTAGGAAACTTCTCATGAGGAACTTCCATTATTTACAGTTTTAGAGAGTTTTCTGGGGTCACTGAGTGATTAAGCAACTTTCACAAGGTCATAAAGATAGTATGTAGACTTGAATCCAGGTTGTCCTCATTTCACTCTACACACAGTAGTCAATAAATATATGTGACATTTGAATTTATTCAAAAGAGAGCAATGGATAAGTTAATTATTTGGTTGCAAATGAATAACTATCTCCTGGATGAAATACAAGATACTTATGGGGATTGGAGATGTGGGCTTTTGTTTACAAATCTATGACCTTTTTTTGTTTTTTTCTTCTAACTGTGAGAAGAAAAGGAAGTAGAAAGCCTGTAAGGGAAGAGAGAATACAGCATTCCTTTCTTACTGAGTTGTTTCACAGACTAGTAGTGTGAGGAATTCTTTTCCATCAATGGAGAGTCAATGAGGTTGTCAGTAGCAGCAAAGAGCAGCATGTAATATTTTAAACAATTTGACATCTCAATGGTAAATGAAAGTTAAAAGAAAGCCTACTTAAAGTAGAACAAGATAATACTAGCTTTTATTAGACAGTGATAGAAAATAATTCAATTACAGTTGGTTTAGTGGAGGAAAACACTTAATATGCAGTTAGATAATTGTATTTATTCAGGTTCCCCCCCTAAATTGTGGATGATGTGGTTTATAATGAGAAATTTGCCAGTAATCTATTTTGTTAATTAATTGATTGCCTGGACCTGTGATTTCATTGACAAGGGGAACTCTGAGTGAGGAAACCCCCTCTACTAATGCAGATTAGCAACTATTCTGCAAATTATTGTCTTAGAGAATGGCCTGGCATATTACCATATTAAGGAACTTGCCCAGAAGGCACTTGAACTTATGTCATTCTGACTCTAGGGCAGACTTTCTATCCACTATTCCATGACTATGATTTCAACAAAGAGCAATAAGTAGTGGATTTTATTGTTGTAAAAGGAACACATTATTTTGGTACTAAGTTATCCAGATCTGGGTAGAGCCTAGCTAGCTGGCTCACTAAAGACATAACCATTCGCTTGGTAGAAGCTACATAAATTGCAGACATAATACGCAGGAGCAAATTATAAACCTCTATGGGAATAGTCTTCCAAAACTAAAATGATGGGAAACATTGAACAAAAGATGAAGGGCTTGAACTTTCTCCTGAGCAATTGTGGATTTTAGGGTAGAGAAGTAAGACGATGAAATTGGTGTTTGAAAAGATTAATCTGGCAGTGGTGTGCCGAATGGATTGGAATGGAATTGAGAAAAATGAGATTAAGTATTAAGCTATTATAGCAACACTATTGTGTAGTGATAAGAGCTTGAATTAGAGGGGAGACAGTGTGAATAGAAAGGAAGGAATGAATGTGAGTGGCATTTTGAAGGAAGAATCAACAGGAGATAATAACGGATTAGAAACGGGATGATGGAAAGAGTTGAAAACGACTGAGATTTTGAGCTTGGACTTCTGTCAAATCTGCACTGTTGTTGAAAGTTCCATATCAAGTTTAATTTTGAACATATTGAGTTTGAGAAGTTTATGGGATATCCATGTAGGGATTTCTTATGGAGACTTGGGACTAGAATTCAAGTTTAGAGGCTGTGGTGAGGAATATAGATTTGAGAATAATGTGAATAGGAAAGGTACTTGAATCTGTGAGACACATCCAGGTCTTCACTGAGCTAAAGACCACATAGAGAGAAGAGCAAATGATGATGCACGTCTACATTTTAAGGTCAGAAGAGGAAAAAAAGCAAGCCATGGGGGAAAGAGAAGAACCAGGAAAGTAGAAGGTCATAGAAATGGAGAGATTTTCAAGGAGAAAGAAATGTTTAATGGTATCAGATTTTTAAATGGTATCAAAGAGAATTATGACTAAGAAAAAGTGACTGACTTAGGCAAGGAATTCATTGAATCCCTTTGAGAAAGTAGTCTCTTGGGGACAGCTAGGTGGCACAGTGGATAGAGCACCAGCCCTGAAGTCAGGAGGAACTGAGATCAAATCTGGCCTCAGACCAAACACTTAACACTTACTAGCTATGTGACCCTGGGTAAGTCACTTAACCCCAATTGCCTAAAAATTAAAAAAAAAAAGAAAGTAGTCTTTTTAAAGAGTTGGAGACTGAAGCTAGATTACAAGAAGTTAAAGAAGAAGAATGGTGAATCAGTGTCAACTAATCATTTACAACTTGTTCAGTGTTCAGCAAAAAGTTCAGTGAAATTCAGTGAAAACACTACAGAGATTAAAGTTACTTATAACATTGACAACATCTTATAGCTTCTCAAAAACATTAAATAAATTAGACTTGTTTAGCTTAGTCCCAAAGTACCATTCCTATTCACTTCAAAAGTCTCACTATATTTTGTTCTTCCTAGGGCTGTTAGCATTATAGTCTTGTCAATGCTGGGTTTCCTAGATGATCTTAATACAAAGCATGATGTATGTATTATGAGAGATAAAGTAAAATACAAGAAGTACTTGAAGTCATGGGTTATTTGTTGAGTGGCTTCTTTGTGAAAAGAAACTTGCATAAAGTACTTGGCAAGAGATGAAGATGCTATACTTATACTAGCTTTCATTGACAACCCATTCACATGCATTATCTTAAGTGATCTTCACAATAACCATGTGAGGCAGGCAGTACAAGTATTATGTCATTTCCCATTTTATAGATGAGATATTCAAATATTGATTGACTCAAATGAATATTTGAATATTTTGCTTGGTCCTCATCACAACCTGGTGAGGTTGGAAGAGAATATAGGAGTGCCATTTCCCATCATAAAGATTAGGAAACTGAAGATCATAGAGGTCAAGTGATTTTCCCAAGTCCACATAGTTTTAAGTAGAGAAAGTGGAAATTCAATTCAATGATTATAATGACAAATTCTGCTACAGCATGTTAAGACCTGCCTTCTTTCCTCAAGGAACTTACAATTTGGCTATGTAGAAGAAAAAAAAATGAGTGAAATAATTAGAGGAAATGAAAAGGCAATATATCATCAAGTATTAAATCATTGCAAGTGCTAAAAACTCAGTATTCATCAGTTTTACAAAAGAATTTGATAACATACGCAAACAGTTGCTAAATAATGTTGGATGCCTAGATAAGTTATTTTGATGATGTCTCCTTGGGTCAAGGCCTCCCATGTCCAAGCCATTTCTCATCATCAAAGAAATGAAACAAAACTATGTAATCCTTCCAGAGTTAGTCAATTTATTTTATGCAGCCATGCTTGAGAACACAACTAGAAATCTGGAGCCAATCTCTCAGAAAACTCATCAGGCCATGAACAACATCAAAAAAAACCTTGAAAGCTTTATCTAAAAGAATTTGTATGACAATGGCTGCTTTGGAAATGAACACACAATTAGATCTTATAGAGCTTTTTTGTTTGTTTGTTTTAAGTTAGTATATCAACAAAGACAGATATAAGCCTGAGTACAATTGAGAGTCGCCATGTGTTTACTTGTAATACAGAAACCTTACAAACAGTTAAAGATGTTTATTAGGTCAATAAAACCCATGCTATCACAGTGACTTTAGAATTCTGTAGCATTGGAAGCACACTGGTGATCATCATTATCATTATTATCTACACACAATAATGTGTAGAGACTTATGGAGTATAAATGTGTGATACTAAGTTGTGAACAATGCTCTCAGGACAAATACAACAACTCCTCACCTTTTAGTTGGCAACTGTCTTTGTTTCCTTATAAATGTTCTCTAACCAGTTTCAAAGGCAACCTAGTGGCTATACTCTGGAATATTTTTGTTAATTATAAAAAGTACAGAGAAATTTAATAATACCAGCTAGCACTTATATAGCACTTAATATGGGTCAGACATTGTGCTGAGTGCTTTACAATTTTCTTATTTGAGAATAATCCTGGAAGTTAGGTAATATTATTATTCCCATTTTACAACTGAGAAAATGGAGGTAAACGGGGGTTAAGGGACTTGCCCAGGATGATTGAACTAGTAAGTATCTGAGGTCAGATGTGAACTCAGGTCTTCCTGACTCCAGGCCCAGTGTTCTATTCACTGCACCTCCTAGCTGCCTACTTGGCCCAGTGCCTGCCCCAAAATTTCATAGGGGAATCTCTTCTTTCATGAATTAGTTTCTTCTCAAGGGCTATGTAATGTATTAACAGATATGTAATAAAGAAACATGGATAAACATTTAAACAAGATAAAACAGACTATGATGGAGTTCACAGATAGAGTCACTTCTGTGTTCAAGGAAATAAGGAAAAAAAAAACATGAACTTCTAACTGGACTTTGCTCTCAAAAGCTTTCAGCAGGGGCAGCTAGGTGGCACAGTGGATAGAGTACCAGCCCTGGATTCAGGAGGACCTGAGTTCAAATCCAGACTCAGACACATAACACTTACTAGCTGTGTGACCCTGGGCAAATCACTTAACCCCATTGCCTAGCCAAAAGAAAAAAGAAAAAAAGCTTTCAGCAATTGCTGGTTTTGTCTAGTCTAAGCTCTAGACCACGTGATTTTTTCTCTTTTTTTATTCTCAAGTCTAACCTGGTGCCCTCAAAATTTGAGAGAAAATCATTGGAATCCACAAATAAGCTAATTTCATCTGAAAAAATTGAATCTCCCCTTAGAACGCGTGGTATGAGAGCACTTCTCTTCACAATATCAGTTTACTATCTCTGTGATCCTTTTAAAGGTGCAGATCAGTTCACATTGTCTCTGTGATCCTCAACCTCAGAAAACCTGTTCTATTATTATTAGTATATCCTTGATACCATGAGGCATCATGGCATAGGGGATAGAGATTAGAGTTGGGAAACCTACATTCAAATTCCACTTCTGACACTGACCAACCACGTGGCCCCATGGAAGTCACTTACCCTTGATGTGGCACAGGTAGCCCCCCACCTTTTGTTTACTAAGTCATAGATAGATTATGACCTACCATTGGTAGAAGCAATTTCCATACTAGGAGTTCCTCATGTCGATGGATACTTTCTGAATTCACATATAGAATGCATAATACTGTTAATACATGATTACTGTTGGAGGAGATGTTAGGAAACAAAAGAAGCCTTTGTTTGGTCCCAAATGATCCATAGACCCCAGTTGTCTAGATAAAGAGAACAACATCCAATGTCAAGCATATATAAATAGAGAGCAGTCAACATCTTCCTCTTCCTTCTTCTCTTCTTCTTCCTTTTTGTCCTCTTCTTCCTTCCATCACTACTGCTGCTTCTATCACCATCACTACTTCTATGGCTACTAGTAGTTATACTACTACTATTCCTTCTAACGTCATCCTCAATTAAGGTATCAGAAGAGAATAGTCAAGCTGCTGTAATTTACGTAATAGTCTATAGCAGACCCCATTTCACTATTACACAATTGGCTATAAGGTGAAAATGATACAAAATTCCTCTGTACTTATTATCTGTTAACCATTTTTTAAAAGAATTTGGTTCTATAGAAACAAATTACCACCTTTAAGGTTTTCTTCAATGATATCTATTATTTGTTAACCATTTTTTAAAAGAATTTGGTTCTATAGAAACAAATTACCACCTTTAAGGTTTTCTTCAATGATATCTATTTTTTATTTGTTACTATCATAAAAGATTCTTTGAAGGAAACAAGAAGCTATAAAATATTTTTAATAATCTTTAATTATTCATATCAACCAAGCCATAAAACAGGGAGATGTACATTTACTAAATGTGTTTAACAGTGCTGTAGATATATTAAAAAGTATTCATTAGGTAGTTGCTCTGTGCCAAACACTGCACCAAGAATACAAATAGAATAGTGAAACAATTCCGACTCTCGAGTATTTGACATTCTAATAGAAAAAGACCACACATTTAGAAAGATTCAGATTTAAATCTTTAAAGGTTCAGGGTGGATGGCAAAGCTCAGGGTTTCTCAGGTTGATCAGTAGGTCAGATGGCAATTCCCAGTGGTTTTGAGGGCACAGTGGCAGAGCAGATGATAAATCTTCAGCTACACTGCAGATTCAAATGGAAGAGGAGCTCCCTATAGACAATGATGTCCTCCAGATATTGATAAGGTTGTTTGATTGAATCAAGCCCTAAAACATTCAGAACCTCCCAAATGAAATCCATAAACACTCAAAAGTGTTTGGCCATATAAAGAAAAAAAGTGACAGCAATGGGATGTAAGTGGCTATTATTGAAATTATAATATTCAATTAGATGGCAGACCACAAATCTGATTCATGAACATATATCTGTATGTATATGTATATATACATAATACACATATCTATGTGTATATAATATGTATCCAAACAGTTGGATATTGAACTGGGTCCAGAATTAAATAAGATTATAAGAATGGGTTGGATTAACTTTGAGAAACTGACTAATGACTGTAATGATCCTAATGAAATAATGGTCTATTTTTTTTAACACCAATATTCTTCTGATTCTACTACTGATCTCTAAATCATGGAAAGCAAGTCTTTAAAAAAAATGAAATTAAGGGTCAGCTAGTCAGTCAACTAGAATTTACTACCCACTTACAGTCAGGCACTCTGCTGAGAGGTTATCACAAAAAAGATAATGGAGAGATGTATGGTAGGTATGAATAGGTAGCCACCTATTACCAATGAAGAATTGCTCACCAAAATAGTGACATAAAGGATATAATAAACTCTCTATGGCCAGAAGAAGAGATGGGCTAGTCAAATAGTGAAGCAAGAGGAAAGAGATGGACAGCCCATTTACTACATTGATGGCAACATAGGGACAAAATTAAAGGCTCATAGGATCATAGACATAGAATTGGAAGAGACCTTAGAGGTAATTTAGTCTAACCCCTTCATTTTGCAGATGAGGAAACCGAGACATAAAGAGGTTAAATGACTTACCCAAGGTTCCCAGTAAAATGAGTAGATTTACAATGGGAGTTTTACAAGGGGATATGAACAAGAACCACATAGGATGAGACTGAGTTTGTGATCTGCACTATTGGAGAAAGGGTCTACATCAGTGAGAACACAGATCTATTGGAGAATCAAAGTAACAGTAAAGATAATTATAATTACAGCTGACATTTATGCAACACTTCACAATTATAATAAACTTGACTTAACCTTCTCTCATTTTTATCTTCACAACTCTGTGCAGAGCTAGCATTATTATCGATTCCTTTTTTACTTGTGGATACAGTATAATCTTCAGGTAGGTTAAATGTTTGGCCCAAGGTTAGATAGCAAGTTAAACAGCAGGAGAGACCATAAATCTTCTGACTTCAAGTCCAGAAGAGCTTTATTTTCTACTATGGTAAAAAGCCACTGAAATGCTGGCAGATCAAGAGATGGAAAACTGAAGTATGGAGAGTAGCATGCATTTTGACAGAATGGATGCAGGTCAGAGTATGAAGCTTCATGCCCACTAGTAACCTTGGACATCCTCATTTATAGCTGAAAAGCTTGGACTTAGTACAGATGTTATAGTCTGCCTTTCAAATAGAACAATCTATGCATTCATACCCAATATTCAACATGAGCTAAAAAGACAGATCACTCATCCTCATGAAAGAGTCAATCCACCATGAGACTGTGAAGATTGAATCTCATCTTTGCTGGAAAGGGTATACAGGAATTGTAAATACTAACAGCAAAATAAATAACTTTTTTGGTGGAGTGAAATGTGATAACTATGGGCAGGAAAAAATGTTTAGAAGACTCACAGAAAAAGATGCCAGAGCAATCGGCAACAGTTAACTTAAAGTAAATCACTCTCAGTAAGAAGACTTTTGTTTTTGTTTTGTATTGGTATGTAGAGTGATGATATAAGCTCCTTGAGTGCTTAAAGAGGTCACTCTCATGTTTCCTTTGTATCTTTAGCACCTAGGATAGTACCTCTCACAAAACAGGACCTTAATAAATACTTATTGATTGATTGATTGATTCATGCTTATTGACACATGCTAGCTGCCTTTCAAGTGAAGAATAAGAACTATAATAATGATAGGTCCTACAAAAACCAAAAGGATCAGAAGACTGACCCATTATACAGTATGGGAAGGTTTGTAGGTCACATTGGACTTGATATTTTTACTTATACCCATAAACAATACCACCATTTTTGTCTTACATCTTTAAATGTGATACTGGATAGGAAGAGTATATAAACATACCATACAATTACTATAATGTAGTGGAAAGAATATTGAAGATTTGGGTTTGAAGCTCACCTCAGGCACTAACTAGATAAGACACTTAACATTACTGATGACCAAACTTCTCATCTGTAAAATGAGAATGTTAAACTATTTAATCACTAAGGCCCACTGCAGCTATAAATTCTAGGATTCTGTATTTTCTGATTTATACTATCTTATTCTACCCCATCCCACCCCACCCCATCCCATCTCATCCCATCCTATCCTATCCTAACCTACATATCATGTAAAATAGCACCAATGTCTTTATGAAGTTAACACATGTACTTGGCATCTTTCTTTGCTAATTATCATCCTACATTGACCCTACTTGTTTTTAGGTAAACTCCTTGAGAAAATCATCTATACCAGTGATGTCAAGCTCAAATAGAAATAGGTTGCTAAACCAAACATAAGGATTCCTGTTGGCTATATATTAAGAAAACCTCATATTAACATTATCTAAGTGTCTTTACTTTGGGGCTGCATTTGGAAGTGTTGCTACCTGCCAGCCATAAACCTCATGCTTGACACCTCTGATTTACACTATATAACCCCATTTCCCTTCCTCTTACTCTCTTCTAAATCCTGTACAATCTGGCTTTGGACATCATCCTTCAACTTAAACTGCCCTCTCCAAAGTTATCTATGATATCTTAATGGTCAAATCTAGTGGCCTTTTCTCAATCCTGATCTTCCTTAATGTCTCTATAGCATTTGCTTATCAATTCCTTTTGGTAATCTATCCTGTCTAGTTTTTCATGACACTACTCTTTCTTGGTCCTTCTCTTGTCTATCTGATCACTCCTCTTTCTTGGATTTTCATCTATGTAACAATCAGTAATCATAGGTGTTTCCTAAAGCTCTGTCCTGGACCCCAAGGGTTACCATGGATTCAATTATTATCTCTACATAGATGACTCCTCTAAAATTGTCTACTGGATATCTTGAACTGGATTATACATGGACATCTCAAACTCAACACATCCAAAATAGAATTCATTATCTTCTTCCTTTCAAAAAAAATCTTTCCCTTTTTCACACTTCTCTATTACTATTGAAGGCACTACCAGTCTCCCACTAACCCAGGCTTGCAACCTCAGTGTCATCCCTGACTCTTCTCTCTCAGTCACCCCACATAGCTGATCTATTGAAAATACTGGTGATTTCTATCTTCATTACATCTCTCATATAAGTCCCCTTCTCTCATTCAGCCATCACCTGGTTCAGGCCTTCATCACTTCTTACCTAGATTATTGTAATAGCCTCCTAGCTGGTCTCCCTGCCTCCATTCTCTCCCCACTACAATCTGTCTTCTACTCAGCTCGCAAAATAATTTTTCTAAGGTGTATGTCAGACAATATAACGTCCCCCTCCCCCACTCACCCAACCTGTTTAATAATGTCCAGTGGCTCCCTATTACCCTTAGGATCAAATCTCTTATCCACTCAACTACCTTCACAACCTGGATCCTACCCCTACCAAAAAGTGCTATTATTCTTATATGCTACTCCCATTCATATAGCCACTTGCAGTTCTTCATACATGATACTCTATCTCCTATCTTTGTGCTTTTGCAATGGCCTCCATCACCTCACCTATACCTCTTAGTTCCCTTGACTTCAAAATTTGACTAAAATCATACCTTCTGAAGGATGCCTTTTTCTGGGACTCCCAGATGCTAATGCTTTCCCTTCCACTTAACTTTCATCTACTTTCTCTATGTCTTACATTGTCTAGTGATTTGCATGCTATCTACGCTACTAGAATGTTCACTTCTTGATGTCAGGGTCTGTTCCTTTACTTTCTTGTACCTCCATCATTTCATATAGTCTTAACACATAATAAATGTCTAATAAATGCTGATAGATTGACCAACTGATTCTTATAGGATAGCAAAGAAAAAAGATATCATTGTGGACATTGCATGTATGAGTCAGGAGTTATGTGTTCAAGTCCCAATGGTCATCATCTTCATAATCTTGAGAAAGTCAATTTTTCTGGAAATATGTTTTCCATTTTTAAACATGGCTAGAGGATGTTTAAGGTTGCTTCTGTCAACAGCAGCAGGCAAGTTGCAGGCCATAACGCTTACTCAGCTGCATTTTCAGCTATGATGATTCCAATGGGCTTCATATTAACAAACTACTACTCTCATGATAAGAGTTGTTACTGATGGGAAAGAAAAAGGTATAACAACTAACCTATCTGGGCCTCAGCATAGTCAAGCACAGATTTTTAGAACCAGCAGAGAAACTCTGCCCTTTGCTGAAGGTAATTTCAGTGTTTGAATTTCTGGGTTTATATTCAGAAAACAGGTCATTGCATAATTTAGTACCCTGAAGGATATTCTCTCTATATTATCAGGTATTCACTCCTGGTTTTATGAATTCCTTGTGTCCTTCCCTGGGGCTGAGGCATCTATCACTGATCCAAGGTCAATGTGACATATCTGAGGTCTGAGTGCCTTTTCCAGGGTTGCTAGGTCAAACAAAATTATGAAAGTGAATACACTTTATAACCATAAAACACTGCATAATTATGAATTATTATTAGTCTGTGTTTTCTGCAAAAAGCTGAAGAGAATCAGCAGCTAGTCCTGGGTTAGTTGAGGAATTCTTAGAACAATAGACAGGAGAAAAAAAATGGCTCAAGGGAAATTCCAAAAACATTAAGCATGGTCTATGAGCAAGTCATGGACATATTAGCCATTCAGTCAACAAGCATTTATTTAATACCAACTATGTTCCAGGAACTGTACTAAGTGGTAGGGATACAAGAAAAGCAAAAACAGCCTCTATGCCCTTGAGGAATTCACATTCTAGTGAAGAAGACAAGTGTGAAAATAATTAGGCACATACAAGATATGGAGTAGATAGAAGATGATTCAAGAGGGAAAGGAATTAGCAGTAGGTATAGAAGAACTTAGGCAACTACATAGCTCATAGAATGTTGGACCTGGAGTCAGGAAGACCTGAGTTCAAATCTGGCCTCAGATACTTACTAGCTGGGCAAGTCACTTAAACTCTGTTGACCTTAATCCACTGGAGAAGGAAATGGCACATCACTCCAGTATCTTTGCCAAGAAAACCCCACGGACAGTATTGATGTGCTATGGTCCATAGGGTCATGAAGAATCAGACATGACTGAACCAAAAGGTAGAATTTGAACTGATTGTTGAAGAAAATGAGGGAAGCTAAGACATAGAGGTGAGGAGGACATGGGGGACAACCAGGCCAAAAGCACAGAGATGTGAGATGGAGTGTACTGTGCAAGGACCAGCAAGAAGGCAAGTGTGGTTGGATTGTAGATTGCATGGAAAGGAGTAATATGTAAGATTTCTGGAAAAGAGCAAGAGGCCAGGTTGTGATGAACTTTAAATACCAAACAGAAGGCTTTGTATTTGATCCTCAGGGTTACAGAAACACTGGAATTTGCTGAATAGGGGAGCAACATGGTCAGATCTATGCTTTAGGAAAATCATATTGTCAGTTTAATAGAGGAGAGATTGAAATAGAGAAATATATGAGGCAGGGGAATCTATTAGTATGTTTACAATACTTTAAGTAAGAGGCAAGGAAAACCTGAACTAGGGTAGTCACTGTATGAATAGAGGAAAGGAGATATAAAAAAGATATAACGTGAAGGTAGAAATTTCAATATTTAGCAACAGATTGGGTATGTGGGATGAGTGAGAATAAGAAGTTAACAGTGACAATGAAGCTACCAACCTGAGCAACTGGTAGAGTGGTAATGCCCTGAACATTAATAGAGAAGTCCAGAAGAGAGAAGATTTTTTGGGAAAGATAATGAGTTCTATTTTAGATATATTCGATTTCAGTGCCTATGAGTCACTCAATTTAGGTGTCCAAAAAGAAGTTAGCGATATGAAACTGCAGTTCAGGACAAACTGTGCCTGAATTCATCTAGAAAGCATTGGTAAAGAGAATTGATTGCGGCTGATGAGATCACCAAGTGAGATAGTATAGAAGGAAAAAAAAAAAGGACGCAACATGGAGCTCTGGGGGATATCTATAGTTAGTAGATGTGACTTGGATGAAGATTCAACCTAGGAGACAAAGAGATGAGTAGTTTTCTACTTATCTCTTAGTAGAAGCAGTATGAAATAAACAAAGGAGCAGCCAGATAAATAGGAGAACTAAGAGATCAGATTTACAAAAACCTAGAGAGTAGAGTGCATCCAGGAGAAAAGGGGGATAAATAGTGTCAAATGTTGCGGAGAGGTCAAGAAGGATGAGGACTGAGAAAAAGCCATTAGATAGGGCAATAAGAGATCAATGGTAACTTTGAGAGGGCAGTTTTGGTTGAATATTGAAGTCAGATTGCAGAGGGTTAAGAAGAGAGTAAGAGCAAAGTGGAGGCACTGAGTGTAGACAGCTTTCTCAGGTCACTCACTAAACTACAGGTATGTCTGAGCTAACAGTCTGAGGCCTTATTCTCAACCTCAGGGAATGGGAGCAGAATGAGGAAAAGCACCAGTTTTCACATCTTCTAACCAATATGAGCATAAAGTAAAAGAATCAAGAGATTGGCGGGATTTGGGAGATCATTTGTTCCATTTTATAGATAAGGAAACTGAGGCCTAGAAAGATAAAGTGACTTGACCCTGGACAGATAGTAAATAGCAGTTAGCCTTCAAGCCAATACCCTCTGATTTCAAATTCAATGGTATTTCTATTATACTACATTGTCTCTCATAGAATATGAGAGTTGGAAAAGAAAAATCTGTCCCAGAACATAAATCCTCTCTACAGAATGTCCAACAATATAGGATAAGAAAATTCAACTAAGCACTTCTAAATCACTTAATCTCTGTAAGGTACTACATTAGTGTTAAAAGACACAAGTAAAGTTACTATCCTCAAAGAGGTTATATTCTGTGGTTGTTGTTGTTGTTGTTGTTGTTGTGTGTGTGTGTGTGTGTGTGTGTGTGTGTGTGTGTGTAGGGGGAGTGGTAATGCAATCCATAAATAATTATAGTACAAGGAAAGTCAGAGTGGAAGAGAACACCAGCAATTGGGGGAGGGGAAAGGGAAGGTTTCAAAGAGGAGAGGGTCCCTGAACTGAACTTTGAAAAAAGAGAAATATTCTGAGATATGGATAAAAGGAAGGAGTACATTCTGGGTATGGAGGCTTCTCCGATTGCACAAAGATAGCAAAGCTTGGGAATGGCTAGCGGTTCCATTTGGCTGGAGTATAGAGTTCATGGAAATGAGTAGTATTAAATAAGGCTGAAAAGGTAGGTGTAAAATAGTTCATGGAAGACCTTAAAGTCTGTGTCTAGCAAGTGATCAGCCAGCCTCTGCTTGAAGACCTTGAGTGAAGGGAAACTTATGCCCTACTGAGGCATCCCAATCCCCTCTTGGACAGCATGAGTTCAGAAATTTTTCCTTCTGTCAAGCTGAAATCTGATTTTCTGCAATTTCCACCCATTGTTTCTAACTCTGTCCTCTGGAGCCAAGCAAAATAAATCCAACCTTTCCTCTAGAACAGAGTCCTCCAAATACTTGACAACAGCTATTTTACTCCACCCTAAGTCTTCTCCTCTCCAAGCTAAACATTCCCAAATTATGAGGTAGAGTTTATTTGCTTGTGTCAATATTTCTAGTCCATTTTCTTCATTACCCTTTATTGCACTTGTGTATAAATAACTTGAGGCCATGGGATTTATTATTGCCACTCTTCTTAGATATTATCTCTTGAATTACCTCACCTTTTTACTGATTTTAGCCTTTCTTTATCATAAGTACAACCGTCTGTAGTGCCTGCTTTAATTTTTATATTATAAGGGTCATCCAATGCAGTGTGTGTGTGTGTGTGTGTGTGTGTGTGTGTGTGTCTACAAAATTGTACTCTGGACCACTTTGGGTGATGTATTCTGTCTAGGGCACTTCCTATTGAATGCTAAAGCCTGTGCTTCTAGGAAAACATGGATGTTGGATTCTTAATAAAGGGTATGAGTAACCAGAGGCCCTGTGTTCTGCCTGCTCCTTCCTCAGGCCTGTGTCAAAGAAGACTGGCCACTGGTCAGAGAACTATTCACTTCTAATAGACTAAAGAGAGAGTCAGAAGGAAAGAGGGAAAGAGAAGGAAAGAGAGGGGGTGGGTGGAGAGAGACAGACAGATACAACATGTTATTGGTGTGGGGGAGGCAATTTATGAAAAGTTTCATAAAGGACCTCCTTGACTTCCTCTAAGTTCCAGTTAAATTCTTGTATTTTTCCTAAAGCCTTCCCTACCCCCTGAATTCTAAATGTTTTCCCTTTTTAATTACTTCCTATTTATCTTATATATACTTTGTTTTGTATATTTTTGTGTGTTGTTTTCTCTGAGGACAGGGACTTTTTTTTTTGCTACTTTTTGTATCCTCAGCACTTAGTGCAGTGCCTGGCACATAGTAAGCACTTAATAAATATTTACTGATTTATTGATCGAAGGAAATTTGATCTGGACCTTGAAGGACTGAATTTTGAGGGGACAAATTTTATTGAAATATTGTGGTTTTCATATCACCAGAATTTCCCTAAGTATTGTTCTCTCTCCCCTTCCCAGAGACCCAACTGACATAACAAATATTATTCTTAAAGACAAAAAGAAGGAAAAGAGGAAGAAGAGATCCCCCCCAAAATCAGCAAAACCAATTCATACATCCCCAAAGTCTGAAAATATATGCAATGTACTATATCCACCAATGAACCTCCCACCTCTGAAAAGGAGTGACATGGGGGTGTCTTCTTAAATCTTTTCTTTGGAACCATGCTTGTTCTTTGTAACTTTGCAACATTCATTTTGGGTTGTTTTATGATAATTGTATTTATGTTATTTTAGTCATTACATATATTATTATCTTATCTCTGCTTCTTTCACATCACATCAGATCATGTAAATCTTTTCACACTTCTCTGTATTCATCATACTCATTTTTTCTTTCAGCCAGCAATATTCCATAGCATTCACATAGCCCAACTGATGGACATCTACTTTGTTTCTAACTCCTTGCTATCACAGAAAGTGCTGCTATAAATATATAGTTGTATATGGAGATTCCTTATTACCTCCAGGATCAAACAAAAATCTTTTAAAAGACCTTCATCACCTAACTCTTCTCAACCTTTCCAGTCTTACTACACTTTACTCCTTGCCATGTACTCTTCAGTCCAGTGATACTGGCCTCCATGCTGTTCTACCAACAAGACACACCATCTTTCAGCTCCAGGCATTTTCTCTGGTTATCCTCCATACCTAAAATACTCTCCTTCCTAATCTGCACCTGCTGGATTCCTTGACTTTTTTCATGTCCCAACTGAAAACGCATCTTCTATAGAAAACCTTTCTCAATCCCTCTTAATTCTAGTGTTTTCCCTTTTTTAATTACTTATTATTTATCCTGTACATAGCTTGTTTGTACATATTTTTGCTTGTTTTTCCCCCTTCTAATTAGATACAAAGCTTCCTGAGGGCAGAGACTGTCTTTTGTCTCTTTTTGTATTCCAAGCACTTAGCACAGTGCTGACTGACTTTCTTTTTATCAATGACCTCCTTGGGATATAAACCTAGTAATAAAATCCCTGGGTCAAAGGCTATGGATATCATAGTCACTTTATTTGTGTAATTATAAATTACCTTCCAAAATAGTTGTATTGATTTACATCTTTACCAACAATGCACTAATCTGTTTTATCTCCTTACAATCCCCTGAACATTGGCCATTCCCATCTTTTTTAATCTTTGACAATTTTCTGGGTATAAAGTAAAGCCTCAGGGTAATTGTTTTGCTATGCATTTCTCGTATTATTAGTGATGTGGAACATTCCTTCATAGAGCTGTTAATAGTTCCCAATTCTTCCTTTGAGAACTTTTGTGTTCATAACCTTTGACCTCTTACCTTCTGAGGAACAGAAGGGGGTTTTATATACATACACACACACCTATATATATATATATATATATATATATATATATATGGGTGTGTGTGTATATATATATATAAAATAATATATTTATATACATGCACACATTATAGATATACACATATGTTTGTTTAGATATATGTGAATATATACATATATGCACACTCATACATATGTGGGGTATCCCAAGAGGCTTAGTTCAGTTTTAAGTGACTTATTGCTGCACTTAGACTTTTGGGACACCATGTATATATCTGTCAGTTTTCTATATATCTTGGATACCAAGCCCTTATCTGAGGAACTGAATTTAAAAGTTTTTTTCTCCTTTCATTTGACTGCTTCCCCTCTTATCCTAGACGCATTAATTTTGTTTTTGTAGAATCTTTTCAATTTCACGTAATCAACTATCTATTTTATCTTTTGCAAGTAGCCCTGTCCCTTGTTTAGTTAAGAATGCCTTTTTTCACAGCTGTGAGACATATAGGATATCTCCTCTTCTAAGTTTTTATGGTATTATTTTAAATTTTATGGTCATGTATCCATTTTGAATTTATGGTTACATATGGCATAAGATGTTGACTAAACCTAATTTCTGCCAGATAGCTTTCTAATTTTCTTAACAATTTTAGTCAAATAGGGAGTTCTTTACTAAGTAATTTATGTTTTCTAGTATATTGAACACTGGGCTATTGAGTTCCATTTTTTCTGTTTTACCTTTAGTCTATTCTACTGACCTACTTCTCTATTTTTTAACCAATACCAAATAATTTTGAGGACTGCTGTTTACAATATACTTTCAGATCTGGAAATGCTAAGTCCTACTTTACTTCTACCTTTTTCATTATTTCCCAAGAAATTCTAGATCTTTTGCTTTTCCAAGTGAACTTTGAAATTAAGTTCTATAAAGCATCTTGTCTGTAGTTTGATTACTACATCATTAAAACTATACATTTTTGTTGAATTTTAATTTTATTTTGTTAGGATGCACCAGCCATGATCACTGACTATTCCTGCAACTAATTAAGTTGTTCTTTATTTTTTTAAGGAAAATTCTCTAATTGAACCTATACAAGTATTTTGTTTGTTTTGATAGATTGATCTCCAAATACTTTATGCACTTACTAGTCATTTTGAAGGAGTCTTCCCTTTCTATTACTGATTTTTAGATTTTATTATTATTAAATAGAAATGTTGATTTTTGGTAGCTTAGGATCCAAGAAGATTTTGACAGCCCACAATGGGAGTGGAGATAGCATTGCTGGCAAAGGAAACAACATTGGTGACAATTCAGATGTAAGAGACCCTGATTGGGTCCATACAATTATTGAGGGTTAGGTATGGAAAGTTAGCTCTTGAGTACAGAATAAAAAGCCTTCAATGACAAGGTATAAATTCAGATATCATTTGCTAAGCAACATGGGCTGTTTAAAGCCTTGGAGTAGGGAAATATCTCCATCAGAGCAGTGTTTTTGGCATTGGTTCATAGTAGGAATTATAAAAGGCAAAGAAACAAAATGCACAGAGTTCAGCCATAAGGATATTGCTCTAATATAGGCAATAGTAATTGGAACCTGAACTAAACATGAGGCTAATGAGAATGGAATGAAAATAATGAATACTTGAGGTATGGTAGAGTGAGAATCAATAGAACTTGGGAAATGATTGGATGCCACTTATGAAAGAGAAGGAAGATTCAAAGATAACTTGAAATTATCAATCAATGTATTCCAAAAGTTTATTTGAAGTTGGTTGGTTTGGAACTTGGGATACATTTTGTACAGAGTGGTAAGCTTGATCAATAATAGAGCCGGAAATACATTGACTGGCCTCAGAGGCATGTTGGTCTCAGCAGTTTCATTTTAAAATAATTTGTAGTTTTTGTTCAGTTGTTTCAGTTGTGTCTAACTCTCTGTAACCCCATTTGGAGTTTTCTTGGCAAAGATACTGGAGTGATTTGCCATTTCCTTCTCTAGCTCATTTTACATATGAGGAAACAGAGGCAAACAGGATTAAGTGACTTGCCCAGGGTCAAACAACTAATAAGTATCTAAGGCTAGATTTGAACTCAGATCTTCCTGACCTCAGGCCTGGTGCTCTATCCATTGTACCACCTATTTGCCATTTTAAAACAAAGCTGACCCTTAACTGAGGAAGCAGTTGTGATGGTAGCTGCACCAGCTGCAGTAGTAAGGAGATGCTTCTTATAGAGATGGAGTACTGTAGTTGGGCTAACAGAGCTTTTGGGTATTGACAAAAGATGTAAGGCATAGTGATAATTGTGCGGGAGGAGATGTTGAGGGGTGCAGCAAAGAAGTTCCTGGACAAGGTACAAGTTCCTGGACCGTGCCAAGAGACTATGGGATGTAGAGTCAAGGAAAAGCAACACATACAACTATAATTTAGATGAACAAACTCAGGACTTCCACTTCACTCTTAATGTGAGTTCTGTAGACTATGTAGGTTCTGAAGGAAGGTGTGAACTATTTGATAGTGTGGTTACTGGACACTCTACTGACCCAGAATGAATTCGTCCTTGATGGTGAGAGAGATGGGGTGGGGTTGAAATCTGAAATTGTACTAGTAACTACGGATAACTCCAATCTTCCCATCTTAAAATGGAGGATATTGGAACATAACCAGGTTGATACTTGAACAACAGACTCTAAGCATATTATAATTTACGAAAAAACAGCCTAATACAGAATGTCTCCAAAGTCTTAGTGCAGTTTGAAATTATTAATGCTTTTGCCACCTTGAGTGCAAAAGACTTCTGCAGCACAGACATAACTGAGGCATTGCTTCTGTATAATAGAGAATATGGGCATAGAATAGAAGACCTCAGTGGGGAGAAAATACCATGAATATCTAGATACACGTACCTGGGCAGCTAGGTGGAGCAGTCGATAGAGCACCAGGCCTAGAGTCAGGAAGACTCATCTTCATGAGTTTATTTGACACAACTGAAAATGACTGAACAAGAACAACAACAACAACCTAGAGACAGGGGATGGTTGACGGGGGGGGGGGGGAGGAGGATACTATATTGCAAGTACACCTGGAAAGAGGTTTGTGTCTAAGGATCTTTATTATGTCTTCCTGAAGAATCTTACAGGATGCTATGATCCATGGGTTCACAAAGAGTCAGACATGACTTACTAACTGAACAACTTCCTGAAGGGAAGCAATCAGCATCATATGGGGATGTTGAACTGAAAGTAGAGTGATGGACCACCACAGGGCAAAACAGAAAAAAATCATAGCTAACATTTATATAAGGCTTACTATGTGCCAGGAATTGTGCCAAGTGCTTTATAACTATTATCTTAGTTATTCTTCCCAACGAACCTGGGAAATAGGTCCTGTTATTACCCTCATTTTACAGATAAGGAGACTGAGGCAGAGATTAAGTGATTTGTCTGGGGTCACACAACAAGTGTGTGTCTGAGACTGGATTTGAACTCAGGCCTTCCTGAATCCAGGCCCAGTGCTCTATCCGTTGAACCACCTAGCCACCCCACAAGATTAAAATGGCATGGATGGATTGTCTTCCACTGCTATTCAGTTACACAGAGTTGTGCAGGCAGGGAGATAAGATACAAAGAGGGGAAAAAGTTTATTCTCTAGTACCTCTGAATCACAAAGGGTAGTATTATAAATTGGTAAAATTATATTGATCCCTGTAGGAATTGGGGGAGGTTTGTTTCTATATTTTGCTGTCTATGAGCTCAGATTTAAATTTTTTCTTTTATTTCTGTGGGAAGCTTGGGGTTTTCTGGTACAAGCCCTTGCTATATTTTTCATTGTGTAAATAAACTTTTTTTCTATATTTAATGTCTTGTTATCCTAAGTGAGTATTTTTGTGAGCTGAAGATTTCTTTTTATGGAGGAAAATACATAAACTATTGAGACTCTTAGGTTTTCCTGGGTGGGCAACAAGAGAGAAATTTTATGAAGTACTCATAAAATTGTATCAAGGTGCCTGTTTCAGAAGGGATGCTCTGACACCATGGTTACATAGGTACTGAAGATAGATACTCATAGTTCTGATTATTAGAAAGGTTGATTGAATGGGACAGGAAGTGATAATTAATCAATAAACATTTATTAAGTACCTACTATGTGCCAGGCACTATGTTAAGCACACAGATACCTGACATTGGTGGTGGGAAAATCCAGTGATAAGAGCTATTGGGGTTGAGGTCTCCATGGCATAGACTATAAGGAGGAAGAATATCACAACCTTTATTTCTGCCCTCTTTATTCCTATAGAAACAGCATAGTATAGTATATAAAGTCTAGCCTGGAATTGGGATAAGTAGGATTCACATCCTGCTTTTTACACAATGGGCAAGTAGCTTAATCTCTTTGTGCTTCAAGTCACTATCTAGGACTTATACATTTAATTATAAAAGGTTTTAAGCTCCTTTTTGGCATAGGGAATTCCCTATATTATTGTGACCTTCCCGAATTTGAACTTCTGTAGCTCTGACTTCATCATTTAACTATGCAGAGAATAGACATCTGAGCAACTTTCATTTTTGTGTTTGGCCAGTCCAGTTAGTCAACTGGCATTTATTAAGCATCTACTCTTTACCAGGCACTGGGCTAAGTACTGAGGAGAGAAAAGCAAAAAGTGATCCCTCTTCTTAAGAAGCTCAAAGTCTAATGGGAGATATCACAAGTAAGCAACTATGTACAAACAAGTTATATACAGGATATATTGAAGATAATCTCAGAAGGAAGGAGCTAAGATTAAGGAGGACTAGGACAGACTTCCTGCAGAAGCTGAGACTTGAAAAGAAGGCAGGGAAGCTAGGAGGTAGAAATGGAGATAACACTGTAGGCAGGAAGGACATTCAGTTAAAATTCAGAGTGGGAAAATGGAGTATCATGCAAGGAACAGCAAAGAAGTTAATGTCACTGGATTTCAGAGTTCCTATCATGGTACCTGGCATATAGCAGATATTTAACAATTGCTTGTTAATGTATTGATTGAGAGACAATAAGGGCAGCTAGGTAGTACAGTGGATACAGTGTTGGGCCTGAAGTTAGGAAGACTCATCCTTCTGAGTTCAAATCTGCCCTCAGATACTTAATAGCTGTGTGATCCTGGGCAAGTCATTTAATCCTGTTTGCCTCAGTTTCCTCCTCTGGAAAGTGAGCTAGGCAAAGAAATGGCAAACTACTCCAATATCTTTGGCAAGAGAACCCTAAATGGAGTCACAAAGAGTTAGACATAAATGAAAATGACTGAACAACAACAACAAAGACAATATGAAGAAAAGTTATCCCAGCTTTCCTGGTAAATTAAGGGCTTACGAAGGAAGGGATCAGGATTGAGGGTATAATTTTGGGAATCACTGACATACAAGTAGTAATGGATGGTACTTTAACTCTGACACGTAATTAAATAATTGGAAAACTGAGATCAGAAAAAGTGAGAGTCATAAGCAGTAAACATTGCCACTGTTCCCATCATTTGATGCTGTTAACACTGTTTAGGGCAGTGTAATATATTAGAGTTATTACAAAACAGAGACTCTAGTCTGTTTGGCCTTGAATTTCCTCTGTTCTTTCCCTTCCATCTCTGTTCAATTAGTGGCCTGTTAAGGATCTATTAAGATAATTAACTGCTTTTCACCACAATGGTAAGCTAAAAGTGGGATAAGAATACAGTCATTTTTTTTCATCTCTTAAATATGAATACCAACAAAGGGCCCTTTTGATTTCTTGAGTAGTTATTGAATGTTGAAGTCACATTAAGATATTTAACCAGCAGGTGCAGCTCCCTCCTACCCACATTTCGTTTCTGATTGAATAGGACTTGCCTGTGATATGAACATGAAAATTTTCATACTTTAAATATGAGTGGAAATAAACTCACTGTTACATTGAGAGCTATGATTCACTTAGAGGCTTAACAATTACTCATTCAAGTATACTGTACTCAAATAAGTATAATTCTCAGTTATGCTACTTCTTATGAGGTGAGGCTTAACAATTGTTTATTCATGTATGCTCTACTTAAATAAGTCTAATAATAATGCTCCTTCCTGGGAGGTGAATCACAACATTATAGAATCGTGGATTAATACATGCAAGGGGCCTTTGAGGTCATCAAGTCCAATTTCCTTCATTTTACAGAGGAGGAAACTGAGGCCCAGAATGGTTAAGTGACATGCTCTGAGTTACCCAGCTTCTAAGTGTCTGAGGTAGAACTCCAATACAGGTCTTCCTCATGCCAAATCTTACTCTCTATCCACTATATCTTGTTGTCTTTCCAAATGGATTTTTTATTAGTCCAGTCATGTGCATTTGATGCTACCTATTGTTTGATAATGAGCTTGATAACAGTTAATTCCTTACATGGGTATAGTCCTTGACAGGTATCAAACACTTTGACATCCACTATCTCATTTGATCATCACATACTCCTGTGGAACAGATGAGACATGATCCTTACTTTACAGATGAGGAGACTGAGACTTGGAAATATTAACTGCTCTACCGGGAATTACAAAGCTGGTAAATGGTAATAGAACTATTATTCAAACCCTGATCTTTCATCTCTAAGTTCCTGCCTTTGTAACTCATTACATTCCAGTGAAGTCACTATTATCTTCTTGAACCAACATTTGGGTTTTTTTGTTTTTTTGCCTCAGTAGCCTCCACTGAGAAGAAGTGCATTTATACATCTACAATCCCAACCTTGGCTTTCTACAAGATCCTCTGAGTAATTGAAAGAGGTTTAAACAGTGTATGTAGAAATATTAGGCTCTGAAATATGCTCTTTCTCCAGTTGGTGTAGAAGGCATTGTCAAATACATGCTTTACTAGCAATTCAATTAAATTCAGTAGGGAAATATTAAATACCAACAATGTGCACAAAGAGTGGAAATTAGGATTTTTATGAAAAAAGAAAAGCAAAATTTTAGATTTTACTTTTAGTCCTTTAGTGAAGGATAGAAGAAATAATTCTGATTCTGGAGGAGAAGCAGAGATAACCTTTCAGCATCTAACATGTAGTAAGCATTTAATAAGTGCTCTATTTATCATCTATCTATCTATCCACTATATCTATATGACTTTTCTCTACAATACGATTCTTAATTTCTTTTTGATTAAGGACCACAGGCAGGGCTATAAGGGTAGATAGTAGAGGATAATTCAAGATAATATTCCTATTAGTTTAAGCCAATTTTCTTGCCCAACTCCCATGCCTTTCTAACCAATGCCTGTAGGCTCTCTCTCACTCAAGATACCATTATGATCTTCAAGTCAATTACAACAAGCATTTATTAAGTGGTTGGTCACATGGTGAAAAAAAATTTGAGATCCAGAAATAAAACCCAGAGTTCTTGACTTGTAGTCTGACTTTGTATCTGCTAGGCCATTCAACCTTTACTTTATATTATACTGAATGGATAATTAGAGAGTATACTTTCTTTTAATTCAGACTTTCAATAAATATATTATATGATTATATGTTTAGAACTGGAAGGGATCTCATACAAATCCCTCATTTTACAGACAGAGAAACTGAGGGTGAGGGAGATAAAGTTCTTGGTAAAGAACTTGTCAAAGGTCACATATATTATAAATGGTAGCATCAGGATTCAGGCTCAGATCCTCAGACTTGAAAAATATGCTTTTTGTCTGCTACATAGAACCCTCTATAACTAAACTGTGAGACTCATTTTTCATAGATTAAGATATGTTACAAAAAACAGAGATTTCCAATCAAATCCTCAAATGAGAAGAAGTGGATAGCATGGATAGTAATGTTTCCTGCTGGGAGAAGATGGTTTACTTTAGTTAGTGTTATATGTATGTATTGGTGACACATAATTGAACACTCAAAGGATCTCTTATGTCATCAATGAGCACTCTTCCTGCATTGATGCAGATTCCAACCCAATTACAATTTAGGAATTGCTGCTTCTAGAACTGATGTGGACAAAAAATGCATCACCCTGACACCTGCTGATGAGTCTCTATAAACTTAGACTGGTCCTAGTACTGTAGCTATAAAGGTATGTCACTATATCATTGTTCAAATTCAGAAGGGAACTCAGAGGTCATACAGCCTAAAGCCTTCATTTTATAGTTGGGGAAATTTAGGCTTCAATAGAAGTGACTTGTCCAAGGTCATATAGGTGGCAAGTATCAGAGTGAGGTCTTGAACCCAGGTTTTATGTCTCCAAATCCAGCGACCTTTTCACTGCAAGTGCATCAAGTCTTTCTTGTGTGGAAGGACCTACCTCAGCTTACCCTATTCCGGGATAGCCCTTAAGAAACAAGGGACACTTCAACAAACAGCACCATAAATGAGGCTTTGGAAGAGAACTTTGGAAGATAGGCCACATATTCCAAATAAAATTGGGAGAAAATAATAGCTAAATGTTTGTAATTTGTAGAATCATGAAATCCAAGATTTAGAGTTGGAAGAATACTTAGAGGCCATCAAATTTAATTCCCCTTATTTTACACATGACAAAACAGCGATAACCAAAGTTAGATGATTCACCTTGGGTCATGCAGCTAGAAAGTGACTGTGGTGGGACTGAAACCCAAGAGTTACTGACTCCAAGTTCAATGTCCTATTCACTACATCACTCTTCCTCTCAAGGAAAAGGGGGTTTTTGAGGTAAACAGAATCAGAATACATATTTATATGAATTCCTGGACATTTTTATATTTATTTTTTTCTTGGGTTTTTCCTAAGCACTTTTGATATGAAGTTCCAGAGGTAGCTTGTGAAAACATCTGGAGGACTGTACACATGACTTACAACCCAAATGTTTCTTTACCTACAAAGTTGTATATTAATCCTTTGCAGTGAAAATTTCACTACATATTTTCCCCCAAACAGGTGCATATAGTTTTACAAGATCCCTTCAAAACAATGGGCCTTGGCAAACCAAAAATGCTACGTATGTTAAGAGAGTTCGTAAAGTAAAATGGCTTATTTTATTTACATTTTGAGATCATTTCCATTTTGCGTACTAATTATCTCACCATTCAATGGGCCCTATTATGTTTAGTGTGTTTGTTCATAGATGTTGGCTAGCTATTTGGTATCAATTTAAAGAGTCCATCTGTAGAAAAAGTCTAAAAACACACTCTCCAAATGATATCCTTTTGGCTACTTTTCAATTGGTTTAATATAGAAGAAAAATGGTGGTTTTTTTTTCCTTTTCTCCCTTTTTCTTTTAGATTGCTCTTCACCTAACCCTTTTTATTCTAGGTTTCAGTTGATGTAAATTAAGTTGGCTGAGTGATATAGTCTTGAGCAGCAGGGCTGGGAATGGGAACTGCAGAGCCAAATCTGCTATAATATTTTTAATCAGAGGTAATTGATGCCAGCTGTGTGGTCTGTGTGGTTTTTAAATTTATGGATAAGCCTAGGTGTGGTTGCCACTGTTTCGATTTAGGAGCTGGAACTGGTTTGCTCTCATTAAGACCCTATGGGTAGGGGCGTGTTGGGTGTTAATTGTACAGTGAAAGGCCTTAGTGATTCATGTGGTGCAGTGTAATTTGGATCATTAGTGTAGTATGCTTTAGTTCTACCATAATCATCTGAGAACAAATAACAGAACTACTATCCAGCTTTTTGTAGGGCTTCAGAAAAAACAAACAAACAAACAAACAAGCAAGCAAAAACCAAACAACTTTCTTGGTCTCCTTATTGAGCACAATGAGGTGTCTTCAATTTCGTTAATCAGTTACAGCGTAAGATCCACTATAGTCTATTAAAGGATGTTTCAGTATTTCTTTTCTAACCATTTACTATTCTAAATACTATTTACTATTCTAAAAGTAATATTAGAAGAATTAAAGTGCTATTCTAATTCTACATAATATTAGATTATTCTAAAGCTATATCAGAAGCAACAAATACCATAAAGATATCAGTCATTATTTGGGCATTTGTAATTATGTTACCCTATGTAAGCTCATATAGTTGAACTTAAATGGCCTTCTAAACATGAGACAATGTTATTTGATAAATTAAAATAAAATTATTACCACTTATAACAACCTGACTATAACTGTGATTCTTCCTCCTCTCTTTACTTTAAAGAAAATAAGTGGAACTAACAGCAGTTAGAGTCTTGTTTTAAAGAAATGAATGTCACTAGCTTATAGTTACAGTAGCTACGTTATTTTGAAATATTGAAAGGGTGAAATAATAATCTTTTAATACTGAGATGTATCTGTGATCTCAATGATGTGATTTCAATGATGTATTCACACTTTTCATCCCATATCCTCCCAAAGGTTTACCTCAGGGAATCAAGTTAAGCTTCTGGGGGTTTTGCTCACGTTCTCTTGACATAGTAAGAATATCAGTGGAGCATGTGGGATATTTATTATTTGTCTCTTGCTCTTGTCATGTGACTGGACATTTCTAGACATTTGATAGACTAAAAAGGTAGAAATTCCCCAATTTTTTGATTATACAGTTCTTTGATGGTACCATTTATACTTCTGTTTAATTGTTTGCAATGTGTTTCTGCCTGCTCATGTCTACAAAGTCTCTCTCTATTATACTTTGGAAATAATTATAGTCCAAATTCATGTTGTGATTAAGGTTTATAAGGCATTTAACATACAACTCTATGAAGTAAATTGTGCAACTATTTTTATTATCCCTCTTTTGCAGAAGAGGAACCTGAACTTCAGATAGGGAAAGTGGTTTTTTTTTTTTTCATGGTCTCATATTCATTAAATATCTGAGCCAGAATTCAGGTTTTCCTTACTTTAAATTCAGTGTCCTTCCTACTATATGCATATATACATCATCTTCCTAATAAAAGATAAAAACACAGTTTGATGTTTTTAGATTGAGAATATCTGAAAGCATTGCATAAATTTTCATTTATAGAAGATATCTCTTCATATGTTTATAATTATGTTAATATTATTCCTGAGCATCATTGAAATAGTGGCACTACATTATTGGAGTGCAGAGAATTTTTCCTTTACCTGAATAACACGATTGGACACAGGCCAATTTTCTACCATTTTATGGCAACTGATTTTTGCACATTATGGAGAAAGATAGATTCACTATAGTAAAAAGTAGGACAAGAGAAGATTAGATGGATAGAGATTTTTTCCTTCTGATTTCTTAAATGTAAGAGGCAACATTGTGTAATGGTTAGAGAACAGGTCTTGAAGCCAGGAATACATAGGTTTAAGTCCTGTCTCTATTATGTATTGGCTGTGTCACATAAGGCAATAAATCACTTAGCTTCTCAATTCCTCAGTTTGTAGAAAAGATGCTGACATGAATTGGTAGAGGAAGTTTTCTACATTGATAAAATCCCATGTCCACTCCCAATCCCAATTTCTTAAATGTTAATAAGCATCTCATTCAGGTATTTCAACCATAACACATACTTTCTTTTCCATTTTGATAGGAAATTAAAATACAATTTTTTTTCTGTATCATCCCCCTTCTATGTAATGATTTTTTATTATTATTATTTTTTTGCTTAGGCAGTTGGGGTTAAGTGACTTGCCTAGGGTCACACAGCTAGTAAGTGTCAAGTGTTTGGTCTGAGGCCAGATTTGAACTCAAGTCCTCCTGACTTCAGGGCCGGTGCTCTATCCACTACGCCACCTAGCTACCCCTATGTAATGATTTTTGATGTTAAAACAAGAGTTGTTGCCAGTGATAATTCTCTGTTTTGATTGTTCTTTGAGTTAATGGCAAAGAAATGATTACATTAGCTTGTCACTAGCTGATAGTTGATTAGTCTGCATTTACTATTCTTACCCCCTACTCAATAATCTCTTATATTCTTTCTCTTTTAATCTCTTGTTATCTTCTTCCTCATTAGGTTAGGACTTTAGAGCTATTGATCTACCCCATCCCTTGCCCACTGTATCTCATGTAGGGCAACATAACCTATGATCAGAGACTACAGAAAGATCTGTATTAGCACTTTCTTAGGCTAAAAGGAACGAAAACTGAAAATATGGACCTTTAAACATAAGGAAATATTGACTGTTAATTTTAGTTTTTAGTTATCCTAGATCATCTTCTGTCTTTTTATGAATAAACACAAATATAGTCTGTTTTAAATGTAAGGCGGATAGGGACCTTTGTATAGCATCAGAACCCATGGCACAGGTCACCAGGTCTGTCTAGCCCTTTAGTATTTAGTCTTACTAAATGACTTCTTGTGGTTTGTCAAAGCTTAAAGGTAATTTGCAAAGTCAGAAGACATGACTAGAATGGAAGGGCATTCAAGGTCTCTAACCCAACTCTAAGTAAGGACTGGAATATTTTCTGCCGAGATGGGGAAAGTGTAGGAAAGTAAGTCTTCAAAGAAGCCTAAATGCAAGCTGGTTATGGAAATCCTGACTAACAAGATAACAGAAAAATATGTTGACTAATCTTCTTGGCATGTTGATGTGGGGACAATCTTATCAAAAAGAAAGCTGTAACACTTCATTTCAGGAAGAAGATAGCAACAGACAGTTCCAGTCAATGGCAGCAGCAACACAGTGGAGAAACTAAGATTGGTGGTTTCAAGGACAAAAAAGAAACTGGAGCTATATAGGAAGAGTTAAGCGTTGGATAATTTTCTCAACTGAGAGGAATCAGATGTGTACTCTTCAGATGATGTGTCCTATAACTGTGAGTCAGAGAGGAGGCCAAACTGAAAACAAAGAGATTTACTAGCATGCTAAGGACACTGCTGATAACACCTTCTAATTCCTAAGTAATGGATTTAGTTTTCTTAACATTTCAGGCCTGCTTAAAGTACACAGCTAAACAGAAGTATTCTGCAGAAATTTAATATAGATAAGTAATACCTTTTATAGTCAAGGACGGGGTAGAGAAAGGGAAAATCATTTAAGGGAGGAAAGGGAGGTTTCTGGGTAAATACTTGCTATGTTTCTGGCAGAGATTATCATTGGAATGAGAAGGCCCATCCTGATTAAGGGTAGGAGACAAAGGGAGGTGTTCAAATACTTTTATAATTGTGAAAGAGATCTTTTTAGATAAAACCCACAAGAATGAAGTAGCCTTTTAGACAAGGTTATAAGTGTCTCTTATACAAGGACAACAAATAGTTGTTAAAATAGTGGATGAAAACACGCACTTTACAAAATCTATTATGTTTTATTTCTCCTTATTTTCCACTATTGAGCAACCAGATGATTGGGGAATTTCTACCTTTTTAGTCTATCAAATGTCTAGAAATGTCTAGAAATGATTGTGATTCCTATTTTTCCCCCACAGGAGCAACACTGAGTTAGGGTTGAGTGCTGAGAAATTGAGCCATGAAAAGTTTTCCAGCCATGATAAAATACTTTATTGTTCCCTCTTCCACCACATAAGTTCAGATTTTATAGATAGACAACCCATAGGGCTTATCTCTCAGCATATCTCTTAGATAGATAGTCCAAATGTACAACCAATTCATCCCAGAATTAAACAAGAAAAAGTGAATTAGCTAGGTTGCCTTTGGGAAATTACAAAGTCCCTTTAAGGACTCCAAATTTCTCCCTGAAACAAAGTCTATTACTTTAATAATAACAACATTCTACCAGTGAAAGGAAGCAATGGCACAGTGAACAGGGAGTTAGTTGAGTCCAGAGTCAAGACATGGGTTCTCACATATAGTGGCTGTGTGATCCTGGCCAAGTTGTTTAACCTCTCAGTGGCCCCAGATGACTCTTAGAGCAGAGGCCCATCTCCATTGGTGCAAGGAGTTTCCTCAATGGGAGTTCCCTACCCTGATCTATATATTCTATCAGTATTTCTACATTGCTATGAATCATGGAAGTCTCTGAAGAAGTTAATATCAATATCACCTCAGAGGAGAGGCATGTGGTGGGTATGAGCAGACTGCAACACCTTTCAAAAGAGAACCTATGGATAAGAACCAGAGAAATGAGAGTCATCAAAGAAATGCTTTCTGAAAAGGATGGGCTAGTCACCTGCAGGATGAACAATGAATAGCACAAGTGGGACAAAGCCATGATGGCTGAGTAAAAGCAATGACTTGCTTGAGCTCTCCCCCAAATCCCTCCAAATACCTGTAAAAAATGACTCTAAAAAATTCTAGAGCAGCAGAACCCACAAAAAGACAGAGTGAAACAAATTTACAGCCCAAGACAAACTGGATCATTTATAGGAAAGGTCTGTTGTGCTGGGCTGGCAGAGGATTGCAGTTCAGCATGGGCTACACAGGCAAAGACTGAGCCCCAGCAAATCCAGAGCAGGCCTTAGGGGACTGAATCAGGGGCAGCTATGGCGGTTTCTAGACTTTTCAACCCCAAAATGCCAAAGACAACTTAGAAGGTCAATGGGAAAGGTCTGTCAGACCTGGGTGAGAGAGGAGTGCAGTCCAGCCTTGGTCCTAGAGTAGCTCTGGGGTGGCAGCCACAGAGGCAGCAGCTGCTCCAGAGCTCTCAGTTCACAGAGTGGCTGATCAGAGGGGGATTGCAGGGATCTCTTTGCTGGTGCTCAGTCAGGATTCTCTTGCTTTGCCTGTGCTTGGATCTGAGTTGCAGTCCTGGGTGGTGGTCCTGGAGCAAGGAAGAGTACTGGCATGGAGGAGTTTGTGGCGGTGGTGTAGAGGGAATCCTCCTCATGGTTCCAAGGCAGAAAAGAGTGCTTGTGGTCACAGAAGACCAGAGCACAGGCCAGGAAAGGAGTAAACACCTCTCCTTTGATCATATCATCTTGGAAGAACTGAAAATTTGCAGGTCCCTAGAAGTATCTCTGAAAACACTGCACAAAACCCCTGAAGCTTCAGACAGTGCACCCTCCACACTGGAAACAGACCCTTACCTTAACAAAGAGTTAAAAAGTCAAATAATTAGCTGGGAACATGGGTAAACAGTAGAAAAAAGTCAGATCACAGAATCTTTCATTGGTGACAAAGATCAAAACATACAACCAGAAAAATACGACAAAGTCTGGGGTACCTAGGTGGCACAGTAGATAGAGCACCGGCCCTGGAGTCAGAAGGACCTGAGTTCAAATCTGGTCTCAGACCAGACATTTGACACTTACTAGTTGTGTGACCCTGGGCAACTCACTTAACCCCAATTGCCACACACACACACACACACACACACACACACACACACAAAGACAACAAAGTCAAAGCTCCTACATCCAAAGGCTCCAAAAAAAAAATATGAATTGGTGTCAGGCCATTGAAGAGCTCAAAAAGGATTCTGAAAAGCAAATAAGGGAAGTAGAGGAAAAATTGGGAAAAGAAATGAGAGTGATGTAAGAAAATCATGAAAAACAAGTCAACAGATTGCTAAAGGAGACCCAAAAAATACTGAAGAAAATAACACCTTAAAAAATAGCCTAATCCAAATGGCAAAATAGTTCCAAAAAACCAATGAGGAGAAGAATGCCTTAAGAAGCAGAATTGGCCAAATGGAAAGGGAAATCCAAAAGCTCACTGAAGAAAATAATTCCTCAAAAATTAGAATGGAACAAATGGAAGCTAATGACTCTATGAGAAATCAAGAAATTATGAAATAAAACCAAATAAGTGAAAAAATAGAAGACAATGTGAAATACCTCATTGGAAAAACAACTGAACTGGAAAATAGATCCAGGACATGGACAAAATTCACACAGGCCGCAATCCACATCTTTGGAGGACACGTCCACATCAATGAGAAAATAAACCCATCTGAGTATTTTGAGTATAGATTGTGATCTTCAAATGCTGAAAGAGTTTAAAGGATTAAAATAAAGTATGTGGAAATGGTCAGTTATCCACTTACTGAATTTTTATCCATTTTTGTAGAAGTTTAATTTTGAGAATTACTTCACATTAAATGTATAACTTTATATCCTCCTTGAGAATGCTTTGGGCAGGAATTTAGGTACTCAAATGCACATTTTTAGACATTCAAATAAAAGATATTTTGCTTTCTTTTTTATTGATTTAGGAAAATCACTTTTAAGAATCACTTTTTAGTATTATGTTATTCCATTATAACATTATTGTCCCCCAAATTTTCTATTTGAGAAATGCTTACCACATTTTTAGAAATGTTAATCATTTCACTGTAAATGGAATGTAAAAAATATCCTTTTCAGGAGATAACATATGATTGAAAGTGGTATAATCTATGTGCATTTTAAAGTGGTTCTATGATTTGTGAACATATTTTTATTTTTTCACCTTGACAACAAGGAGAGAATGAATGAAACATCAGGTATGCAGCCACTGTGCCCCTCTATTCATTCCCTCTAGTCTTCCAACTTAGAAAAGATTTAGATTTTTCTAATCTACCTAATTCTACCAGAAAATTCATACCCTCCTAAATACAAAAAAATAGCAGCTACTGTGTATAATACATTAAGAACTCTCCTGTCAATTTGCATGAAGATATTTGTCAGCTCTCTGGTATTAAGATTAGGAGAGATTTGTTACTGAATAATGTACAGTGGAGTTATTTTTATGCTTTTCATAGTTCCAGTTGTTATGCAAAGTACTAAAATGTTTTGTCATAAGTGCTTTCAAATAAAAAAAAAACACATTCATTTCCATCTCAAGGTAAATGAATTAAAAAATGAAAACTGGAGCTAAACTCACCTACCCACTTACATGTAATCTACATAAATAAACTCATACTTCCATTGAACTCTTTTATTTGATATTGTTTGCATTGTTCAATACACATGGGACTGTGAAGTAAGCCTAAGGCAAAGGACATGATGCTCTTCCTTGAAGACTTTATACTTGACAAAAATATGCTAATCATTTTAATACTTTCTTTAGTAATGAGAGAACCTTTTGCTTCTCTTTACAATTAACCAGCCATGAAAAATTTCCTTTCAGAAGAATCCTTTTTCTTTATTGTTGTGTGCCATGTAATCTCTGAAGTGAAAAGGGATTTTTATTTAGTTCTCATGAAGCTCAGGATTGCATTAGATTCACAGTGCTGAATGCCCAATTGATCTTCCCCAGTGAACTATAAAATGTTTTTAAAATGGGGATTTAGTTTGCTTTAATTGTACAAATGATTTTCTTTTGGCAAATTTGACTAGAGATGAACTACACCTCTTAGGAGCATAAATTCAGAACTAGAGGTGTCCTCAGAAGCCGTCTAATGTAAACCTCTCATTTGGATAAAGAAACTGAGACCAGGGAGGCAGAGTGACTTGCTCATAGAGGTAGGAAACATCAGCAGTGGGATTTCAGCTCAATTTCTCTGACTACAAATTGAATGACTTTTCCATTATATGATCATATACCGAATTGATACTTATCTTTAGTCCAGGTATATTTTTTTCATCGTCTAGAAAGCTCTAATATTTAAGTCTGCATTTTGTACCCAAACTAGATTTTTTACTAGTGTCATAGTTGGCATGAGAGAAATTCCATTGGATACCGACCCAGAAATACTACCTGAACTTCCAGCATATATTTTTGAGATAGCTTTTGTTTCAGTAGCAATAGGCAAGATTTTTTCCCCCAAGAACCAGTCAATTCATATTTCCAGGGCACTTTGAAGAGCTTAGTATTGGTTTGGAGGCTAAGTTATTCACTTCTCCCCTTCTCTCCTCCTTTCAGCTTCCTTACTATGTTGTCTCTCTCCCTTAGCCCCAATGCACCCCAAACCTCTGTAAGAATGTAAACTCCTTGGTTGGGTGTGCTCAAGCATTAACTTATAGCATCCTAGAATTCTTGGTGTGATGTTGGACTAGACCTTCTCTCCATGTGGTACTTTGCATTGGACCAAGGATTCTCTGAGATTGCTTCCATGACTCTTCTGTAGAGATAGAGCTTACCAGAAGTTCAGGTGTAGCAAGTAATTAGCACTCACCTCCCAGGAGTGTTGTAAGGATCAAATGAGATAATAATTGCAAAGCACTTAGCAGAGTGTCTGGCATATAGTAGGCACCATATAAATCCTAGCTATTAATATTAACCAAAAAAACAAGATGAAATCAGTATTTTGGAAAACAAAAAACAAAATGAAACTAAATATGATGGGTCTCTGTGACATAGCATCAGTCTAGAGTTCATTAATCAGTTAATTGAGCCACTGCCCCAATAATAATGTGAATTACGTTCTATTTCTCCATCATTATAAAATTAGAACAAAGTGTAACTCTGAAAATACTTGAAAAATATTCCTGCTTTTATTGAGATAAATAACAGGAATAAACAAAGCCAAGCTGGTTTTTAGGTTTTTATGAAGAGACTTTAACCTCTTCGTGTCACCATTTACCATTTCTTATATTGCGGTAAGGTTATTTTTCATCTATATCCAGTTTTGTGGATGGTAAGAGCCTTCATAAGTCCTTATCTGAGGATTACATCACATTGATTATATCAAGGCCTGAAACATTTCAGAGCATACTAGAAAATATCTATAACCACTCAAAAGAAGTTGGTTTGACCATCCACACAGAATAAAACAGGTGGATAAAGAATGCCCAATTTCTCAATTAGGATATGCAGTTGGATGAACAACATATAGAAGCTGACCATCAGTAGGTACATTTGGGATCAACAGTACAGATCAACAACAAATTGTACCCAAAATTGAACAGGAGAAAAAGAGTGGGCTCACCCTGGAAACTCCCTCAGCATCTGGGGCCACCTCACTCTGAAATATTCATCTGCCCTGTGGACTTCTTATCTTGGAATATTCCTCCACCATGCCAGCTTCCTTCTCCCGCTGGCAAGTTCTGACTGGTGCCTTCCATTCTGGGGAATCTGAGAATCTTGTTTAATGACTCAAAACTTCTTCCTAAAGCAAAGGCCCTTTTTTCATACCACTATTCTATTAGTGTTATATGGCTGTGAAATACATGAAACATATAAAACATACACGAAACATGTGAAACATAGAAGAGGACCATCTGTAAAGAACTGAAAATGCGTATCATGAAAGGGTCAATAAAAAGGTACATGATGGGTAACTAAACTGTAACAAAAAACCAGTGAGGATCTTGACAGAACAAAAGGATAAAGGATATCAGCACCAGCCTCCTTACCTCTGCAGGGGACTATCACCAGGACACCACCAACTAGCAGATCAAACTGGAACATTAAGCCTCCTACACACCCAGATGTCTATTTCTTAACTCTTTAACTGAGATGATGTGGCACTGAATAACTTTGCCCAATACTTTCTTCACAAAGTCTATGAGGAGAAGGAATGTACTGAAAAAATGAGGAAATTGCCAAACCAAGGAAGCAGCTGAATTTTCCTTCAAAACATCAAGAAACAAGATTGAAATGACTAGGGAAGTATGCTGAATGTAATCAAGTGTGTTCTGCCCTTGGAAAGAAAATGTCAATCAGTTGTTACTAGAATTGTATAAGCTGAAAATGGACAGAAAATGACCTCAATTTATGTGATTTCATTGAGACTCACTATCTAGGTGAACAAATGAAATTCATTAAAGTACTGGGTGATCACATAATCAACTGGTACAAAATGGACCCTCCAATTTTGGCATAATAGAGTATCTTTTTTTTTTTTAAGAAGACCCATGAAGACAGTGTCAATAAGATCCAAGCCTCAGCTTGTATTCCCTCACAACTGTGAACTGCAGGAGTATTTCTTAAATATCCACCAGTGCATATATATATATATTTTAGCTGGGTGTAAAATGGATAGAACACTGGACCTGGAATCAAGAAGAACTGAGTTCAAATCCTGCTTCAAATATTTACCAGGTGTATGACCCTGGGCAAGTAACTTTGTCTGCTTCAGTTTTTTTATCTGTAAAATGTGAATAATGACAGTAACTACTCCCAAGAGTTGTTGGAGAGATAAAATGAGATGATATTTGTAAAGGGCATTGCAAACCTTAAAGTGCTATATAAATACTAGCTATTATCTTTTCATAAGTGGTACACCATTATTTATATCCAATAAAGTAACTTGATACTGATGAAAAAAAATGACTGATAATGTGGCAAGGGTGAGAGATCACCTGTCAGTGAACACCCTGAATTCTCCACTGGTATCCTAGTAATGTCAGGAGAAAGCCAAGAAGGCCCTGGCACATTGGGTAGATCCCCTGGGGTAAACCTTTGGATAGACATGAAGATTTACACAGGATAGACAGGCATGGATGAGTTACAATAGATATCCCTAGAGATGACATGCATATCAATTAGATCATAGGTTCTTTGGAGCAAAAAGACAATAAGTAGTTCCCAAATTATTGAACTAAAGATTTAAAACTCTTCTCAAAGTATTTAATAGCAACTTAACAGGACTCGTATAGGTACTGAGGAGAACCAGGCTCAATAAATCTTAGCTCTGAATGTTATATAGAAGGGTAAAGAGACAACTTTTGAAATTTACTCTTTACCCCTCAAGATAAACAATCCCGGAATGGCTGCAGTAGATTTACTCCTGACTGGACTAGTACACATAGAATTGGATGAATGTCCCTTCCCAGCTTCTGACCATCCAAACTTTTAACACCATGCCTCAAGCTGCAGCCTCACCCTGGAAACTCCCTCAGCATCTGGGGCCACCTCACTCTGAAATATTCATCTGCCCTGTGGACTTCTTACCTTGGAATATTCCTCCACCATGCCAGCTTCCTTCTCCCACTGGCAAGTTCTGTCTGGTGCCTTCCATTCTGGGGAAGGGCCCAGGTTGGTCAGCTTCCATGTATTTCACTACTCTCCTTCTGACTTTCTAGATTTTAACACATTACCCTAAGGGATACTTTCATTACACCTTTTCATGTCCCTTTTGTGTGTTGTTTTCTCCATTAGAATGCAAACTGTAGGTTACTTGAAGGTAGGGACTGTCTTTTTTTGCTGTCATTTGTATCCCTAGTGCTTAGCAAGGTATTTGGCACTTGTACTCTTGCCTTGTTCTCAATTTCTTGGGCTGACTTCCTTGAAGTTTTCTCCAAAGTACCACCAAAGCAGAACAGATTTGCTACATTAATATACTGTTCTTGGAGTCCAAAAATTTTCCCACTGAAAGAACAACCTTATGAGTCATCCTCATTCTCTCACCACTTCCCATGGGCTACACTGCTTTTGAACTTCTCTAGCACGCCTGGGTGCTTGACCCTTCTCTCCAACTTCTACTTTTCAACTTCTTTTTGGGTGCTGTCTTCCCCCATTAGATTATAAGCTTCTTGAGGGCAGAGACTGTCTTTCTTTTTATTTGTATTTGTATCCCCAGTGCTTAACACAGTGCCCTGCACGTAGTAGGTATTTAGTAAAGATTTGTTGATTGACTGATTCTCTTTTTAGCCCATTGCCTTCACAAAATATCCTTACCCCTCCTCTTCTCACACACCTGGATTCAATTAATTACAAGATGGCAACACAGCCACAAATATAACAACAATGATGTTATACTCCAATTTATGCTGCAAAATGGGGATTTGGGGTCCTCAAATAGAAATTTTCTTATATAGCTTACCTTCATACTTCATGTTTGGGGTCAAGTAATAATATCTGAAATAATATTCAATTAAAAAACTTAAATAGCCACCTATGAAGAAGTCTGATTTATTTGTTGCTTTTTAATTTGACCTATTTTTGATTTTTGTCATACACTACAATAAAGGACAAAGTTAGCTTTAAGAAAGATAGTTGTTATGTCTAGAAGCAGAAAGTACCAGAAAATTATAACAAAAGCCTTTTCTCTTAAGTCATAAAATAAGATTGGGAAGGGATCTTACAGGTTGGTCCAAAATATAAATGTAGTTTAAATGTAACCTAAATGTAACCATGAACAACATACCTGACAAGTGGTCAATCAGCTAGTCAACTAGCATTTATTAAGTTCCTACTATGTGTCATTCAGCTCTGTTTGAAGACCTTCAATGCGAGGGAACACATTTTCTCCTGTGGTAGCTCATACCTTGAGGGCCTAATATTTATATCCTAAAGAGTCATGTAAGTCTAGATGAGTCATTCAGATTTAATATTCTTATTTAAGATCTAATGGTAAGTATTTTTTTCATAAAAAGGTCTAGGTTCTGTTTTTTAGTTTCTAATTACCCTCTTATATGCTATGTTAAAATTTGCAGTCTTCCTGAAATACCTTTAAAGTATATTGTTTAAATAATATAGTAAATAAACAAAATATATAGATAGAAATATAAATAGATAAGTCAACAAATGCCCTGATAAATCATTTTTGGGTTCTGAGTCAGTGTTGAATCATGAAGGAGGAAAGCAATTTGCCACCTCTATTGAATTCCTTTTCCCCTTTTTTATCTTCAATGGCTGAATGTCATCGGCACAGTATTAGTTCTGGATTATCTGCTTCTCTTCTTTCAACAACCAAAGCACAGTAAGCACTAGTTATATTGTCTTGTAATGATGGCCACCCAGCAGGGTTCTTCATTTCAAGCAATTTGAATGGAACACACTGCACATTTTTACAAATCAGTTTGTACAAATTGAGTCTGTTTAATACAGAAAAGGTGTATTAAAATGGAAGTGTATCAATTTAGGTCACCCTTTGTGATATCTTAGGTTATTTTTCTTGCTACAAAGATCAAGACGATATCTCTGGAGAATATCTTTTTCTCCCTTTATATTTTCCTCTAAGCCTATTATGAAAAGAGTCCTGGGAGAGATGTTTACAATTTACAAGAACTCACAATATATCACCCATGTTTCATTACACAAAATATCCTTGCCACCACTATGGAATGATTCAAATTTAATACTGCTTGGTACCTGAGACAATTAACTTGGTGATCAATACAGTTTAGAGATTTTCCACTACAGCTTCAGGCAGTGCCTTCTCTCTACGAAATTCGATAACCACATTTAATCATTCAGTCAACTATAATTCCATTTGGTCTAAAGAAAAAAAAAAGCTTGTTGTAATTTTAAGTTTTACTTGAACAAATATGATAACTTAATAATTGATTGTATAATGAGAAACTAAGTATTACTTTTGAAAACTGGATTAATATTATGTCTTTCAGGCCTAAAGTATTCATTTGTACTGTTTGAGTTAAATGTCAATGGTATTTTAATAGTTGTCAGGAAAGCACTTGGAGATAGTATAAGTATATGGGTGGTTAGAACAATCTTAGTTAATATGGGCAGCTAGCCAATGATTTGGTGAGTATCTTTTTTGTTTTTTGTTTTCTAGGCAATTGGGGTTAAGTGACTTGCCCAGGGTCACACAGCTAGTAAGTGTCAAATGTTTGCTCTGAGGCCGGATTTGAACTCAGGTCCTCCTGACTTCAGGGCTGGTGCTCTATCCACTGCACCACCTAGCTGCCCCTTATTTGGTGAGTATCTTAAGGCAATGATATCTGCCATAATAAAAGGGGGCTTATCTTGAGAGCAGAGGAGTAAAAATAAAGAACACTGGACCAAGAATTAGGAAACTTGGGCTCTAGTCCTTTTCTGCCACTAACTAGCTTTTTGATCTTGACCAAATCATTTAACCCTTTTGCATTGGATTTCCTCATCTGTAAAACAAAGAAGGTAGACTAGATAATCTGTAAGCCCTAATCTCTCTCATTACCTCCAGTCTCACATCTCCAACTATTTATTGGACATGTCTAACTTGATGTCACATAGACATCTTACATTCAAAACTAAATTCATTATCTTTCCCCAAAAAATTTCTCCTCTTCCAGATTTCCCTGTTACTGTTGAGAGTATCACCGTCCTCCTTGTTACCCAGGCTCACAACTAGACCTTGACTCCTTATTGTTCCCTCATAGCCAATCAGTTACTAAGTCCTGTCATTTCTACCTTTGTAATATCTCTCATATACGCCCACTTCTTTACCCTGACTGCCAACCTCTTGATGCAGTCCCTCATCACTCCATACCTGGACTACTGTAGTAACCTGGTGGTTGAACTAACTCACTTCCACAAGTCTTGACCCACTCTAGTCCATCCTCGTCTTAGCTGTCAAATTGGTCTTCCCAAAGTATAGGTCTTACCACGTCAAATAAACTACAGTGGTTCCTGTTACTTCCAGGATAAAATATAAAACCTCGTGTCTTTTAAGGCCCTTTATAACCTCACTCCTTCCTAGCTTTCCAGGCCTTTTATATTTCATTCCCCTCTGCTTCTCTGTGATCCAGTGACACTGGCCTCCTTGACGTTTCTTGCACAAAATATTCCATTTCCAGATTCCATGCCTTTATGTGGCTGTCCCCTATGCCTGGAATTCTTTCCCTTCTCAGTTACACTTCCTGACTTCTCCAGCTTCTTCAGGCCCCAGCTAGAAAGCTTGTTTCCTGCAAGAAGTCTTTCCTGATCTCCCTTGATGCTAGTGCCTTCCCTCTAAGATTATATCCAATCTATCCTAAATATATCTTGTTTATACATAGTTGTTTGCCTGGGTCTTCCTCATTAGATTGTGAGCTCCTTTAAAAAAAAAAAAAGAAAGGATTATCTTTTGCCTTTCTTTGTATCCTCAGTATTTAACATAGTGCCCAGAATAAAGAAGACACTTAATAAATGTTTGTTGAATTGACTTTTAAAGTCCTTTTTACTTCTAGTGATCTACAGTTTAACGTTCTTGTTCTATTATGCATAATTTATGGTTTTGAATAATTTAAAATTCCTATGAAATTGCAAATCTACTAAAATGTTTTAGACAACAAAGCAGGGGGAGTGGATCTGAGAACTAGAGGTCAGCATCTAAAACTTGAGATTTAAAAAATGTTTAAACTGACTTTCTATAATATACTTATGTTTAAATTATAAGAACATAGATCTGGAAAGGACCTAAGAGGTAGCTAGTCCTACCTTCTCATTTTGTAGATAATGAAACATACCCAAAGAGGTTAAGTGACTTGAGCCAGGTCATGGAGGTGGTGAATAACAGTATTTGGATTCATATTCAGGTAAAGGAGCCTTAGAGACCATCTAATCCAACCCAAGGGGCAGCTAGGTGGTGCAATGGATAGAGGAACCAGGAAGACTCATCTTAATGGGTTCAAATCCAGCCTCAGATACTTACTAGTTGTGTGGCCCTAGACAAGTCACTTAATCCTCTTTGCCTCAGTTCCTCATCTGTAAAATGAGCTGGAGAAGGAAATGGCAAACTACTCCAGTATCTTTGCCAAGAAAACCTCAAATAGGGTCATGAAGAGTTGGACATAACTGAAAAATGACTTAACAACAACAAACCCAATTCAATTTCATTTTATATATGAGAAGATAAGATACAGGGAAATAAAATGTTTCCCTATGTGTCACACAGGTAGTGAGAAACAGAGTCAAGATTCAACCCAGGACCTCTGATTCTGAATCCTACCCCTTTTCCTACACTATGCTGCCTTCCTCACATTGTGAATGGCCTGTGTTTTCCTCTATCTCCATCTGGTTTTCTTGATAATATACCCTACAAACCTTTCTATTAGTGAACTAAGTCCAGAGAAGATACTGTATCCTAAGAAAATAGGATTGAATGAAAGGGAAGGTGAGTCAATCCAGATCATTTACTGTTCAAATCAGGATAATCTCTTCTGGTTCAGATGAGATTGAGAAGGATAGTGTATGTAGACAAAGTAAAATTTAAAGGATTAGTAAAATAGACTTTTATGATCTAAAAGAATTTAAAAAAATAATTAGTGAGGGGATCTAAGGATTTAGAATGCCTAATTTCATTTTATAATAAAACAACATAGCACAGATATAAATCCAGCTTCTTATCTTCTTTCAGTAGAGTAACAGAAAGTAAGCTTGTCTGCTGGTGGGCCTCCCACCAATGCTGCAACTGGCCTCCCACAAAAAACTGATGTTTTTGTCTAAGCGCTCTAAAGGAAAGGAATGATTCTCTGGTAATCAGTCTTCATTTTCTGTTCAAACTCTTGACATTTTATTAAGAAGAAATACATCCAATGCTACTTAGGGCCTCAAAGAATCACAGAATATTAGTATAAACCTCAGTAGTCATCTAGTCCAATCCAATTGCATGACAGTAATGTCCTCCATGATATCCTCTGGCAAGTAGTTATCCATCCTCTGAAGACTGCCAAGGATGAAGAATCTACTATATCTTAAGGTTACTCACACCATTTTTGAGAGCTCTAATTATTAGGAAATTTTAATATTGAGCCTAAATCTGCCTTTTTACCCTCTTTTCCCTCCTCCCTTCCCATATGTTCTGTGGCCATTCAGAAGATGTGTAAATCCTCTTTCCACATGCAAACTGAGGCATAGGGAGTTTAATGACTTACCAAGATCACACAGATGGCAAGGACCTTACTCATCAAGTAAGAGGTGGGGTTTGAGACCAAGTTGTGTGATTCCAGAATGAGTGCTCTTCCTAAAGACATTCTCTTTCAGCTCTCTCTCTCTCTCTCTCTCTCTCTCTCTCTCTCTCTCTCTCTCTCTCTCTGTCTCCCTCTCCCTCTCCCTTCCCCACTGCCCTCAGCCTCATGCCCCTATCCCAAAGTCTTCTCTTTTCTAGGACAAACCTACCATTTCCTTTTTGCTCCTTATTTGGCATGACTCCAGTCTTCTCAGCATTCTGGGAACCCTCTTGATACTACTGCTGCCCCTGCTGCTACTATTACTACTTCCACTACTACCACCAACATCACCATTACCACTACCACTTAGCATTTAGAAAATATTTTAAGGTTTGTTAAGTGCTTTATATGTTCTATTTCATTTGATTCCCTACAACAATCCTGTGAGGTAAGTGCTATTATTATCCCCATTTCAGAGATAAGGAAACTGAAGCTGACAAAAGTTAAGTGACTTCCTTAGGATCACACAGCTACTTAAAGTGTCCTGTATGCATGCATTTGGATTGCATTGCACTTTTCCCATGCCCTTCCTAGAATTCAGTTACCTATAACTGAACAAATACTCCAGATGTTTTCTAATCAGAACAAAGGACAATGGGACAATGTCTTCCCTCATCCTTCATTGCATGCATATAATGCACAGAAGTCACAGGACTTTCAGTCCTTTTTATTAAAATTTTTGATATCCCAGAATAATTTTCAAACACAGCAACCTCTGCTAAGAATTCCTGACATAAATTCAAAGATTCTTCCCCTTGATGAGTAAAAAAGTTAAGGAAAAAAAAAACATTAGGGCAGAATTAAAAAGTCTCTTACAAATGGGACATTTTATCTCCATTCATTGACTAAAGTCTTGACTTCTTTTCCCACTCCTTACCTCCTAGCTCATAAACTTCTGCTCTGTCATTTCCCATCTTTAAGCTTGAGTCATTGTCATGTCACATAATCTATAAAACACTTCTTTGTTTTGTCTACTGGTGAAGACAAAGCACCAAACAGCAGAGACTACTTTAAGGATGTTTTAATAAACTAATAGTTCCATGCATCAATCCATTCTATTTTATTAGGATTAATTTGACTTCTATGTCTTATTCTTTTGGTGTTAATTGGCTGATGGAATTGTTTATAACAGAATCATCATCATCCAAAGGGCTTATTTGTCTGATTATGATGCTAGCATTGGTAAAATGGGTAAAACAAACACTTCTACTGTCTGCACATTTATAAAGCAAAACATATAATCACAACACAGGCAGAAAAATTGTATTTGTGACATAAAAAGAAATGACGACATATTGAACACTGGAGAGCAGGGGAGGCTCACAACCACTTTTCCAATTATGATACCATTTCATTTATTTTAAGATCCTACTTCCAATAATAACAACCCTCTGAAACATAATCCTAAACCAAAGCATGGAATATTTGTTTATGAATTAAAGACAGGATGATTTGCACATGAAATATCTCAAACAGCCATTGTCCTAAAACCATTCACTTCATTCCCTAGACTCTCAGTCAAAGACATATTTATAGCAACAATTTTCATCAAATTAAAAACTGGAAACAAAGTTCATTAGTTGAAGAATGGCCAAACAAATACAATGGAATATTATGGCACCATAAGAAAAGACAAAAGGGATAGGTTCTGAGAATCCTGGAAGACTTCCATGAACTGATACATAATGAAGTGAACAGAACCAGGAGAACAATTTAGACATTGACATTATAAAGGAGAAAAACTTTGAAAAACTTAAGAAATCTGGTCAATTCAGTGAGCAATCATGATTCTAGAGGACATGCTTTCCATCACTTGGCAGAGAAGCAATAGATTGTAGGAACCAAATGTGACATGCATTTTCAGACATAAAAAAAAGTAAAATTGTTTTATTTTATTATTTCTATTTGTTGTAAGGGCAGACTTGTGGGCAAGAGTTGATTGGGCACTGTAGTGATAAGAAACAGAAAAAGGATTAGCATTCAATAAGTGCCTACTACGTACTAGTTAAATGCTTTACATTATCTCATTTTATTCTCAAAAATATTCTGGGACGTAAGTGCTTTTATTATCCCCATTTTACAACTGAGGAAACTAAGGCAGACAGAGGTTAAGTGATTTGTTGAGGTTTGAACAGTTAGTAAGCATCTGAAGCCAGATTTGAAAGCAGGTCTTCCTGATTCTGGGTCCAGCACTGTATCTACTGTGCTAAAGAAAAGAACATCAATTTAAAAATACTCAGAGAACAGATGGAAGTTCAGAAAGAGACACAGACAAGAAGTTGCTACTACCATGTTAAATTGGATGCATACTTAAAAATAAATAAACAAGCTGTACATAGTAGATTATATAGTCACCTTTTTCTGTCCTTTTGTGTGGAACTGCATATGTTTGATAATGACTCTCAAGTTCACATTGTAAAAATATTTATTCTAAAAAAATAAAAGTTCAGAACAATAAAATCCTGAACATTTGGCAATGCCTGGAATAGGTGGGCAACCAAGAGTGCAGAGATAGCTTCTGAGAGGTTAATCCTTAGTAAAATGTTATCACCACTGTACTGGGAAGCCGAGTGCAAAACACTGCCTGCCAGATGAGGAGTATGTAGTTCCAAAGTGCTCCAGGCTAGCACAAACTGCACACCTGACATTTTAGGAAATGATCTTTTTCTTTTATTCATTTCTAAATATCAGTACCTAAAAAGATTACATTTGAGATATTAGGACAGTGATTTTATGGGTCTTTCCTTTTGCTTTCCTGTAGCTCCAAGATACCTATGAGCAAGCTAAGTCTGTAATGCAATGGATCAATGATATCTCATTAGGGTAGTAAAACAAAATAGAAGTCTTTATTTTTTTTTTAAAGCTGTCATTGCCTGAACACAATCACTACATTTTAAAAGAATTTTTAAAATGAGTTAATTCCCTCTTCATGTACGGTAAAGAGAAAATACAATGCCATTTAAATACACACATACACATATACACTATAATCTACTAATAAAGTTAAGTGATTATTGATTCCAAGGAGTAATGAAAGCTACTATCTTTGTGTCAGTGATATGGGATCCCTACATACAGAACACTACAATACGTCGTGAGAATTCCTTTAGATCAGTATGTCCCATCTTAACAGTCTATTGTACATTAAGAACCACCTATGATTCTATGGTTCACCTATGACAGTACTTAGCATTTGAACAGCCATAACAATTTGTAGGATCATCCCAGAAATGCAGCCAATGGCACTTTCAACTTTTTTGACAGAGGATATTGAAAAGAAACTAACTTTCTTCTAGTACAATGGTGACAAGGTTTATCATAAGAATATCTGCTCAATGAATTAGATGAAAATCATGTTCAATGAAAATATTTAATAAAAGAAAGATTATATTGGCTAGGGAAGATGTAAAAGTTATTGTACTGAATATTTTGGTTTGGATTATTTTACATTTGAAAAAAAAACTTTGCATGATGAGAAAGGTCTCTAATGCCTTGAAATGAAAGTTTATTCAATAAATAAAAGACTGTTGGAGCCCATGGAATATACCTTTATTTTTTTTTATAAAGATGATGCATGTGGAAAATTATATGTATATGGGTGACTCATTTTTATACATCAAGGAGCAATAAGTATAGACTTTCCCTGCCCTGGCAATGATAGTAACCCTTCCATTCCTTAGTAGGTGTTCTTTTAAAGCTAGCTATAGCTGAAAAGTTCATCTTGGCGATCTGAGGAGGAACTTCTCCCACTTAGCCAGACTGGTTCTTGGACATGAGACAATAGTCTGTCTTTGGGCCTATCCACAAAGTTTCTACAGCTTGGTAGAAGCTGCCTGAGTTTGTGCTTTCCTATTTAGCTCTTGAGAGATGAGAGTCACCTCCTTACCACAATGAAACTCAAGAGATAAACTTTAATTGGCAGTGTGTGTGTGAGTGTATTGTATAATTAGGGAGGTACACATCCCATGGCTCCTGGCAAGTCTGGGTAAATTGAGGTGACTAAATTTTAAAGTTCTGGCTTGAGTTTAAACAAAATCAATAGGCAGTGACTGAAAGGGTAAAATAAAAAACAATATTTTAAAGACATGAACAGATGTTTAATATGTTCAACTAGTGCTTTGCTAAATTGTGCCCTGAGGCCCTGTAAAAGTTGATCTTGTTTCCAAAAGGACTTAATATATTTAAAACAATAGTTTATGTGCTAGAAAGATTTAGTTCAATAAAATGTAATTGAGGATGGTAATGATCAAAAAAGATAAAGTTAAATGAAATTATGGAATGGGAATAAAAATTAATTAACTTAGATAACACACATACATACATAATAAACACATGTATATGACATAGTGTGTATGTAGAAGGAAAACTAAAGGTTTCTTTTTTTAAAAGTTAATTTGATCGCTTAATCTTTTTGCAAACAAAGGATATTCTCAGAAGGTAAAAAGATAAGGGAGATCAGAGACCATCTTGTCCAACATTCTGAATAACAATTCTGCTCCAACATTTCTGTCAAATGTTCATCCAGCTTGCACTTGAAGACTTACTGTGAGGGAGAACCCACTACTACCTGACTCAATTCATTCCATTTTTGTAAATAGTAGTTCAATTGTAGGAATTTTTCCTTCCTCAATCCTATATTAGCCTCTGTAATTTTCACTATTTGGTCCTGGAGTGTATTACACTTCACCTGGATATGGTGACTTTTAAATTTAGCCTAAAGTCACATTCGTCATTATTATTTTTTGTCATTGCCATATAAAGCTTTCCATCCACTGAAACTCCCCGATTTTTTTTTCAGGGAAAAAAATGTCCTGAAGGAAGCTAATTTTTTGAAACCCAGTGTAGGTCTTTACATTTAGGTCTATTAAATACCATCCTATCAGGCAGCAAAGTGGTGTAGTGAATTCAGAACTAGTCTTAGAATTAGGAAGACCATGTTTGTTTATTTGTTTGTTTGTTTCCTATTTTGTTCAGACTGGAAAGGCAATAGCCATTCCCACCTCAATCTCAATGCTGATCAGTAGAAAAGCTTTAATTTGGGGCATTTTTCTAACTTCAGCTGGTTTACCCCTCCTTAGGTAACCTGGTTTCAACTTACTAGTGCTGGAATCAGTGTGAACACTTGTTTGGCTTTAGCCCTGCTGCAACTCCTTGCCTCAAGTTTTCCCTTCACTAATTTGTCTTCTACTATAGCTGCCATATTGATATTCCTAAAGTTCAGGTCTAACCATGTCAGCCACCTGCTCAATAAATCCAGTGCCTCCTTGTTGTTTCTTGGGTAAAACAACAACAACAACAAACAAAACAAAACAAAACAAAACAAAACAAAAAAACCCAGAACTAATAAACAAACAATAAACCCAAATTCTTCTGTTTGGTGTTTGAAGCCCTTCTCCTTCTGGCTCTAGTAGATATTTTCAGGCTTAATACATTTTATTCCTCTCCATCTAATCGGTGGCACAGGCAACTTACCTGGCATATTTGCTTTTCCTCATCCAACACTCCAACTTCCACTTCTGTGCCTCTATAGACATGTTCCCTATATCAGGGATGCACCTCTGCCTCACCTGCCTCCTCACCTCTGCCTCAGCTGCCTCTGCCCTAGCTTCTTTCAAAGCTCAGAACAAGTGTCACCTCCTAAAAGAGGCCTTTTTCTAAAAAAAAAAAAAGAATAATAATAATACTAATAAAATTTTAATTTATGGAATAAAACAAGCATTTCCATAATATAGTAGAAGAAAAAAGATGATTGCACATGAAACTGTAAATCTATCATGCAAAACTTGCTATTCCTTTTAAATATTTAATACAGTTATCATGTAAATTTCTTTTTCTTATTTTTCCTTTTCCTCCCCCCATGACTATCATCACACACAAATAGGTATATATATATATATATATATATATATAAAATTATTCTATATGTACTTCTATTTTTCAGATCTTTCTCTGGATGCAGATAGTGTCTTAGTTTCCCTCAGTTACTAGCCTATCACCCCAGAAATTACTTTGGATTTTATCCAAATTTTATCCTTCCTTATATATGTACACACACATATTGTTTTCCCTGATAGCACATAAGCTCCTTGAGGGTAAGGAATATTTCAATAATATTCCTATACTTAGTATCTGGCACCTATGGCTCTTACTGAATTTTTATTCAATGAATTAATGACTTTAAGATTGGCAAACTCATCCTTACCAGTCCTTGTAAGGCACACTACATCCCTGGCTAAGAGTTCATATTTCCCATCCTTTAAGCTGTGGTCCAGAAATCCAAATGTGTTTATGAGAAACCATTCCCCCCACCCTCCCAGATATTCACTTACCAGATCTGCCCCTTTATCTGAAGCTTATTAGTAGTTTCTCACATTTCAATTGTGCTTTAAGGTTTGCTAAGAGTTTTATGTCCATAATTTCAGTCAAAACCCTTGATTTTGATTGGTAGCTACAGTAAAAACACGTAAGTCTTGTTAATCTTGGTAAAGACATTTTAGATTCCTTCTGAACACCATTTGTTCCTGTATGCATCCTGTATGCATCACCAGAAGTGGATAAAGTCTTCTGGTTTGACAGATTTTCAGAGGTTCTCTGTCTTGTTCTGGATACATGCTCTGGAAAGACAGTTGACCTCTCTATTATTCACATCTATTGATATATCACTGCCCCACTACCTTTTCAGCAGGCAGTCAGCCATAATTCCTTGTCTCTTGTTCCTTTTATCCCTAGTAGATGATCTCTTAACTGACAGCACCTGATGTTTCCTATCATTATTCTTTGGAAGACAAACATCTGCTTCCTCCTCCATGTTCTATCCTCCAATCTTCATATCTCTTCATATCCTTTTTCATCTTTGTTGTTGGGGTATATATATATTCCCTTCCAATTTTTTTAAGTGAACTCTCACTATCCTTAGCAACTAAGAGTGAAGGTGCATTCTTTTAGTCATTCCTTCTTTTAGAGGATGGAAATCAGACTGTATTTTGAACCTGGACAACAGTCACTTGGTTGTGGTGGAAATGCAAATATCACTGATATTTCCTTCCTCAATCCTATATTAGCCTCTGTAATTTTCACTATTTGGTCCTACTATGGAAGGAAAACTGCAGGTCATTGCAAAATTCTCCCTTCTCTTGTAAACTTGAATGAAGTGAGGTCTTCAGTTCTTGCTAGTAGCTCTACTGGTGAAGTAAATAAAACTACAAATTTATTTATTGCTTGTATACCTCTTTCCTTCCTCTCTCTTCTCATTTCTTCTTGTCTCCTCTCTCTCTCTCTTTCTCTCTCTCTCCCTCCCTCCCTCTCTTTCTTCCTTCCTACCTTCCTTCCTTCCTTCTCTTCCTTTCTAATGAAACTATGAACAATATAATATTTAAGAGCAAGCAAATTCCATTGAGAGGACATGAATTCTAATCCTAGATCTGCTACTTAGTAGCTCTGTGAGCTTGGTCAAGTCACTTATTTCAATTCATTAAACACTCATTAAGTGCTTACTATATGCCAGACACTGTGCCAACCTCTCTAGATATCATTGAACTAGATGATATATAAAGTCTTTTCCAGCTTTTAATTCTATCACCTAACTGCAAGTATTTCTTTTTGAGGAGTAGAAATAGTATTAGACTTGGAATCAGCAGATACTGAGGTTTGAATAGGGCATCTGACACTTACTAGCTTTGTGACCATTGACAAACCACTTTACTTCTTGGAGATGGAAAATGCCTGAAGTAATACTTCACAAGGTTTCTATGAGGGATCAAATATAAACTAGGTACAGTGCTTTGTGATGGTTCTAGAGCATTGTATAAATTTCAGCTATTATTGTTGTTGCTGGCTACTGGTCACCATTGTGTGTCTTTGTTCAGCTCCTCACAATGATGATCTGATTCCTCAGGTCTTACCTAGCACCTCTTTTCAAAATCTATAAAAATTCTATTTAAAATCCCATTAAAAGGTGGTGGAGCCAAGATGGTAGAGTAAAAGCAGTGACTAGCTTGAGCTCTCCCCCAAACCCCTACAAATACCTATAAAAATAGCTCTAAACAAATTCTAGAGCAGCAGAACCCACAAAAAGACAGAGTGAAACAAATTTCCAGCCCAAGACAACCTGGATGGTTTATAGGAAAAGTCTGTTGTGCCAGACTGGGAAAGGAGCGTAGTTCAGCATGGGCCACACAGCCAAAGACTTTAGAGAACCTGGTGCAGGCCTCAGAGGATTGAATCAAGGGGAGCTATGGCAGTTTCCAGACCTCTCAACCCACAAATGCCAAAGACAACTTAGGTCAGTAGGACAGGTCTGTTGACTGTGGTGAAAAAGGAGCTCAGTCCCAGCCCCTGTCCTGGCACAGCACCAGGGTGGTGGCTACTTCCAGAGCTTTCGGCCCACGGATGTAGGGGGATTCAAGTGGCTGATCAGAGGGGGATTGCAGGGATCTCCTTGCTGGTGCTAAGGCAGGATTCTCTTGCTTTACCCTGCTTGGATCTGGGTCACACTTCTGGGTGGTGGTCCTGAGGTGAGGAGGAGTGCTGGCATGGTGAAGCTTGTGGTGGTGGAGAGGGAATCCTTCTCACAGTTCTAAGGTAGAAAAGAGTGTTTGTGGTCACTCATAGACCACAGCCCAGGCCAGGAAAGGAGTAAACACCTTGCCCTTGATTGTACCACCTTGGAAGAACTGAAAACTTACAGGTCCCTAGAAGTATCTCTGAAAACAGCTGCACAAAACCCCCAAAGCTTAGGACAGTACATTCTCCACACTAGAAGCTGACTGCTACCTTAATAAAGAGTTAAAACTCAAGTAATTGGCTGAGAACATGAGCAAACAGCACAAAAAAAGTCAGACCATAGAATCCTTCTTTGGTGACAAAGAAGATCAAAACATGCAACCAGAAAAAGACAACAAAGTCAAAGCTCCTACATCCAAAGCCCCCAAGAAAAATAGGAATTGGTCTCAGGTCATGGAAGAGTTCAAAAGGGATTTTGAGAAGTAAGTAAGAGAAACAGAGGAAAAACAGGGAAGAGAAATGAGAGTGATGCAAGAAAATTATGAAAAAACAAGTCAACAGCTTGCTAAAGGAGCCCCCAAAAATACTGAAGAAAATAACACCTTAAGAAAGTAGACTAACCCAAATGGCAAAAGAAGTCTGAAAAAACCAATGAGAAGAATGCCTTAAAAAGCAGAATTTGCCAAATGGAAAAGAAAATCCAAAAGCTCACTGAAGAAAATGCTTCCTTAAAAATTAAAATGTAGCAAATGGATGCTAGTGACTTTATGAGAAATCAAGAAATTGTGAAACAAAACCAAAAGAATGAAAAAATAAAAGACTGTGAAATATCTCATTGGAAAAATAACTGACCTGGAAAATAGATCCAGGAGAGATAATTTAAAAATTATTGGACTAACTGAAAGCCATAATCAAAAAAGAGCCTACACATTATCTTTCAAGAAATTATCAAGGAAAACTGCCTTGATATTCTAGAGCCAGAAGGTAAAATAAAAATTGAAAGAATCCACCAATCACCTCCAGAAAGAGATCCACAAAGGAAAACTCCTAGGAATATTATAGCCAAATTCCAGAGATCCCAGGTCAAGGAGAAAATATTGCAAGCAGCCAGAAAGAAACAATTCAAGTATTGTGGAAACACAATCAGGATACACAAGTTTTAGCAGCTTCTACCTTAACAGATCAGAGGGCTTGGAATATGATATTCTGGAGATCAAAGGAGATAGGATTACAACCAAGACACTACCTACAAAACTGAGTATAATCCTTCAGGTGAAAAATAGACATTCAGTGAAATAGAGGACTTTCAGGCATTCTTGATGAAAAAACCAGAGCTAGAATAGAAAATTTGACTTTTAAATACAAGACTCAACAGAAGCATGAAGAGGTAAACAGGAAAGAGAAATCATAAGGGACTTAATAAAGTTGAATTGTCTGCATTCCTACATGGAAAGATGATATTTGTAAGTCATGAGACCTTTGTCAGTATTAGGGTAGTTGGAGGGAAAAATTACATGTATATACAGATAAATAGAGGGCACAGGGGGAGTTGAAGATGAAGGGGTGGTACCGAAAAAATAAAATTAAGGGGTGAGAGAGGATTATCCTGAGAGAAGGAGAAAGGGAGAGGTAGAATGAGGTAAATTATCTCACATAAAACAGACAAAAAAAAAGCTTTTACAGTGGAGGGAAAGTGGGGGAAGGCGAGAGAGAATGAGTAAATCTTATTCTCATCGGATTTGGCTTAAATAGAGAATAACATACACACACAACTGGATATGGAAATCTATCTTACCTTACAGGAAAATAGGGGGAAAGGGTTAAGAGAGTTGGGGGGATGATAGAAGAGAGTTGGGGGGATGATAGAAGAGAGGGCAGATTGGGGGATGGGGTAATCAGAAGCAAACACTTCTAAGGAGGGACAGGGTCAAAAGAGAGAATTTCATGAACAGGGGGTGGGATAGTATGAAGGGAAACATAGTTAGTTTTTCACAACATGACTACTATGGAAGTGTTTTGCATGACTACACACACATAACCTGTATCGAGTTGCTTGCTATCTCAATGAGAGTGGACAGGCAGGGAGGAAGGGAGAAAATTTGGAACCCAAAATTTTAAAAAACAAATGTTAAAAATTGTTTTCACATGCAGCTGAGAAATAAGACATACAGGTAATGGGGTATAGAGATCTGTCCTGCCCTACAGGAAAACAGAAGGGGAGGGAGATAAGAGAAGGGATGGGGTGAAAAGAGGGAGGGCAGATTAGAGAGAGGGCTATTCAGAATGCCAGCCATCTTGGGTTGGGGGAGGGGCGAGATGGGAAGAAAATTTGGAACTCAAAATCTTGTGGAAGTGAATGTTGAAAACTAAAAATAAATAAACTAATAAATGTTTAATATAAAAATAAAATCCCATTAAAATTTTATCCTTCTATTTAACATAGTTTATAGGAATGAGAACAACCTTATTATAGAAATTTTGACTATAGTAAAAATTGGACAGAAGGGCTAAATTGATATTTATGAATTGTGTGAAGAAGGAGTGGATTAAGCATATTTAAAGTGCAAATAAAATTCTAGGTGAAATGTCAAATGTTAGGGAACAGTCATTTTAAAATCTTTAGTAGCATTCATCTATAAATAAGTAATGTGCTAATTTAAAATGATCTTCATTGATTCTCTATTCTTAGCCTGTTAGAGCTTCTTTCTTAGGACATTACATCATGCCAATTAATATGTGCATTATAAGAAGTATAATGGATAGCTGTCCTCTGAACAAGAAAGACCTGAGTTCAAATCCTCCTTCTGACAAATACTTTCCGTGTTACTCTGGATAAATCATTTTACCTCTCAGTGCTCTAAGTGACTCTCCAAAATAGGAGTTCTTAACCTGACATCCATTGAGCTCCCATAAGAGGTCATGATCTTGGATAGAAAACAAAATTTCATTTTTGTTTTCACTAATTTCTAAGTGAAACATAATTTTCTTCCATTATGAATTTTAAAAATTATTCTGAGGAGTCCATGGGTTTCATCAGACTATCAAAGGATTAAAAACCCCAACTCTAAAAATGATAAAATGCAAAGAAGTTACCAGCTTGTATCAACAGAAGACATTTCTCTCTGGGAACCGACATAGCAATAAAAACACTGGCCTAGCCCCTATCTCATTTGTGTTATTTTATATGCTGTGGAGGGTCTTTTTCTTGCCAACCACCTCCCTGTTCTCCACATGAGAGGACTGGACTTCTTTAAATTCCAGAATTCTCTTCCTTCCACTGATGACAGCTTTATGAGTCCCACTCCCTGTAGGTGGGCTCCTACCATGCCTCACTTTAGATTCCCTCATCTTCTCCCTAACTGTCATGCTGTTGTCTATTTCTCCCTGCTTCTCCTCCTTTATACCCCTACCTCTTTTCTAGTTCTAGAAAAATAAGAAACCAGTACTGCCTTGCAACTGCAAATGGCATGTCAATCTAGTTCCCTGTGACTCCATTCACCATTCTCATAACTTTCTCTACCAAAATACCCTTCTCTAGTCACCGACTCCTCCCAATATGAAGTTTCCTCTATCAAAATGCAACCTCCTTGAAGACAGATTCCATCTTTTGTATTTGTATCCTTAATACCTAACACAACATCTAATACATTGCAAGTATTTGATAAGTGCTTTTTTCATTTATTTATGCATTTTTGCAAGTCATAAACTGCTTTTTAAACAAATTGCCTTGATTCAACCTTTTTACTAATTCTGAATGAGATTTACTTAATCAGCTAAAACTGTTGAGATTTTGCTACAAAATATTTGTAGGAAAAATCAGGTTAATAGCCACGCTGCAGGGCAGAGATCACACAAAAGCAACTGTTTGCTTAAATTCTTTGCTTAAAACTTGCTTTTTTAGTCATTGGTTCCATATCCATATATCAGAAGGAAGTATTTAGCCTATTGTGATCATTTCATTTGCTATTTAAATAGTAAGTGAGCATTGTACTAGTTGCGAAAATTACAGAGAACAAGAGACCCAGAGGGAAATGCAATTAGGACATTGCATTATCACAGCACAATATAGGCCACCTTTTACTGATATAAACATTACTCAGGGAATGTAAACATCACCGTTCAATATCTGGGCAGGATGCCCTAACTGTTTCTAGTGCCCCTTTTGACATAGTTTCTTCTCTTTTGTTCCTTTTTGGAAATGAATGGGGTTTTCCTTTTCTTATACACCTCCTATTTTAAACATTCACAGGATCACAGATTTATAGTTGGGTGGGACCTCACATTTCATCCAATCCCTCTTGTTTTCCATGTAAGGAAATAAGTCTAGAGAGGGGATATGATTTGCTCAAGGTCACAATGAAGAGCTAAGGTTTGGACAGAAGCCCCCAAGATTCTAAATCCAGTGATCCATTTTCCATCAAAAATTTAATGAGCATTTATTAGGTACATAGTAGAGTACTGTGCTGGGCTTAGAAGAGATACAAGGTTTAGATAAGACATAGTTCCTGACCTCAAGGAGCCTATAGCCTAGTAAGCTAGACTTTTATGAATTGCAGGACTAGGAAAGAGTTTTTAAGAGTTTTAAGAGAAGTTTAAGTTTGTCTTTGGCCCCCTTCCCTTTCCTATTGGCTTCTCTTGCCTAACTCTTCTATATGACCTTGGTAAATTGCTTAACCTGCCTGGGTCTCAGGTTCCTTATCTGCAAAATAAAGCCTTAAATTATATCACCTATGAGATACTTTTCAGCTCTAAATTTAATTCCTGCTGTCATTCTAGGCCAATTGTCTCTGTCCAAGGTCCCTCATGATGCAGTTTCCCTTGGTTCTCCATAAGCTAAGACAAGCTGCTCTTTGTCCTGTGTCACATTTCTGCAAATGAGAAGGATTCTCCTTTGTGATATTTTAAGAGATTTGTTTGAGATTTGTCTTTCTTAAGTCTGTGTTGCCTGTTTTTATTTTCTAATCCATCTGTGACTGTAATGTTAGGAATTTCAAGACAGTGTAAGATGACATTTCTTGGCCTGGCTTGGCCTGGCTTGGCCTGGCCTGGCCTGAGAGTCCTGTAGCATTTATTTCTTACTGATGCTGTTTGGTCAATCAATTTAAGATGAAAGTTAATTTGTTACTCCTGGAGCAGTTATTTCAGACAGTACTATGGAAAGGATAGGTAACTTTCAAATGGAACATTGCAGGGGGTGTTGAGGGGAATAGATATAGGGAGCTGTCAACAAGGGACAGGGAATGGGGGTTGAATAACAGCTTCCTTTTATGTGACATTCCATTTCTCGATTCTGAGCATTTTCACTGGCTGTCCCTCATGCCTGAAATTCTCTCCCTTCTCTATTCCTATGTTCTTTCAAGTCTTAGCCAAAATTTCATCTTTTGCAAGAAGCCCATCCCAATCTTCCTTAATCTTGGTGCTTTCTTTCTGAGACTACCTCTAATTTATCATATATATATATATATATATATATACACATACATATGCATATCTTGTTTGTATGCAGTTATTTGCATGTTGTCTCTCAAATTAGATTGAGATTGAGAACAGGGGCTATTTTTTTGCCTTTCTTTGTATCCCCTGGACTTATCACAGTGTCTGTCAAATAGTAGGCACTTAATAAATGCTATTTGACTGACTGAATAAATGCTTGTTGATTGATTAAGTGCTCATATGTACCAGACACCTTGCTACATTTGGGGGATATAAAGGCAAAAACAATAAGAGTACCTGTTCTCTAGAAGTACATACCTACTACATTTAAAAAAAATAATGTCTCCTACCTGGTGTGTGTCTCAGCTGAACTGAATGACAATAAGGCATGTAGACCTGAGGCATCTGAGGCAGTGGAAAAAGGACTGAACTAGGGAGCATGAGTTTGAGGAAGTTATGATTGTCCACTGTGGTTGTGCTTAGGGTGTTGGGCAGCTATGAGTGGCCAGAAAGCAGGAGGGGAGGGAATGCCTAGGCAGGGTCAAAGGAAGTCCTGTGGAGCTGTAGGTGGCAGGAGAAAGGCTTGGATAGCCCTGGAATATGTGGGAAGCACTGTGCTGAGCACTGAGAATTCAAAGACAAAAATGAAATAATCCCTGTCCTCAAGAAGGTTACATTCTTTTGGTGGAGATAAAGATTTAAATATATTAGTATATACAAAACAGACATAATGTATTGAGGGTGGAGAGGAGGTGACTGGTAGCTGGAGGGATCAGGAAAAATTTCATGTAGAAGCTGTTTCATCAATTGAGTCTTGAAGGAAACTTAGTGTTCTCTGAGATTGAGATGAAGAGTGCCTTCCAGTGCCTATGGGGGACATTCAGTGAAAAGGCAGACAGATGGAGATGGAGTAACATAAATAATCTGATTTGGCTAAGCAGAAAAATATGTAAAGGATGGGTAAAGTGTAATAAAGCTGGAATATTATGTTTGGGCCAAGTTATGAAGAGCTTTGAATGTCAAAATAGAGAGGTTTATTTTTGATTCTAGAGGTGATAGGGCATCACTGCAGTTTATTGGTAACAAATAAATAAATGGTAACTTTTTTATTGTTGAATTGACTTGGGTTCAAATTATGTGTATGTATACCCAACAAGAACTGAATAAATTCTTCTTCCAAAGCTTCCTAGCCCTCAATAATAACAAGGATTGGCCTAGCAAGATTCCAAATTGTGAACTCACCAAAAAAGTGAAAAATACTAGCTAATGTGTGACCGATCACCATCAGCCCCATTTTCTCAGAAAGCAGAGGACTGTTTGCTCTCTGCAGAATTGTGCCAGCAAGATTTGTCAGTTTCAAAAGGAAGCCTTGACTTATTTTTGCCCCAGGCTAATTGAAGAACATTTTAAGCCTACATTTGTGATTCATGCTTATTGACTATGTGGCCAGTCAAGGAGAAAGAAACTAGAGATTGGACAGAACAAGGGCCATCTGTGTCTTATTTTTGAAAACTGATTCAATGAATTGCAATCTGTGGCAAAGACACAGGGTTTTGAGGCTTCACTATGGGAGTGTACAAATAAATCAGATTTTAAAATGGGTAATTGATTAATAATTCTTTCCAGGTGATATTGTAGTACAACTGTTTCTGCAGGAATCTCTGGCCTGCAGTTATGCTACTGGATTAAAATAAAATTGGAAGAAAAATATATTTTTGATTATGTTGGCAATTGAGAACCTTACAGAAATACATGAGAATTAGTAGAAATTTCTATTCAATGACATTTTCCTCCTTTGTAACAAAAAAAAAAATGCACTTTGCCACAATGATCTAGCACGACTGCAGAGTCAGGGTCTCTAGCAAATATATTGTAATAGATATGCATAACTGAGTGTGCTGCTGATGGCACACTTTATTTGCAAGGCTGGCATAGAGAAGGAAATCTGATTCTCCAGGCTGGAGGTAGCACTACCATGCCTCCACTTAAAAACAAATAAGGTAAATTGGCTAATTTGAGGGAGCCAGTTAGCATGTAGAAAATATTTGTGCAAGTTCTTTTTCTCACATTATTCTGGTCCTGATATATTAGTATTACATATTTTAATAGCTGATGTGTGCTTATCTCACAGAACAGGACTTCTTAAAGTCACTGCTCTCCCCCTGCCCCCACTCTCCAGCTCATGACTTATCAATGAAAGGATAGTCTAGAATATACCTCTCTGTGGAACAGACTCATTTTACACTCACCTTAAAATGATCTTTATTCAACCAGACATGCAGCTCAGGCCTGACTCAACTCTTAAGGCACTGATGAAGCTGTAGTTAGGAAGGTTATGGTCGGAAAGCTGATGATGAGCACTGTGATATTGTAAAGGAGGTTTCAATGCCCAAGATTCTGGAAAGGAGGGGATTGAGACCTGACCACCTCAAGAGAAGGACTGAGGACTGAGGAAGGCTTGGAGAGAAAATTGAATTCCATACTTCTCTCTGATCCCTAACTGGCTGGCCCAAGGCCACAAAAGTTAGTATCCTAGAAAGAGTGATGGAGTTTGGTCCATATGTATACAAGGCCATAAAGTCATAGGATCAGAGATCTAAAGCTAGAAAGGACTTTAGAGACCAATCAGTCCAACTTTCTTGTTGTTTGTCCTCCATTCTCAAAGAGGACCAATGATATCACAAGCTTGATGTCTTGACTTGAAAGTAAAATGGATTTGAGTCATCACCCTCATTTTCTCCTCCAAAATCAATGGAGTCCAGTGGCAAGACAAGAGTCAAGAAGATTGGCAATGGTCCAGGTTGCAGTGGGTGATCTAGGCCGTTTTAAATTAGGGTCTTTCCTAGGCCTCAGTTTGTCTGAGGCAACACCCATTCAATGACTAAGGGCTAGGTAAGAATTGAGACAAAAGATGAACTAATTTACCATCACAAAAGTATGGGAGGGGAAGACCCTCAGAGTTTCTGGCCAGAACAGAAAACAATTGCTATTCCTACTTACTTTAAGCCAGAGGTTCTCAAACTTATTTGGCCTACTGCCCTCTTTTCAAAATAATGCATCTTAAATTTAATAATTTATTGTAAATTTGTGGGTTTTTTCTTGCATTGAAATTTTAATGACACAATATTGTGCCATACAACCGCATAATACTGTATTGTAAACAAGCCAATACATGCACATACTTTTGCTGATGCATGCTGGACTTCCTGACAATGCACAACTGTGACCCAAAGAAGTTTAGTGACTTGCTCAGCTAGAAAGTGTCTAAAGCAAAATTCAAAACAAGTAATCTTGAATCCAATTTTAAGTACTCTGTCCATGATACCACATTGACTCATGCTGAATTTATGAAGTAATGAAGAAGTTGGTCATTGAAGGGCTGATGGTTCTGCAGTTGTTTTAATGGTGAGTGCAAGATGAACAAAACTCATTAAGTCTGAGTAATAGCTGAAGTTTTAAACAATGTTCATGAAAGCAATAAGGTCTGAGAGGAAAAGGTAGGGACTATAGAAGGAAGAAGAATAACAATAATAAAAATAAACTGGCATTTATATAGTGCTTTAAAGTTTACAAAACACTTTACAAATATCATCCCACATCCTCCCAATAACCCTGCTCTCGGATGCTAGTATTATCCCCATTTTACAGTTTAGGAAGCTAAGGCAGACAGAGGTTAAGTGACTTGCCCAGAAACATACAGTAAGGGTCTGAGTGGAAAAATAATAAAAGAAATAAGGAATAAGATGAAGAGAGAAAGAAAATGGATACACAGAATGGGAAGTGATAGCATGCCAACCACTAATAATTTCCAGGGGCCATTCAGTGATGTATATCACCAAAAATTCTATTAAAAAGGACAGATAGATATTTTAGTATTCTGTTTTCAAAAGCACATTGAGTATTCTTCTTAAGTCCCTAACTTCTTTTTCAATGAGCCATTATTGATCATTCATACATTTATCTTCTTGAAGCTACACACAGCACTTCAGGCTTATTCTTTGAGAATGAATTTAACATATGTTTCCTGCCCCTGACCTATAACCATGACTGAAGCCCATAGAAATGTACACCTTTTTATGACAGCATGTCAACATTTTTACCTTCACCTTATTTATGTCTCTATTATGAATTACATGGCATTTCTATCCAGAAGGTCAAGTAAGAAAAGAGGAATCTTAGCTGGAACTTAGAGAACCAAAGCTATGACATTAATATAACTAATGGAGAAGTAAGACAAGGTATTTCCCCCTTATCTACATGTCCAATTTTCAGTCTATGTATTTTTCAGAACACTTACACAGCACATTGATGGATGCCACAGAAATAGATTTAGAGAGATGTGAACACACTAAACCAACAGAGCCTAATAATAAATTATCCAGTGTGTGGAAAAATCCACACGGTTTACTGAACCAGGGGGACATTTCATAGCAGAACTAATGGTGGGCTTCTAAGATAATCTACCTCATTATTATATATTTAACTTTAATTCTAGTTTCTAAACAATTTATTATTATGTATTGCTGGCCAGAATCAGCTCATCAGCTGAAAGTTCAGACATAAGAGAGAAAATACAAAAATCTTCCATTTTAAGCTTCAGGATCTGAAAGGGAGAGCATGTGTTTACATGACAGCAATGAAGAATCTCAACAAAGTCTGAGATGTCAAAGAAAAGTAATTAAACCGGAGGGACAAAAAGTGAGATAAGCTCTGTCAGTGTTTACAGTCAATTAGGTTTTGACAAAGTGTCACTAACATTCCTGAAAATCATTTGATTTGCATCTAAGTGATTAAGAGGAAGAGTTGCAAGGTGATTGGGATAACTGACCTTCATTAGTCATTGATTGTTTTACCACTGTTCATTTGAAAATTGTCAAGAAAGATGCAGTGTTTGAAAATTGACTGAAAAGCAAAAGTTGTGAAAACTAAAAAAGATGACATGTTGGCTATCTCTAAAAGGATCAATTCCATTTAATTCAACTCATTAAACATTTACTAAGTGCCTGTTGTGTTCCAGACACTGTGATAGGGGCTTAGGATACAGTGACAAAAATAAAACAGTCTCTGCCCAAAGAAGATTACATTCTTTTGGGGTGGAAAATATCATGAACACAGATAAGCAATCATTAGAACACAACTGAAGCTCTGGTTTATACTGAGCCAGTGTTAAACTTCAGGTGTACTCTCCAAAATCTCTTTTGGCTTGTATCTCTGACCCAGAATTACACGTGAGAATGTTAGAATTGGGCCATGTGTGGGAACCTACAACAAAAAGGAAATGACCTTTAGTTTCTATGCAGGCAAGCACTAAAACTAATAAAAAATTAAATAGGGAAGGATTTATTTCATCCAGAAAAAAATTAATGCAAAGGATTCACACCTGAGCCCATAAACAGTTAAAATAAATTCCCCTTTGCTCTTCAGTGAACCCTACCTCACTGAGACCCAGAGAACTTTCCATATGTATAGTATTTTACTAGGTGGGGTCCCCTAAAAGAGGTCAAAATTGAGGTTGCTAAAATTAAGTAACTTACTTCTCCAGTGAACTCCACTTACCAGGGACCTATACAGACTTATAGTATCATCCTGTAGTAACCTGGGTTTATACCTCCAGGGTAGACATTTTTCCTTCATCCATTAAAGGAAAAGTACTCAAGATTAATCAGCATGAATCCCAACTTCCCTGGACTTACACTGTTCATACAATTCATATACTGGCCCCTTGTTGTTGTTTAGTCCAGGATTTCTTTGCGAGGTTCATGAGTCTTTGTCCAAGACCTCGTCTGCGGATTCAGGTACACCTCATTATTCTTTAATGCCTCTTTTTGCTGCCATTTCTAGACTACAAAGTTCTCTAGAGCATACAGTCCTCTAAAACAGGGCTGTGTAACCTTTTTGTCATGAACTCCTATGGCAGCCTAGTGAAGTCCATGAACCACTCTTGTCAGTTGATAAACATTTACTATGTGCCAAGCACTATCTTAAGGGCTGAAGATACAAAAAGAGTCAAAAGACATCCCTTGCCCTCAAGGAGCTCATAATCTAATGGGGGAGACAATAAGCAAACACATATGTACAAATGAACTACATGCATGATAAGAAATAAGAGAGAGAAGGCACTAGAATTAAGAGGATTTAGGAGTTTTCCTGTAGAAGATAGGATTTTATTTGGGACTTAAAGGAATCTAAGGAAGCCAATAAGTAGAGATGATGATTGAAAGCATTCCAAGCACGGAGGACAGCCAGAGAAAATGGCAGAGCTGAGAGGTGGACTGTCTTATTCTTGGAACAGCAAGGAGGTCAGTGTCACTGGGTTGAAGAAGACATGGCAGATAGTAAGGAATAAGAGGATTGGAAAGATAGAAGGACAGGTTATGAAGGGCTTTGAATGCCAAACAGAGGATTTTATATTTGATCCTGAAGATAATAGGGAGCCACTGGAGTTTGAGTAGGGAGTGTTGGTGATGTGGTGGGATCTGTGCTTTAGGAAACCACTTTGGTAGTTGAATGGAAAATGGATTGGAGTGAGGAGAGACTTGAGACAGGCAGACCCACCAGCAGGCTATTGTGGTAATCCAGGTGTAAGGTGATGAGGGCCTGCATCAGAGTGGTGGCAGTCAGAGGAAAAAGGGGGCATATTGGAGAAATATTGCAAAGCTTAAATCCACAGATGTTGGCAATAGATTCTCTATGGGGCAGTGTGTGAGACAGAATTGAGGATGGGCAGTGGGGGAGAAAGATAATTCTAGACATTCAGTACCAGATGTCTAAAAGTCAGTTGGATATGTGAGATTGGAGGTCAGCAGAGAGGCTGGGGCAGGATAAGTAGATTTAAGAATAATGTTTTTAAATGCATAAAATAAAATACACAGGATTACAAAGCAAGCAAGTTGTATTGAAATAGTTACAAAATATGAGTGGAAAAAAAAGTTCACAGACCCCAAACTAAGAACCCTTGCTCTAGCAGAGGTTTCCAAACTTATTTGGCTTACTACGCCCTTTGAAAAGAAAAAAATTACTCAGCACAGCCCCTCCCACCCCCAGAAATCTACTTTCTTTAATCCTTTCCTGTTGTTGTTGTTGTTGTTGTTTTTGCAATTTGTGTCATTTAAAATATATATATAAAATATTTTTTTAAACAAATGATATCTTGGGACAGGTAGGTGGCACAGTGGATAGAGCTCTGGCCTTGGAGTTAGAAGGACCTGAGTTCAAATCTGACCTCAGACACTTGACACTTAACTAGCTGTGTGACCCTGGGCAAGTCACTTAACCCCGATTGCCTAAGCAAAAAAAAAAAAGACATTTTAAATTTAATAATTTATTGTAAATTTGTGCATTTTTTCCTGCAATGAATTTTGATGATGCAATATTGTGTCATATAACTGTATAATACTGTATTGTATACAAATCATCACATGTACATATTCCTGCCGATGCATGCTTAAACTTCTGAACAATACACAACATGCTCACCTGCCAAAACTTGCTTGTTAACACCTGTCGGGGGACTTGACCACTGATTGGTTATAACTTGCATTTTGTGTGTTTATTTGGAAAATAATGTAATCACTATGACTTTAATTCTGTTACACAACAGATGAAATATATACAAATGGTTTTTCAAAATTTTCTTCTCTTATTTCTTTATGCTTCCACTACCCCTTATTTTTATTCAATGCCCCTCAATTGCATCTGACACTACTACAACCCCCATGGATTGTTCCAGTACCCCTGTGGGGGAGTATTGCCTACTTTAGGAAGAACCTATGTGGAAGGGTCCAATTGGTTGCACAGGCTTCCCTCCAAAGAATCTAATCCATGGTTATTTCAATCTGTCACAGCTCTGAACTCCAGTTCTCCCTCCTTCCTAACTAATCATGAACAATGAGGTATCAAAGCAGCAAGGAGTACTGTGTCAAGGTTACTTCATACTATATCAAAGAGTTAACTTTGTCCAAGAAATTTTATACCTCCCTAATAAAACACCATCAATGTTAGGACACAGACAATAAAGGTCTTTTAAATACTACATAGGAACGAGTAATCAAGACTGGAAAAAACACCTCTTTGGTGGAGTACAGTCATTTTCACATAATTGTACAACTCTCCTCTAGACTCACACCTGACCTGATGTTTGCAAGAATCTGATCTGCTTAAACTCAGCTATATCTTGTGCAGAAATCCTAGGCAGAAAAAAAAACATCAATTATACTTGTCCCTGAAAAGTACCTGTGGCATAGAACAAACACTGTAGGTATTCATGGGTGTGGTTAATTTTACAGACTTTTTTCATAGTTATCTATCTTTCTAATATTCAAAGATTATTCAAAAATCATTCAGGGTTGGTTGGTTGGTTTGTTTTTGCTTCAGACCAGGCTGCACAGAAGCACCCTTATGTAACATAAAAGGATTACACATTTTTTATTGGGGCAAAGAATATAGAGGTTGTTCCTGGTGATTGTTCTGAGTTCTTGTTGACAAACTGATGAGGACTTTATGCTGGCATTGATAGCATCTTGTCTCTCTTAAAACAAAACAAAACAAAACAAAAAAACAAGTCCTCATTGCCTCACTAATCAGCATTTTATTCCAGAATTGATGATTTCTCTTTAATAAGGTCTGTAATTTCCTTGACAAGGTTAACTCTTGGATAGAGTGTGTTACTGTATTGTTCTCCTTACCCTCTTGACACCTTATTGATAATTGTTGATGATTCCAAACTAGTTCCTACAACTGAGACAGATTTTGGCTTCACCTTTAAAGCACGGCACAAAAAGCAACAGGATGGGAACAATAGGTAGGAGGTCAGACAGAGAGAAGCCAGTTGGACATAATAGTTCCCTGGAGAGATGTCTGTGCAGCCACTCTAAGGAATGGCATAGCAATTTGAGGCAGTATTGTATATCAGGGAACTGGTTTCTCTTTTTCCAACCTTTCAACTCTATTTCTTCTGGTTCCATTTAAAGCCCAAGCTCAAGGGTATATGGATGGCCTTAACCATCAATCAATTAATCAATCAAACATTTACATCTCAACTTAGTGTCAAAGAGGCAACAAGTATACTGGGTGATGTGACTTTATAGCTTATCAAAGAATTAACCTTTTCAAGGGAATTTCATGCCTCATTAACAAAATAGCATCAACCTCTGAACACAGTCCTCACTAATGAGGGCAACAGGGACTTAAGATAATGCTATGACACACACAAAACAAAAGACTGCAAGGTAAAGATAAGCTCTAAAACCTTGGAGGAGATGACACTGGAGAGAGACTTGAAAAAAGATGGAGTCTAAGAGACAAAGGGGTGAGGAGAGATAACATTCCACCATTAAGAGGCAGATTGTGGAGAGTTTAAAAAACATATTTAGGGGTTTGTATTTTACCTTTGAAGCTTTAAGAACAACTGAAAACTTTTTAGCAAGGGGTGGATATTCAGGTCTGTACTCAGGAGTGTGCTGGTAAACATTTAACAACCATCTCTGAAAAATTTATGTACACAACACATTTTTAAGTTTAGCATGCATTATTAACATTTATTCCATTACTTTCTTAGGTCTAGATGATCAACAAAACAATAAATTAAATCCTATTTTGTAGCATTTGCCAATTTCTGAGGTGTAAATGCTCACACTGAAAATTTAACATTCAGATCAGAAACCAGTATGATTTAGCTCCAACATAACATAGTTTAGGTTTTCCAATAAGAAACAACCTTGTAATGAGACAGGATAGTACAGCAAAAAAGAACACTGAAATAGATATGAAATAGGTATAATATAATTTTGGGAAGAAGACACCAACAATTGGGTAAATCAGGGAAGGCTTCACATAAATGAGCCTTGATGGAAGCTAGGGATTCTAAGAGGCAAAGATGATGAAGCAATTCATTACAGAAATTGGGACTAGACATTGCAAAAGCAACGGGGAGGAAATGGCATATACCTTTGAGCTTTGGCTTTAAATGAAACAGGAAGAAATAGAGCTGAGAGGGTAGAAAAAAGAAATGAGTCTTTTAATGCACAGGGTTCCCTTGAAAAGCAATGCCATTCCTTAGAGTGGCTGATTCAGTTTGACACAGTCATAGAATGAAGGGAAGAGAGTAAGACCATTAAGGTCAGATGGTCTGTGGAGGGTTGTGGAGGGCTTTAAATAATAATCGAGTTTATATTTGATTCTATAAGTAATAAGGAACCATTAAGAGTTCATTGAATATAGGAGTGATATTACCATAACTTCATTTTAGAAAAATCACTTTGGCATTTAGATCATAGGATCATAGATTTCAAGCTAGAAGGGACTTTGGAGGTCATATAGTCCAATCCCCTTATTTTATGGATATAGAAACTGAGACTTACATAGATTAAGTTACTTGCCTGGGGGTCATATAGCTAAGAAGTATCTGAGGTGGGATTTGAATGCAGGTCTTTCAGACTTCAAATATAGAATTCTGTTCACTATACTACAGTTGCCTTATAGCCTTGAAGAGAATAGAGAGAAAAAGAAGTCAACTAGGGAAGAATGAAAAGATTTGTAGTTGACCTCGTATCATTGAATGATTTTCTCTAATGGAGTTCAGCAACTAGGAAGTAGAAAGAGAGAAAGCATATGGTGGGGAACATTTTAGAGAAGAGGACAATATGCAGTTGGACAAGTCAACTACTACGTCAAGACTACAGGGGAATCTAGGTGGTGTAGTGCATAGAGTACCAGCCCTGGAGTCAGGAGGACCTGAGTTCAAATCCAGCCTCAGACACATGATATTTGCTAACTGTGTGACCCTAGGCAAGTCACTTAACCCCAACTGCCTCACCAAAAAAAAAAAAAAGGACTATAAAGTGAAAATTGTGAAGCCAGAGCCAGAGATGGCAAGCAGACAAGGGTTGAGAGACCAGAGTATAATGAGGATAAATTTATGAGTAGTGAGGCAGAAGATGGATGAGATGGAAAAACAGGAGATAATTATCAGAGAGAGATTTTAGATTTCAGGATCATCATAAAAGTGGCACAGTTATGGGTGATGATGAAATTGAAGATATGATATTTCTGTGGGTTGTTGAAGTGAAGTAAATATGAGCAAGTAAGAGAGCCTCTGCCCTCATGGAGCAAGACAATATAGAAAAGGGAACTAAAAAAGAGAAGCTAGCAATAATGTCTGAACCAGGTTATAATAGAGATGATAACTTCAAACGAAAGGATTCTGAATGATGGTGACAGAAGGAGACTCTGAAAGTGTCAGTGAGAAGTTTGTTTTTTTTTTTCCTGGCTCAGTATTTGGGGATGTGAGAGAAGGACAAATAAGCCAATTAAAGAGTAAAAATATTTGTTTTCAAGATCCTCCAAAATATGGCATATATCTTCTACTGCTCCTATGAGAAACAATATAGTTTAGTGGGAAAAACACTAGAAAGTATTTGAGCCCTTGCCTCTTCCACTTACGAGCTATTTTATATTAGATACATCAGTTAACCCTACCTCACCCACATTTTCCTTATCTGTAAATTGGGCATAATAATACCTGCCTAATCTATATCACACAGTTACTGGGAAGCTCAAATGAGATAAGAGCTATATTGTAAACTGTAAAGTGATATATAAATATGAGGAATTATTATCATCATTATTCTTTCACGTGTTCCAGCACCTTGCAAATCTGTATCTCCAAAGTCCTTTCAGCTTTAATATTTTGTGATTATGATTTTATTTATTGTTCTAAGATGCCCTTTGCCTTTCTGCTTCCAAGCTTTTGTTCATTCTGTTCTCTCCAGTCAGAATACTGCTCAAATCTTACTTGTTCTTCAAGGACGAACTGAGTTCAAACCCAGGCTCAGAGAGTTACTAGGTATGAGATCCTGGGACAAGTCACTTAACCTCTGCCTCAATTTTTTCCTCTGTAAAATGGGGATAATAATAGCACCTACTTCCCAGGGTACTTGTGAGGACAAAATGAGAATTCTGTAAAACACTTTGAAAAAGCATAATATAAATGTGATTGTTGTTATAAGGTTCAGTTTCAGTATCATATCCTTTATCAAGTTTTCCATGATTGACCAAAAGTAATATTTGGTTTCTTTGAAACCCCAGAAAAAATTGTTTGTATTTCTCTTGCCTTACTTATCATAGCCTACCTTAAAATTCAGTATTATAGTATTATAGTACATTATAGTATAGATAAGTATGCACTTTGTCTTCTTCCTATCTCCCTCATTATAAGGTTCTTGACTATGGAAACTTATCTTCGCATATATTTTAGTGCCTTGTCTATATTAGGTCTTAATGAATACTTATTGAGCTGAATTGTTGAATTCATGAATTAAGTATCTAGTCATAGGTAGCAAATTTTTTTGAACTTGGTGCCTTTCCAATGGGCTAGTCATTTATCCCTTAAATTATGCTTCTATTTTTTTATCATAAGTTTATAGAGAAGTAAGTGAAAAAGAACATTATTCCTTATTCAAGTAAAAAGTCACTTGAAATTTTTCAAAAGCTTTAGTGAAATCCTAGGATGATGAATTTCAGTCAGAGGAATGGACACTGTAGAGTTCTGCAGCTTCTGGGCTTGCCAGGAAGGCTATCAAGACTTTATGTCACATCACTAGGATGACCAATTAGTGTTTAATTACCTAGATTTACAGAGCAAAGTAAATTTGCAAATGTAGTCATCTTCTTCTTAGATTTTTCTACTTGAAAAACAACAAAATATACACTATTGCTTAGCAGACAAATCAGACCAGGATAATTTTTTTTTCCCAGAAAGCACTGCTAAACACTGATAACTTCTCATGGATGATCAGTTGAATGTGAATGTCTGAAAAGAAGATGGCTTAATGGCAAAAAAGACAATATTTCTCATGGAACTCACTGAAGTAAAGGGCTACAGTGAATCAGTTAACAAAGGAAAGGGTTAGCATATTAAATACACATTAGTTTTGTCTTTAAAAAATAAGATACATCATCAGTGGCTTATAAAAGTTTTGTCTTTGTGCCTGAATGGTCTGTTATTGACACAGGCAATCCTTTGTACTTTACCAGCATGAAATTATAATAAAAGACTGAATTGTACAGATGTCTAAAATGTCCTTGAAATGAAAAGAGAAAATGGCCCAGGCTCTATTTCAAAAATGAATATATGTCACTCATCATAGAAAAAAGTGGATTGATTTTGTATTCGTTAGACAGCCTTTGAAATAATCTTCAATTAAAAAGACAATAGATTCCTAAGTCCGACAAAGATAAAACTTTAATCTTACGTGGAAAATTTGCTGCCTTTTGCTTACATATCAAGCTTTCCTTTGGATTTCTCTGCTTCAGTTTGAGCCTGTGCTAATAAATACTCTCTGGCAAAGGAAGAGGAAATGAATCAGTTATTTGAATTCCATTTGAAATCATCTTGATATAGTATCATATATTATTATTTTAAAAAGTTTTATTGTTGCTTTTTGTTTTAATATCATAATTATATCTGGATATCATCCTCTATCCCATCACCTGATTACCCTGCCTATAACAAAAAACATTATCAACATTTTTGGCATCCCTGCTACCTAAAGAATAGGAGGCCAAGTAAAATCTCCATCTTAGCCTTTAATTCTAAAGCAAAACAAAATAAAGTTTAAAATAGGATCATTTATTTTTAGGCCAAGGTAGAAAGACTGTATTGCTTCTTTCATGCATTTATGAATCCAAAGCCCTCCTAAGCACCTTACATAGAAAAAGAATAGAATGCCAAGAAGCTATTTATGCCTTAATTAGACAGATATTTCAAACTAGCAATTATATATCATTATTCATAGTTACAAAGTGGACATAAATAGGGCTTGCAAAGAATGAAGAATCTGATGACCAATTTTCCCTTCCTTCCTGGATAAATACTATTTTTAATAATGTATTTCTCAGCTCTTTCATCTACAGGAGGAGGACTGGGTCCTAGCTTCCATGCAAGTCATGGGTGTTAATAAGCATGTACTGAGCTTCCATTGTGAAATCTGTAATACTACTTTGACATTTTTTTAGATAAAATAGATGACCATTAAAAAATCCCCTAGGATACATAACAACTAATTATCCTGAAAAGTTGATATCACTTTCAGGGTATTATTTAACATAGCAACTACTCTTGAAAATGTGTTCATCTACATTTGCTTTAATATTAAACTTTGATTAGCTCTCATATTTTAAAAATAGACTATTCTTTATTATTTAACATTTATTAGGTGATTTATAATTGTGCTGTTTGGATGTCAGAAATTTGAGTCAACCTCTTGGCATATAAAATTTTAAGTGATTCATTTTTGTCATTCTTCCTTGCATCTTGAAATAAGTTTTTGAGAAGACAAACAGTGTCTTCTACTGGTGATTTTAAAATGAGGGATGCTCCTCTCTTAGGAAGAATTAGACTAACTAGGTTGCAGAAGGAGGATGTGTATACAATGGTCACGTCCATGGGCTACTATATACTTAGCAGGGTAACAGAAGGAAATCACTGTGGGAGAGAGGAATGATGGTGGAGAGAAAACACCAGACATTAGGCCATAGAAGTTCTGAACTCCGAATTCATGTGCAGAGAAAATTTCCTTCTCTTTTAAAGCAAATATAATAGAAAGGTGTTGAGTAAGATGTGCTATACTCTTTACAATTTGTGGAATAGAAACATATTCCTTAAGCCTCCTTCCCATTACTGGGTCAATAAAAAACTAAAGCATTTAATGACAAGTGTGGTGTAATAGAAAAAGCACTGGATTTAGAGTTCAGGAAGTTAGCTCTGACACTAGTTGGGTGACTTTGGGCAAATCACTTCATCTCAATGAGCTTCAGTCTCTTCATCGATAAAATGGGGATAGTAATGCTTACATCACTCACCTTACAGGCTTGCCTTGAAGGAAACACATCATAAACCTTAGAGTTCTATGTAAATGTGTGTTATTTTTATTAACTCGTGGAATTATTGAAAGTACACTTCAGTGGAATGTACTTTCTTCACCAGAAAAATCCTTCAGGGTTTTCATCACTCCATTAATCAATATTGTTTGGATCAGGTCCTACATATCCTTTCAAAACCTAAGTTCTAGGAATACAAATAGAAAAGAAGAGATACTCTCTTATATCAAGGAGTCTCATTCTAATGGGGGGGGGGATTCCACATACAGCTTCAAGGCAGATAGAAAGGTCACATGGTCTTCTGGATTGCAGTGGCAAAATAGACAGTAATACATTGTATTTGATGCCATTTCCACCGATAATACAGTATCAGCTCCTAACGTTGATCCATTTGGCAGTGCTAAGAAGGACTTTGTTTGATGTGTAATGTTACTCTGTTGTCCTGTCTACCTGACCTATAGAAAAAAGATGTTTCCTTTCTATATCCACAGCCTAGTCACTTCTTCTGTGATGGTGAAACCTACATGTTCTATCATATTCAGAGGAGTACTGATGAGAGGCCTTAAGATGAGACTGTAATTCTAAAAATACTCATAAATACCCACTAGGAAAAACTGGGCATTAATCCTGACTCTTTCAGATCAGTAACTGATAAAGATACTTTCCACATTACTTTCTCTTGAGATCCATATTCAAAGTTGGTGAAGTCATCATTTATTTCATTTTTTAAAAAAAATATTGAAGCCATTCATATCTGAGCTGTAAATCCCCCAAGCCAAGAAGAGAATGCTTCTTGTCACCTCTACTTCTTAACAATTTCTAACTTCCTTCACATCTCAGCTGAAGAGATACCTGATGCATGAGGTCTCTCCTGGTTCTCCCAACAACTAGTACCTTTCCTCTCTTTCCCATAAAATTGCATTATATTTCTTTTATATATACTTATGTAAGGATGGAGCTTAATTGAATAAATTAATGCATCCACACCCATTTAAAGAAATTGACACCTTAACAAGGTTAGAACTGCTAAGTTAAACAATCAAAAACTTTATACTAAGAGCACAAAGTCTTCGGTTGAATTAGAGTGTCTCCTTTCTTGGCCAGCTTTCATGGTTGCCCATTAGGCTAATAAAGTAACACTACTATTTTCTATATGCTTCAAGTAAAATTTTAAAGTTAGAATGAAAGTATCAAACAAACTCTCTGATAGCTGGGAATATTTTGTTTTGTATTTGGTTTCCCATTCCAAGCACAGAACACATAAACATAGTAGGTATTAAATATTATTTAATTTGTAAATTAAAACTTGGTAGACAAGTTCATGTCACAGGACTGTGTTTAAAGTGACCATGTTTTTCAATGTTACAGATTGAATAGCTTTTTGAGTTCCTGTCTAACCCAATGAGTCTTTGATATTATGAACAAGTTGAATGTCAAAAAGGTCACCAGGACAGAACTATTTTGAAGTCAACCCATGTAAAAAAAATTCTAGACTAAAAAAAAATTGAGCACAGAGCTTCCATTTTCTTCCATGGAAATTTCATGAGTTGCTAATTAACATGGAAACTGGCCTCTAAAGTGCTTCTATGTCATTATCTTAAGGCCAAATGCTTGGGGTGGCAAGCAGAAAGAGGAAGGAATAGGAAAGGAAACGGAGTGGGGATCATGCATAGGGGATACTTCAAAGAAAAAAAAACTAGAATTAGTTTGGAACACTACATGGAATACCACCAAGTGATTTCATAAATTGTAAACAAAAAGAATCAAAGAAATAATACCAACATAGTTGTACATTCCTCTTCATTTTAATCACAGATGCAACCTAAAGCATGCCTGAGTAACTTGTTTATTTGATATACTAGAGGGTGGTGGACTGGAGGGAGTTGTATATTTCAGAATCAAGAAAAAAGGCTAGAACCTAGGGTGGCCATGCCACAGAAATGAACATGTCCTTGCTGTATCCTTTGCTTTGATATTAATAAATTTTAATTAGGCAAGTATCATGAGTGTGCCTTTGTCTTACATCCATAAATTAATCTTATGTATCTTTAACACAGCTTTGGAAGCAAGTTTGAAAAATCTCATAATTTATCCTGACATAAAGTTTAAAGTGGAATGGTAAGCCCTAAAACCAGTTTTTCAAAAGTGCAATCTGATAGAATTTGCCAGAATGCTTACAGATAGGCTCTAATGTATGAACAGAATGCTATCTCAAACTCTAAAACTTACTGAATAATTGATAGAGTTACATCACATTACAGATACATTTATTCTACCAATATTTAGTAAGCATATTTTTCACTATGTTCTAAAAGCAAACATTTTAGGTTCTAACTCCCATTCCTTATGTCAGATACATTTTGTTGTTATTGTTGTTGTTGTTGTTAGCTACTTGATCAAAAAGCCTATGTGCACAAACTGCAATTTGTACTGATGAGAGGATAACCTATCAGTTAGTTTAAAATTACATTTTAAACAATAATACAAAAGTAGTCCAGTTTTATTCAACCCAATTTGTACAAAATTAGATATTTTACAGACCTAGTGATCATCACTGATGCATTTTCATAGGCTCACAGAATCACAAACATTTCCGAGACTATCAATTTCAACACATAGCCGAAAAAAATCCCATCTACAAGGTACCTGACTAGATGTCATTTACTCTTTGCTTGACCCATAAAGGGCCCCCATAGGTAGCCAAGAAGTATCCCAGGACTAGTTTACTGATGATGTGATGGAGAATTAATGTACAATTATTTGAGGGAACTTGTGACATGGAGGTGATTTTTTTCTCTGGCCATTTTTCTTCACTTGCTACCCTGCCCTAATCAGGACCTCCTATCAAAGTCTTCCCACTGCTTCTCTGCACAGTTGGCTTGAAAGAGCCTTAATTGTTTCAATTACATGCTCATTGCTAATTGAGTAGTGGAGTGGATTAAGAGCAGATGCAGGCTTGGAGAGTGACTTTTCCTGTTCCCTACCAGTCTTGGTACCTCATTCTTGAACCTTCTCTTTTTCATTAGCAATATTCTAGAATTCCAGCTAGTCTCCCTGATCTACCATCTTCCTGCATAGGTCTATCCCTATATTACTGATGTCCCATGGTCTCAGATTCTACTGAATGAAATTTGTCTTAATCACTTGCATTATTTCCTTATCCATCATAAATAATAATGTTGATTTGAAGGTATGTTTCATGAAGTTCAAAAGGTAGCATGGGACAGTTAGAAAAGAAAGTTGAACTTGTAATTGTGGAACTTGAGTTCAAATTCGAGTTCACTACTCATCTCCTGTGAGACTTTGGGCAAGCCCCTTAATCTCACTGATTCTCAGTATCTTCATCTATAAAATGAAGAGATTACATTCAATGACCTTTAAGTTCTTATATAGTTTGAAATACATCATTCTATTCCCTAGGTATCAAGATTACTACCTATAATTCTGGCTAAAAGTTTCATTTAGGCTACATCTCTGAATCTGGCGGGTTGAATTTCGTTTGTGAATCCTATGTTGGATGCATGGGACTTATATGGATTTATCAAGGTACCCATAAACTAAACAAAACATTTACATACATAACATAGAGCACAGGAAAAACTCAAGCCCTTACCTATAGCAGCATGTAGTCAAACTGTTCATCCTTTCTTGTCTGTGCCAAGATGATAGTTGATAAAGAACCAAAATATTAATTTCATTAATTCCCTGGACTCATCATGCAATATCTACATATTCAATTTCAAATCTAAAAGTATTTTCATACTTTATTGGTAATCCTGTCATTTCTATTTAGAGCACAAATGATGATGCCATTAACTCTAGGCAGTTTCTAAAATGCTTTCCTCCTCATTTGTTTTAGGACTGTTGGGTTTATTTATTAGATATATACCATAAAGCAATAAAGCAAGACCTTATCTTGCTCTTACTCCTTTTGGCAATTATAATTCCTAGGCCATTTTTCTTCAGTCTCAAATTTCTCTCTCTCTCTCTCTCTCTCTCTCTCTCTCTCTCTGTCTGTCTCTTTCAATCTACATGAGAATCAAATTATTTCTGATTATAAAATAATTTTACAAGACCCATTCATTTATAAGAAATAGAAAAGAATGAGATTTCAGTTGTCTGAAGAAGGCTTCCAGAGGTCCTGTTATATATTTTGGGAAGGAGATGGAATGGGGAACATTGTTCATTAAAAAAAAAAGTAATTTTAAAATTTCCAGATGCTATTTGAGGCTTTTTTTTTTGCTAAATAAAATATTTCATAGAATTCACCTATGGTCTTTATATGTAACCAAAAGAAACAAATGGCTCAGAAACAAACAAACACTTTTTTCAATTGGAATTTCTTGAAAGGCGTGAGGGTGTTCTATGATTTAGTCAACATCCTCCCAAAGTTAGACATGTTTCCTATTATAGTCACAATTTCAATGTAACATTCATATATTTTCTGGTTATAGTAGAAATCTAAAGGCAATTAATGAACAATTATTCTTGTCAGAGGAAATTAATCAATGAGATTCACTGGATTACATTTTAGAATTAACAATCAAATAAAACTTATGACCACTAGCTTAAAACGCTTTGTTTTAAATAGTTATAAAATTATTGATAAGAGTATTGACAATGTGGTAAAAATGAAATCATGCGTTAATGGAAATAGTGCTAGGTTTGGAGTCAAGAAATCCTGGGTTCTAATCCTGGTTCTGCTACTCATCCCCTGTATGATGTTAGACAAATCATTTAACCATTCTCTGAATGAGTTCCTTATCTGGAAAAGGAGGGAGTTGGACTGTTTCAGCTAGGCTATATCATTCTAAGGAGCTATCTGGCTCCATAATTGTGATCACATGAGGCATGCAGCTCACCTGACATCAGGTAATATTAAAAATAATGTCACTCAGTGTATTTAGCTTCTTTTTAGAATACATAGATAGCATGAATCACCTTTTGGCACTAACTAAAGTTGCATAATACACAACCTGTATAAATTAGAAAGTACAGCCCATGGCCTAAGTCTGGTTCTCCTAACACTGACAACAAACTTCCTATGCCTAGATTGAGTTGGTCTATCAACCCCTAAACTGACAAAATCTTTATGACTTGCAATGTCATTATTTTCCTTTCCAGACAGCTACAGAACCAAATCACATGATCTTGGAGCTGGAGGAGAACTTAGAAGTCATCTATTCTGATATTTACTTAGAGCCTAAAAGCATAATCCTCCACAAACAGCTATCTAACTTTTGTCTGGAAACTTCCAATGATGGGGAACTCACTATCAAGAGCACCCAGCTCCATTTTTGCACTGGTCTGTTTGGAAATTCCTCTTTAAGAACTAGAATCTATGTCACTTTACACTTTTGGTCTTAGTTCTATTCTCTGAAACCACCAATTAAAAAACATCCAAACAATCAAGCAACAAACAATTATTAAGTACTTTCTGTTTGCCAGGGCTATTGTGAAATAGTTCACATATCTTCAGATAGCTGAACAGAGTTATAATGTTCTCTCTAAATGTTCTCTCTCTTCTGGTTAAATATTGTCATTTCCTGGAACCAATCCTCATGTTACTATGATTCAGATTATCATTTTAGTCAACCACTCATTTGTTAATGTGGTAGTGTGGTGGGTTAAAGTTGAAATGACTGAGGAAACAAAGGTTTGAGTTTCTGAGTATTTCAATTTATTAAGTAACATAAGCCAATTGCTTAATAAATCAGGAACAGGCCTCCTCAACTTTGGCATTGGACTCTGAATACAGGGGGAGACAGATTTTTATGCAATAAAAGTCATTAATCAAATAAGACCAATTAATGAAAACAATTAACAAGGATAAAAATTTAGGTCATCTGATTTCTAGTAGGAGAAAAGATTAGGGACTTTCCAAGTTCAGAAAGGGAGAGGAAACAGGTACAATGTCCTGAAATCACAAAAAGAGGTGTCCTACTCCCCACAAATGTCTGTATTCAATCAAAGGGACATGCAAACAATAACAGATTAACCAGGTAAGGCCAGTTTTTAGATAACACCTATGGGTTGCTTAAGATGTATAATTGTGAGAAAACTCTTTGAATCAGTCTTTGGATCTGAATGGATTTCTGGTTGGCATAACCTAGGTCCTTAGTTAAGGGTGTCTAAGCAGCAGGTAAAGGTGGTCCAGCTCTATGCAGGGATATTTTCAAACAATGCAATAAGGTTTTCTCACAATTCCCACATAGGAATAGAGTTTTCTCGCAAGACAAAAATTGGACTAGACCCATAATTGGATAGAAAGGGAACTGAACTAGATCCAGAATTGAGTCATAAGATGGAGTACACTGTGTTTCACTCAATTCCCATTACTGCTTGCTGTTTTAATTCCCTCAGTAGAAAGAACTGGACTCAATATTCCAATATGGCCTAAGTAGTCTAGGGTATCATTGGACTATTGCCTCCTTTATTCTAATACTACTAATGCAGATTAAAACTAAATTAGCTGGTTCTGGCACCTGTGTTACACTGTTGATACACATTGAACTTATAGCCAAATAAAAACTCCAAGTGTTCCACTGGAACAGCTGCCTAACCATAACTCCTCTATTATATGATTATATAGTAGATTTTTTAACTTAAGCACTTTATAATTTTCCATCTCAGCATCCGCAAAAGCAATCTCAATCAACATGCTGGGACAACAAATTGAATCTAATTAAAAGAAATTTAGTGGAGATAACTGTTACGTCTGAAACTTTGGCTCAAGATAAAAACAAACTTCATGTGTTGAAGGTAAGAGAAAAAGGGCTTGATAACAATTGAAGTCAAAATGATCTGGGCTTTTTAGAGAATTGTAAAGTCAATATAAGTCAAAAGTGTGACATGGCAGTCAAAGCAAACAAACAACTGGTGTAATTAAAGATATGTGAAGAAAGGCATAGTGTCCTGAACAAGGAAGTTGTTACTTCTACCATGTTCTGCTCTGGCTTACTGAGTAGTATATTCAGTCCTGGACCCTGAATATTATGAAGGAAATTTACAAACTTGGAAGTAGTCAAAGAAACAGAAGAAGGTGAGCAGGGGACTAGAGGCCATACCACAGAAGGGAATGTTTAGTTTGAAAAGAAGGCTTTGGGGGAAACCACAGCTATTGTTAACTGTTTTCAAGTACTTGGAGAAATATTATATGGATAAGGTATTGCAGTTGTTCTGCATGATCCTAGATGACAGAACTAGGAAAAACAGGTAGTAGCTTCAGGGAGGCTGATTTTGGTCCAATGCAAAAAAAAAAAATTTTTTTTCTACCAATTATGGCTATCCCACTGTGAAACAGGATGACTCTGGAGATAGTAGATTCATTAGAGGTCAATGATCCAACAAGCATTTATTGAATGAATACTATGTGCTAGATCCTTTGTTAGACACTGGCATAGAAATATAAAAATGAGACAATCCTTGCCTTCAAAGAGCTTACATTCTGAGTGGATAAAATATATTCACATATAACTAAATGCTACATAAATATGAAATTACATATATTATGTCCACCAATATTGTATAAGTATATGTTAATCCCTTGTTTTCTGTTTTATTTCTATTTGCATTCTATATGTGCATATGTGTAATTAGCCAATATGTGTATCATCCGTATGATATGTGATATATATATATGTAGAAATAGTCAAGCACATACATATTATATTATATTACATTACACTGCACGGCATTATTAATGTGTAGTTATAGTCCAGGGGTAGGGAGCCTGCGGCCTCAAGGTCACATGTGACCCTCTAGGTCCTCAAGTGTGGCCCTTTGACTGAACCCAAACTTCGCAGTTTACAAATCTGTTCTGAACACAATGGATTTGTGAACTGTGAAGTTTGGGTTCAGTCAAAGGGCCGCACTTGAGGACCTACAGGGCCACATGTGGCCTCGAGGATGCAGGCCCCCCCCCCCCCCCCCAGTATAATCCTATCCAGGGCTACATGGCACAGTGGAGAGAGTGCTGGCCCTGGAGTCAGTAAGACCTGAGTTCAAATTCAGCCTCAGACACTTATTAGCTGTGTGATCCAGGAATTGATTGCCTCAGTCCCTCACCTGTAAAATGAGCTGGAAAAGGAAATGGCAAACCATTCCAATATCTTTAACAAAAAAATCCCAAATGGGGTCATGAAGAATCGGAAACAACTGAAACAACCTACCAGTAATAACAAAATAGTTCTATTTAGAAATAGGCTATTAAACATTTCCCCAAGTTTAGAGAATAATTGAGGGCATTTCAAATCTAATTAAAGAGCCAACACAATTAAAAGGATACATGTAGGAACACAAATGTTGTATTAGTTCTGATGAGTGAATGAGCTTTATTCTGTGAGAATAAAGAAAACTATGAACATGCTTGAAGATACTAGTGGTAAGCTCATGTTATGATAACTCTGAAAGGTAAAGAAACCAGTTGAAATAGAGGTCATCTGAAGAAGGATTAGTTTATTCTGCTTAGACCAAGTCAAAGTTAATGGTCTTAATAGTTTTAAATGACCTTAAGTGGTACTCCTAAGTCAGGCCCTAGCTGTTTGTCTTTTACAAATAGGCATTTCTAAATTTTTATCAGTTCAGCAAATAATGACTTCTTCTAATCAAATTCACCTGGTCGAAGTTGAAATTTTCTGTACACAACATTCCATCTGTGCTTTTGTACATTTCTGGAATGCTCTGGCTCCTCAACTCTATCTCTAGTGGTGAAGTGGATAGAGTGTTGACCTGAGTTCAAATCTGACCTGAGACACTTACTAGATGTTTGGCCTTGGTCAAGTCACTTAACCTCTGTCTCAGTTTCCTCATCTATAAATTGAGGATAATAGAATGTACCTTCCAGAGTTGATGTGAGAATCAAATGAGATATTTATGAAAAAGAAAAAAAAAAAGGAGTTTAGCACAGTGCCTGGCATATAATAGGTACTGTATAAATGCTTATTTCTCCTCTTACGATCCTTAGCTTGCTATAAAGCAAAGTCCAGTTGTTACTTCCTACATAAAGCCTTTACTGATCTGCCCTCAAGTTTTTAGTGCCTTCAGAAAAGGTGCTGATCTCCAATGCAAGAAGATGTTATATCCACCAAGTCAAATATAAATTCCTTCAGGGTAGGGATTACTTCTTTTTTATCTTTCTATCTCCTGGGCCTAGATGCACAGAGGTAGTGATTAATAAACTTTTGTAGGATAGAATTAAACCTTTTTGGAAAGGTTTTTAGAAGGGCTTCTATTTTGATGTCACCAGAAACATGCAAACAAACACTGAGGTGAAAAAACAGATGGACTGAATTTTTGATCATTTAATTACATGGTTACTTGAGCTCTGATCCATGTATATAGTACATGTGATTATCATTTTAACACAAGAAAGAGTGACATATGGATGGAGACAGAGGGTGGCCAATGGCTGGACAAAAAGATTCTCCTTTGGATTCCATGTGGCAGTTCTATTCTTGGATTGAATATACAGATGATCTTCCCTCCAGAAATGGAGTAGTCATGTTCCCTCTCACATCAGGGAAAATCACAAGAACTATAGGCAACCATATGGCAATAGATGTATAATTGCATGCAAAATCTCAATAAATGAAAAGGCATATTAAGTCATTCAGAGGATCTCTGGATGGCCCAAAGTAGGAGACATTTTCACAACAGGTGAATATTCTAAAGCAGCAGGAGGAAAAGATGAGTAGAGAAAAATGTAATAAGAGTTGACAATGGATTCAAGTACAACAAATGCCTAGACTCTGTTAAGCTTCAAAGAACCTCAGGGAACCCACTTGCCATGCTAAACCAATTTGTCTATGGATTTCATTGATAACATTGGAAAAAAGAGAAATGTATGTGAATATTCTTTAAAATAGATAAGGAATTATTACGGAAGAAAACAGGAATCAATAGCTTAAAGAGCAAAAGAAACCGAGAATAAGTATATACACACTTGAGCAGCCAGGCTATACAGTAGATAGAGTTCTGGGCCTGGAGTCAGGAAGACCTGAGTTCAAATTCAGCCTCAGATATTTATTAGCTGTGTGATCCTGGGGAAGTCACTTAATCTCTGTTTGCCTCAGTTTCCTTATTTGTAAAATGGAGATAAGGGTACCTATGGTATCTACTTTGCAGAGCTGAAGTGCAAAGCACTTTGCAAACTTAACATTTTGGGAAGAAATTACAGTTATTATTTCTAGCATTAAGTGCCTTGCACATAGTAGGCACTCAATAAAAGCTTGTTAAATTGTTTAAATGAATGGTAAACAGTTTTTAAGGGCAGTATAGGGTAGTAAAAGGAGCACTGAACTTGCAGTTAGGAAATTTAGGTTCAGAAATTATCAGTGTGGCTCTGGGCAAGTCCCAGTCTCTCATGTGCTCATTATTTCCCACCTATAAAAATGGCAATAATATTACTTGCAAAACCTATTTCATAGGATTATTTTGAGGCAAGCACTCTATAAACCATAAACACTATAAATTATAAACTATTATTAATCATCATTGTTTCAGAGTAAAGATGATAGGTAAGATCCCAGAGGGGATTTGTATTTATCTTCCTAACTTCAAGTCCAAAATTCTATCCATTGTACTACCCAGTTGCTTAGCCAAAAACAAAAAAAGTTGAGAAATCACAGTGGTTTGGTGGGGGGAGGAGGGAAGAAGTGATGAAGTCCATTTTGGACATATAAAGTTTAAAATAAACATCCCTCTGTAGTTATACTGATTTTATTATACTAAAAACAACTTTCTGTTTTATCCAGTTAAACATGCTTCTTCTACCACTTTATTTTGGGTAGCTGGGTATTCCAGTATTTTTAAAGAGCATGTTTGGTCTGCTGTGACCTCTGTCTCATCCAATGTACCATTTAGCACCAGAAAACTTTAATGCTAAGATTTTGTTCTCATTCAAATGGATTTCACCTTTTGGTCTACTGCATATGCTGAAAGTACAAAACAATAAAAATGACTCATATAATCCAATAAGTGGACTAAAATAAGTGCACATTGTGGGCAATGTGTTGATCACAGAGGCTACAGAGATAAAAAACAAAACAAAATGAGAGTATCTGTCCCCAAAAAGCCAAGAAAAGTATGTATGTGTGCATGAACATGTGGATGTATTTGTGTATTTGTATGTAGCTATGCTTGTGGGCATATTCTGGGTCAGGACTAAATCAGATCAGTCCAGTAATTCAGAGTTAGGGTTAAAATGTAATGAGGCATTCACAGACCATAAAATGCAATAAAAACTTGACTTCCCTAAGATTAAAAAGGATGCAGTTCCTTAATTGAGTTAAAATAAAATGTTATTCCCTTCAGCCTCTATGTTCATAACAGTAATCAGCAACACAGAGTTAGGAATGTGTACTGTAAGGTAAGAGGAATTCCACTAAAATCTCTGAATCACTGACTCTATATTAGCTGGATTTTGAATACTCCTAGAGATCTGGCTCAATCAAATCTAAAGAAATGCCTCTGTCAAGGAACAGGCCCGGGATAGATGGATGGAAACATAGATAGATAGATAGATAGATAGATAGATAGATAGATAGATAGATAGATAGATAGATAGATAGATAGATAGGCATAGACAGATAGATAGATGATATAGATCTATCTACATCTATATAACATGGGTACAGCTCCTAATGATGTATGTGGAGAAGGATGATGCATTTACACAAATAGCTATTATGTTAGTAAAATCATGGTTAAATAAATGAGATAGAGCAAACAAAATGTTCTGAGAGATTCAGAGGTCACTTCTAGCTTGGGGTGAATCAAGGCTAGAAACTGATGCATCTATGGGACATGGAAACTATGTGGATAGGTGAAGATCAGGGGAGAATTCCTTTCAAGGCATAGATGGTAACATGTGAAAGGACACAGAGATGGTAGAGGGTAGTATGAGACTTGGAAGGAATGAACATTTTTAAAAATATCTTTTGTTATTATTGTTTTTCAGTCATGTCCAACTCTTTTGTGACCCCATCTGAGTTTTTCTTGGCAAAGATACTGGAGTGGTTCACCATTTCCTTCTCCAGCTCATTTTACAGATGAAGAAACTGAGGAAAACAGGGCTAAATGACTTGCCCAGAGCCACACAGCTAGTTAAGTGTCTGAGGTAGATTTGAACTCAGAAAGATAAGTACAGAGTGAGTAAAGGAGAGTACCATGATAAAAGAAGGATGGAAATTTAAGTTGGAGCCTCATTTATGAATGGTCATGATGTATGTCTATAGGCATTGTGGAGCCCTTGAAGGTTTTTGTGTATCAGAGTGTGTTGTGAATAAAATTTAACAAAGGTAGGCTGAGGAACATTCTCTCTGAGCAAGATAACAGTTTATTAATAAGGCAGCAAGCCTATTAATAAAGGGGTGAATGGTTTGTCTCAATTTATGACAAAGACCCCTAAGTGAAGACTTAACTCATTTTTATAAGGTTAGAACAAAGAACACAACAAGGTGATGTGATGGGGTTGAGGACAACATGATACATAGCTGAGACAAGGGAACAATATGATTGACTGGAAGTTGGGAATCAAGAGGCTAGCAACAATCTCCTCATTCTATCCTGTGACTAAGAAGTGTTCATTGTTTGAGTCCACCTGCAAGCTTAAAAGATAGTGGGCCAGACTTCTTTGGATAGCAAACCAGACATCCTTGAAGGATAGCTTGGTAGTGTAAAGATTCCGGACCATGCTCCCTAGTGTCTACCCACATCCCCCAAGGGCAACAGAATTCCTTGAGGCAAGAATAGAATAGTGGTAAGCAAGAGAACTGGATTTCTAAAATTAACTCATTACAGATCAGCTGAATTTCGGCATCAAGTTCAGAGACAGAGAACTATGACTTGGATAGTTAAAGTACAAAAACAATTAATCATAAACAGGATCAATAAAAATTACATAAAATCAATCAAATCTTCTCAAGCAAAAAAATCAGACTACTCTGGCAGCAGTATGAAGGTTTATTGGAGAAAGGGACAAATCAAAGATAGAGTGACCAATGGATAATTCACCAAACTAGATTGAGATTTAGGACTAGAGCTCATTATAAAGTTGAAGATTAGCAATATCTATTTATCTATAATCCATCTATCTCTATGTAGATTAATATTGATATTAAAATATCATATTAAGATATATTGAGATATGTAGAGATCTTTAGATCTATATATCAACATATAAATCTCTATAGCGATATTAGAGAAGTCAACAAATAAAACCATAATGTAACACTAGTTTATTAGAGGATATGAAAAAAAGAACAGAGAACCACAGAAGAAATTCTGTTGTGTTTCTAACAGAAAATAGAATTGTGACATGAAGTTGAAAGCCCTCCAAAGGTTTCTGAGAAGGTGATCCTGTTTACTCTGCTATTTCACTTCAAAGAATTAACTGAGTTAACAGAATTCCTATAACTTTATTAGGGCAACAAATGGGATCAGTTGCAGATTAGGTAATAGAGATCCCATAGCCTATTGATCTTCATATGTCATTAAAAAATGAAACTGAGTCTAAAAATTGTAGACCCTTGACCTCTAATTTACATAGTACATATTGGAGAGGTAGGTGAGTGCTTACACTGAAGGTTCTGTGGTGATGATGATGATGATGATGGTGGTTAAGAATCACAAAGTCCTTTGTAGGATCCTAGATTTAAAAGTTATATTTTTTTCCAGCTATGCTTTCTTAGAACACCTGAAGTCTGACTTCTACCCCTATCACTCCCCTGAAATTACCTTCTCCAAGTTAACGAGAGACCAACTAATTACCAAATAAACTATATGTGTGTTTTAAAATCTGTTGCCTCTGCCTATCTGCAGCATTCAATACCTGATCATTCAATCTTTCTTCATGTTTTTCCTCTATTCAGTTTAGAGATACCACATTTCTCTGGTTCTCTTTATCCCAATGCTGCCTTTATATGACCTTCAATGATTCCTTGGTTCTCCTGTCTCTTTAACTGAGGCTTATCTGTGACCTTCACTCATTCTCTGCCTGATGATTTGTCTTGCTTGAGGTTATCCCTCTGGTCTGCTTTCCTTTCTTTATATTCTCTTTTTGTAGTTTAATTCTCATAGATTCAATAATTGCTCCCAATGGCTCCCAAATCCGTCGACAGGTTTGACCTCTCTTCTCAGCTCCAGATCCACAGCTCTAGCTGCCACTGGGACAACTCTATTCCCAATAACTTCTCATGTCCAAAACGGAGCCTATGATTTTTTTCTCTGAAATCTTCAACTCCTCATTTTCACTATTTCATTTGGTATCAGACACTTTTCTGAGACAGAGACTCGGTATATCTTTCATTCTTCCTCTTTTTCACCTCTCAAATTTAGTCAGTTATCAAGTTCTATTGAATCTACCTCCACAATATTTTTCTACTTATCTTCTTCTCTCTATTCTGCCTCTATCATAGATAACCTCATTGTTCAATGACTGGACTATAATAATAGTCTCCTAATAGGTTTTCCTTCTTCCACCATCTCTATGCTTCAAACCATCCTTAAACACGTTGACTCAACTTCTTTATGCATAAACCTAGCTGTGTTCTTCTGCTATTCAGGAATTTTCAGGGATCTTGTCTGATCCATTGAGTAGCACTCAAACTTCTTTCTTTGGCAATCAAGATCTCCCAGTCTAAAAAAAATCAAATTTTTCAGTCTTAGCACAGCGTGTACTGTACAATAAGTTGACTCTGATTTCTCTCTGTCCCCTGAATGTGCACATAGGCTGTTTTGCTTCTGTGATTTTGTTGAGGATGTCTCTTATATTTAAAATGTCCTCCTTTCCCAAAGAAATTTTCCCTGGTCCTTCCCTATCCCCATGCTCTGTTAAGTAACAAACTTTGCCTGATTAGACTTCACATAACACTTTGTTTTACATCTCTTTAATACCCAGCTCATCGAGCATGTCTGTTGTCTGGGCAAGGCAAATGTGCAGATGGACCACCTCAATGGGCTGTTCATCCAAATTCTGACCTTTATTATAACTCGTTAAAGGTCTGACAGTACACAAATAGTTGATTGAAAAATGATACTCAGGTTAATAACAAGTCATTTTCTCCATAATAAAATATAGTCTTTCCTTCTTTATTTACTTTTTTTTCCTTTTGGGTGCTTGCCATTTCCAAAGCTTTCTGACTTTTTTTTTTCCTTAAGAAAGCACCCATAATATAAAGGTGTTAGATTTCTGAGTCATCTACAAGCCTTTTGATGCATTTTTCCTCAATACTGAACCATTTTTAGCTATTTTTTTTTACTATAGTCCTATGTACCCCTCCCATGGATTTTTGAATACCTCATTGATGCAGCTTCTTTCAGAGCACCTTCATAAAAATTAGTGTTTATAAATGACTGAAAAGAGAAATCATGGCTGCCTTATACAGAATGCTGGGTTTTGAATCATTAAGACTTGTATTCAATTCCTGTTCTTGACTCATATTATCTGTGTGACTCACACAGATAGTTGTAGCTTAATTTTTATGTTCCTCAGTAAAATCCCAGGATATGTCTATTAAATCATGGACAAGTTGAGATCTGCATTGGTGGAGAGAGTTCCCACACTGGAAGTTCTCTTCATTGATCAAACTGTGGTTCTTAATACTCTCTGCTCCCACATCACCAGCTTCAGAAGGGATATACAAAGGACTGAGTATGACTTTGTGTTTTTCTTTTTGGAAATTCATGGAACCACAAAATCTTAGAACCGGAAGTAGCCTCAGATGCATTGTCCAACTTATACCCTAAAAAGCACACTTCTCCCTCTAAAAATTAGTTTTCTAGCAAAGAGCTCTAGTAAAGAGGAACCCAGGACCTTCTAATATATCTATTCTATTTTTAGCTATCTTAATTGTTATAAAGTTCTTTATGTAACAGTGGTTGTGTGGCGATCTGAAATAACATTACACCTATTCATAAACTCAGATCGAGAGGTTAACTCTTTTGAAAGTTATTACATAGAGTTAGTGTACAGTTATTGATAGAAACAATAAATAGTTGAATCCATTGGAGTAAAGACTACAAAGAGAGGTTACATAGAGAGAGATTTAAGGAAAGATTTTGAGTTCTGTAGTCCAGAACTCAGGCTACTCCTTAGCCTGAGAAGAGACTGAGTGTCACATGTTTTGGTCCAGATGAGGTGGATTTACATCAGACTACAGCCAATTTTCTTTGAACTGGTCTGAAAGAGAGTGGGGAAGTGAATCTGGGGAGCTGAGCAATTGAAACAGTGGTAAGAGCAATATGTATGTCCCCTGGAACCTAAAAAGAAGGAGGGAAAAGAGGACAATGATAGTGATCATAAAGTTATAGACTGTGGCTAAGCCTCTGATAATGAAGAAATATTTCTTTAATAAAAGTGGCTTAACTGTTGTTCTTCCTTCATTTTTCAAGGAAGATCAATGACATCACCAGTGATATTCTGACTTGCATGTGAATTGGATTTAAGGGAGGTAGAGCTCTACAAAATCTTCAGCCTTACCTCTTCTTGAATCATTGAGGTCCAGTGGTAGGACAAAAGTCAAGGTGACTGGTGATAGCCCAGCAGGCAGTGGATGACCAAGCTCTAAGCATTCCACAGCACCTACTTTAGCTGCCTTCATGGCTGTTGGAATAGGTTTTCTCATCTGCCCATTCCACAGGGAAATCTTCACATGCTTGGGGTAGACATGCCACTAACTCACTAATAGATGTGAGGCCTGTCTGTTACCCTCAGCCTGGTTCTGCCTATGTGTGGCTTCTGCACATGCTACAGCTTCTTGAAGCCACAGGTGAGAGCTGGATGAAGGTGGACACCAAAGGTGGATGAGCAGCCCTAAAAAGGGCTTGGCAAACCCTCATACCAGAGGTATAAGTTTTCCTTGAAGAGGCTGAGAAAGCTTTCATGGTTTCTCTTTCTTCAACTTCCCCTTCCCCATGATATTTGGTGCCTATCTATGATTTGTTCCTACACTTTAAGTTGTTCCTTTATTCAGATTTTGCTTTCTCTTCCCATAAAATCCATGGTCAACCATGGAAGTGGTATATTGAATTTACATTGGTATAGTACAAAAAGGGCTAATGGGAGATTCCAGTGGTTAGCTGAAATTATAGCAGGGCTGAAATTCTAGTGTCTAGTCAATAGTTAAGGAATCCCTAATATGAAGCTATGTTATTTTATTAATAACTCAATAAACCTTTCAAAAGACAAAGGTTAAAGAGGACCTACATTTTTTTCATTTACCTATAGTTTGTAAGCCTGTTGTTGTGATAATGTGTAGTTTCTTAAATTTTGACCTATGATTCAAATAGGAGAGACAAGGGAGCAGGGAAGGAAAACATTGAGAGAGTAAAGGAGAAAAGCAATGGAGACTTCAGGCAAGAACTCCAACCCTTCAGGAACGGAGGGGGGAGCACGAATGTGGCCAGAAGAGAAGCAATGCCCAAAGTCAAGATTCATGGAGAGACAGGCATGCTCTGGGAGGATATAGTTCCATCTCTTCCAGAAGGGAGAAGGTAATAGAAATGAACAAGTGCCTGCTGGACATATTTGTTCTCTATAGCAATACCTCATGGTTACATCTACATTGAACAAAAATTGTCGTCTCTGTAGCATCTACTCATTCCTCCTAGGGACCCTCTAGGGGCCAAAGAGGACAAAATAAATCCCTCTTTCACAAAACAGGCTAAATTAGCTCTGGGGCCCTAGTGCTTGTATTTGGCTTAAAATGCGCACTCTGATACCAAGGTGCTAATATAACCTTTACTGAGAATCATCAGAGGGTACAGAAATTAAGGACATATAATACAAAATTGGATCCAGTAACAGTTGGGATCAATGAACAGATTTCCTATGTCTTTGTTCCCCACCAGGAAACTTAATGCAGGTCGAATAAAAGCATGCTATGTAAAGTAAGAGTCTTGCCAAGTTAGAGAAGCAATAATCACCCCATACCCCTTCAGATTACTTTTATCCCCCAAAGCTAGATGTTGCATAAGCCCAGAGGCTGCTCAGCAATTGTCAGGACAAGGTATATATGAAGTAGAAAGTCAGTTAGGTGGTGCAATGGTTAGAGCCCTGGGCCTAGAGTCAAGAAGACTCATGTTCCTGAGTTCAAATCTGACCTTAGACACTAGCTGTGCGAACCTGGGCAAGTTATTTAACTCCGTTTGCCTCATTTTCCTCATATGCAAAATGAACTGGAAAAGGAAATAGCAAACCACTCCAGTATCTCTGCCAAGAAAACTCCAAATCAGGTCACAAAGAGTTGAACACAACTGAAATGACTGAACAACAACAGTATGGATTAGGGAAAATTTCTGGACTTTTTCCCCCTTCCCCATTTTTTGATATTTTTTTCCCCAGGGCTTCACTATTCAGCCTTGTTTTCCTCTTCCCACTTAGTTAAATTCTTACTATGCCCACCACCCTTGGGCTACTTCCTCACTCGACATTTATATTAAACAACGAGTTCTTTGTGGAGTTTGTACCAGGGCCTTGCCAAAGCACACTAAATAGACCTTCAAATACTTGAAGATACTTATCATACATGCTCACATCATCCCATTACGTATTTTTTGTCCTCTGACTTAAATATCCTTAGTTCTGTCATTCAATCTTGGTACAATCTTAAGGCCTTTTATGATTCCATCTTTCCTCTAAATGTGAGCTACCTTATCAATGACCTTTCTAAAATGTGGCATCTAGAAATAAACACAATGCTCCAGATAATCTGTGATTTGGGTCCATCACCTCCCTTATTCTAAAGCTAAATAAGTTGCCACAGCCAAAGAATTCATCCTTGCATGGCCAGACTAATGTTGATGAGCCTTTCTATTTTCGGTCAATCTGATCCTCAAATAATAGATGCACTCTACTTCCAGCACTGTACTTAAGTCTTTCAAGTTTGGTACAAATTACAAGACTCTAGGCTGTCCTAGAATAGTTTGGAAGGCTTTGAAGCTGCCTTCACACTATGTTAAGAACTTAGAGATGGACTTTTATGAAATCTTACATTTCTCTACAATAAATATCATCAGCATAAAAACAAACAACCAAAAATCCCCAAGATGACAAATGATCATTTCCAGTAGTTCTTAGTCCTACCAAATCAAAGAGATTCACTCCAGTCACTCAAAGGCTATATAGCGACTTGAAGGTAGAAAGATTTGTACTCAGTATACCAGGAGTTTAACCTCAAGTTCATCCAGGTCTCTTCAGAGAGTCAGAGATGAGAAAAGCTTATCTCAAAGTTTAATGAGGGATGGCATGAAGTAGAGAAGGAGAAATCCACCTACTCACACCTAGGGGACAAACCAACTAAATACTCCAAAGGGCTGAGAGGTGGTGAGCGTGTCAGTTCATTTCTCCAATTAAGGAATAAGTGGAACTACAGGGGTATTTCAACTATGGTTACTTCATTTTTGGAAAAGTACCACCTAGAAACATGCATTGTATCTAGGTAAGTAAAGTGAAGTGAACAAGTATTTGTTAAGCACCTGCTTTGTGCCAGGCACTGAGTTAAGCAAAGGGGATACAAAGAAAAGGCAAAAATAGTCCTTCTTTTCCAGGAGCTCACAATCTAATGTGGGAAAACAACATGCAACAACTAAGGATAAACATGATAGAGACAGGATAATATGGAGATAATCTCAGCGATAAGGCATTACTTATGTGTATAAATCATATATAAGTATATGTATATAAGAATACATTTAAAGAGACCATATAGGAAAATAATGTATGTCTATACAATATATGTATTTACATATATATGTTTATATATACACATAAAGTAGATAAATAGAAGGTAGTTTGTTAGAAAGGAGGGCACTAGCAGTTGAGGTGATCAGGCAAGGCTTTATGTAGAAAATGGTGGATGAGAAATATTTTTAATAAAAGAGAGGGATACTTAGGAGGTTTTTGGGAAAAATAATAAGGTCAATAAGATCTGTTTTGGACATGTTGAACTTCAGATTTTTCTAAGACATTCAGGTTGAAATGGCCAATAGGCCATGAGGTCATAGGTCATAAGGGTTTGAAACTTAGGAAGAGACTGGGTCTGGGTATATAGATCTGGAATCATTGGCATAGAGAAGATAATTAAACTCATGAGTACTAATGAGGTGACTAAGAGAGAAAGTTGGGAAAGAAGAGTAGGGGGCCTGGGATACAGAACACCTATAGTTAGGATGCATGATCTGGTTAATCAATCAGCAAAGAAGATTGGGAAGAAGTAGTTAGATAGGTAGGAGGTAAATCAGGAGAGTTTCGTGTCATGAAAACTTAGAATAGAGAGTAGTCAGATGGAGAGGGTAGTCAACAGTGTCAAATGCTTCAGATCAATCAAGAAGGATGAGGACTGAAAAATGACCATCAAATTTGGCAATTCAGAGAAAATTGGCAATTTTAGAGGGGGCAGTTAGTCCTTTGAACATTATAGGTGCCTAACAGCTAGCAGTGGCATTGAATTGAGTTCAAATATAAAATACAGAATGAAGTTGGCCTTGGTATAACTTATTTTACAGGTGAAATGATATAGACCATAGTACAGATAGATAAGAACACGTGGGGATATGGGCGTATTTGAATTATTCTATTTCAGAAGAGAAAGATGATAACAAGAAAGAGATGGCAATGAATTACACTCAAGTTAAGTGATCAACTTTACTTTCAATTTCCTGATTTCCTTTATGTTGGTAGAAAGTCATAGCAGATAGTCTTCCCTACAAGGAGCATAAGCTGGTACTTTTCAGTGACATCCAAAGTAATGAAAATGTTTAAATTGAACAAAAGGAATAGCCCATTTTTAGATACTTTCCAACAAACTGGAAGGAGAGCATAATTGGAAATACCGAATTTCTTCCTTGTTTAGTACTTTATCCCTGAATTCTTTATCATAGAAGGTACTGACATGCTCTTAAAAATAAGAAATAGTAGAATTTTCTTCACTAAACCGAAAAAACCTGTCTGATGTAAGAGAAATGAAAGGTATTCATTGAATGCATTTACTGAATATTAGGCTTCAAGAGGCATATTTCTATATTTCTATTTGATTTTAATATAGCTTATAGTACTCTTGCTCTTTTCCTCTTTTTTGCCTTTTGTATTTTTAATAAAATAGCAGTGCGTGTGAGCACACGTGTGTATGTGTGTACCTACAAAGTACAAAGAGGAACAGAATATGTACTACTTACTCTTGCTAGCAACAATGTCAAGTCTGTGCATTGGACAATGCAGCCCTCATTACGTAATAGATATTCTGTGTACATAAAATTTTATAAATCAAATTGACTAGGAGAGCTTGTTGTTCAGAATCGTGTAACAATTCCTTTTGGACATTAAAGAATATATTTTGATTACAATAATAAAAATATTAATGATAACTATCACTTATGTAGCGCTTTAAGGTTTGTAAAACACTTCATAAATATTGTCTCATTTTATCCTCATAAAAGCCCTAGAGGTAAGTACTATTACTATCACCTTTTTATAGATGAGGAAACTGATTCAGACAGAAGTTAAGTCACTTGCCCAGGGTCACATAGTGCATATCTGAAGCCAAATCTGAACTCAGGTTTTCCTGACTCCAGGTGCAGCACTCCAACTACTGTATCATTATATATTGGGCTTTTTCAAAGGATTTCCGTAAAGAATTTGCTGAATCATAACAATTCATGAAAACCTTTCAATATCCTAGGTTATTTTAATTTTTACTAGAATGCTTTATTTGGTATTAAAGAATTGAAAAATAAATAAATAATCATGGTGTCTTTTTTTTAAAAAGCATAACATTTTTCCTATGAGCGTACTCTTTTCTGAATCATTCTGCAACTCTTGACATATTTCTCTTTTCCTCTCTCTCTGCCTTCCCTCCCCATCTTGTTCATTCTCTTCTTCTTTCTCCTGACCCACCCCCTTCCCCACTCCCACAGAAGGAATTTCTGAGAATTCTTTATTCTTCACTTCTATTACATATCACTAAATTAGATAGCTTTATATAAGATCCCTAAGTCTATCTGGAATAAAGATAGATCATCAGAATTAAATTTAAATCAAGAAAGATGCCAATTATTGAAGCCAGGTACGGGAATAAGAGCTCATACTCATTGTTTTTCTTTTAGCGCTCCCTTTCCCCCTTTTTTTCCCCAACCTGTTAGAATTTCTTTCATCTCTGAAATTCATGAGAAAGGAAAGTTATAATATTATGTACTATTTTCTCATCTTCAAGAGCAGTAGTTCTCAACTTGTAGACTGTGGGAGCTCAGGGAAAGGGAAGAAAAATGGAACCATTTCAATGGGCTCATCTCATTAGATAGTTCAGTAAAATAAAGCAAACATACCTTCTATAGACTGAACAGTCTCACATCTATACATATTACAATTTTTAATACATATTGACATGTGATGAATAAAATACAAATTTATTTAAAAGTATCATCAAATTCATTGAAATGTTATTTTCTCAGTCAGTGTATAGTACACATACTCTAGAAGTTAGAGCAGGCTGTGGCCAAAAGCAGAGCATCTGATCCCTGTACCATCATTTGTGCCACAGATATGGCTGCAGGCACCCACTTCACCTAGCTTAGCTCAGAAACAACTAATTGAAGTCAATCTGGGCTTTCCCAAGGTTCAAGGAGGATAGGTCAGAGAGACTGTTCCATAGGGAAAGACATGAAATAAAGATACCTCTTTCAGGAAAGTAATAATTTCGTTGACGGGAAGGTGGGAGGAAAGTCCAAGGGCCTATTCTTAGGCATAGGGGGAGGAAAGAACAGAGGCTGTTATTGGAGGTTTTGCCAACAGCAACAGGGTAGGAATTGGATTAGAAAAATGGCCTGGCCGATACCCATGGAGAAACTGAAGTGGAAAAAGTAATGGTAACAACATAATCAGCAATGAGGAAGTGGTGAGTGGAACACATAAATATTTACCAAAAGGTAAGGATTGATGTTTATGATGATGATGTTTTCTAAACCAAGAATATTTCTCCCTTTCTTTCACATAAGATTGACCAGTTGAAAGAATAAAGGGCTAGGAGTCAGGTTTGATCTAGTTCTGGTACTGACTTGCTAACAAACTGTTAATTTAGATATTACTTAAGTGCTCTCTGCCTCAGTATCTCCGTCTGTTTAAGAGGGCTAAAATATATGGCTCTTTGACCCAACATTGTTGTGATGAAGATGAAGTGACATACAAGGTGAAAAGTTAATGGTGCTATAACTACCAAAGTAATGTATTATTGTATGAAGACATCAATTTATGGAAATGCATCTATTACTAATGACTAGCCATCCAGAATGAAATAGGAGTCCACAATCATTCCTCCATTAGCTCTCCCTCTCAAGGTTAGGAGAATACTAATGACCACTTGTTTCTGAGCTATATAGTAATAGCAGACCAAAGTGTGTTATTAAAAGACCAAGAATTGGAATCATGGATATTTGGCAACAGCAATTGGGTAGTTGACATTGGGTTATTTTCAGCTGGCTGAATTTTGGCTGAATTTTGATTTGCTTTTTGGAAGCTTAAAAAGCTTTTTGAACATTTTTATTCAAGATCATACTTAGACTTTTATTTCAACTCATCTAATTAGCCCATCAAACATGCTTTATTGTCAGGCTAACAGAACAGATGACAAAATAATAATAGAATAAAAATGTATGTCTTGAGTTTTTTCACAACCGTGTTTTAATCACTACCAAAATGCTCACAGTGTTGCCAATATAGAAGGGTGCTTTTAAAATAATAATTAGCCCTTTCTATCAGCCTGCATGTTTGGCATGACTCACTTTATTTCTGAAGGGATGTGGTTTTTGTCTTCTTGTGTGTGAATCAGAGCAATTAGGTGAAATGATATTAATGCTGTTTTTATCTGTTGGAAGAATCTGTCCCTGGAATGAATTAGCGTGTTCTCCTTTCGAAATCATGTCCAAGGTCTCCAATTATTGAGAGGTGAAAAGGTTTAATCCAATGGGAACTTCATCCTTTATAATACCAGTGCAAACAGTTGTTAGCCAACATCATGACTACAGGCTTTATGACAGCAAGCTTAAGCTTCATGCTGTTTATCTTCAATAACCTATGTGGTGGACATCTTGTTTATATGATGAGGAAACAGATAATGATTAAATGAAAATTTAAATTTATTTCTAGAGAAAAAAAAAGACCATCATTTCATTTATGTAGGACTCCATGCCACAACTTTTAAAAGCATTACATACACTTTTATGGAATATCCTCTCATATTCTATTGTCAGCCAGTTGAATTCTGATCATTTCTTCTCTTGGATATTTAATGCTCTTCAGAACCAAGTCCCACCCAGCCTTTCCATTCTCATTACACATTAAGCCCCTCCACCTATTTGGTATAACCTAACTGGCTTTCTTGTTTTCCATGCGTTATCTCCCACCTCCATACCTTTTCATCAATTGTCCCTCATACCTAGAATATACTGCCCTCTCACTTCTGCCTCCTGGAATCCCTGGTTTCCTTCTAGACTTGGTTCAAGTGTCCTACTCTTCTTGGTGCCCTTCCTAGTCTCTTCAACTGTTAGAGTCTGCTCTTCTCACCCCCAAGTTGCCTTATATCTGCTCTGCATGCACTTTGTATATACTTATATATTTGGGTGTTCTTGCCCCATTAAGATGTTATCTTCTTGAGAGCAGGGGTTGTTTTACTTTTTTAAAATTTGTTTCCCTATAAGCTAGCCCAGTGCCTGGCATGTAGTAGGGACTTGATTAGGGCTTTTCCACTGATTTACTGGATTGTGGGAGAGAGTATCCACATTGATGAGCTCACAGAACAGTAGGATATCAAAGTATGAAAAAGAGAGAAACACCTTCCCATTACAGATACTCAGGCTGACTGTAGGATGAAATTGGGTCTGTACTGAAAGTTACTGGAATTCATCAGTGGGTATATTTTGATCCAGCAATCTCAGAAAGTAATATATTAATGGGGAAGAAGAATAGCAATAAAACAACAAAAAGACATCTAGAGAGAAGTTGCTAGAAAAAAGGAATAAACCAAAAGTTATGTAATAATAACTATGTATATTAATACATATAACATATATGTGATTACTATTAGGTTAAACAATCATTAAAGTTTGCATTTCATTTTACTTATTCACTTCCATTTTTACTGAGAAGTAGCATTTATCAAGCTAACAAGTATCAATTAGGCCCCTACTGTGTGTTTACATTGATAACTGCTATGGGGATGACATTGGTTCTTTGGAGAAATTTACTCTAGATAAATGTAAGATATATGAGTTATAATTATCAAGTCATAAGGCTGATGTTTGAAAAAAAAAAGCAAATGCAAGAATTTATTCAGAAAAATGGCATGCCTATTTTGGGAGGTTATCCATTTCTAGTAAGAATGCTATTCTTTAAAATATTTTTAGACTCTTCTTGTGTCATTGCTTTAAAAATCTGGGCCACATTCTTTTATAATACTCAGTGGTACCTAACCTTACAGTCATAGAAATAGTCTTTGCAACGCTACAGTTGTACCTAGTTCTGTCCTTCTGGGGCAAAGCAGAATGACTGGAATCCCTCTTCTAAACAACAGCACTTCAAATACTTGAAGACAGTAATCACACCCCGTTAAGTCTTTTCTTCTTCAGATTAAACATTCTAGCCCCCTCAATTGCTGCATAGTCTATCTTATTTCTACCCATTCTTCAACACTCAGCATAAATGTTACTCCCTCCATGAAGCTTTTTTTGATCTTACCCTACCATGCACACTATCTGAATCAGAAATGAACATTGTACTCTCTCATTTTAAAGATAAGGAAACAGGCACAGAGAGGATAAATTATTTGCTCAGGGACACACAACTTGTAAACATAGGAGTCAGGATTTGAACCCAGAACTTCTTGATCCTAAGTCCAGTGCTCTATCCAATACAGCAAATGTAGTACTACATATGAGAAATAATAATAATAATAATAATAATAATAATAATAATCAGAGTAACTGAGTACAGAGGGTAGGAAGGCTAAAAAGGTAGGTTGGGACCAAGTTTTAAAGGGCTTTAAATGACAAACAGCAAAATTTATATATACTCCTAGAAGTAATAGGGAGTCACTAGAGTGGCATGGGCATACATGAGCTTTAGGAAAATAACTTTGAGAGCTATATGGAGGATGAGCTGGAGTAGGAAGAAACCTGAGACAGGGAGACCAAATAAAAGACTTTGAAATAATGTAAGCAAGAGATGATGAGGGCCTGAACTAGGTTGCTGGCTGTGTGGGTGAAGAGAAAAGATTCAAGAAATGTTCTAAGAATGACTGAATGAAAGAATGAATGATGAAAAAAATTATTAAGCACTCATTATATTCAAAACACTGTGACAAGCACTGAGGATTAAAAAAAAAAAAGCAAGACAGACCCTATTCTCAAGGAATATATGAATGATCTTTAGTGTTATTTCAGTTGAAAAAAATATCCATTTCTGATATTTATCCATTTTACCATAAGTACCAAGGACGCTAGTGAGAGGGACATTTTTTTCTGGGTCTTTGGTAACTATAGCTGCTGAAGAAGTGGGGGCTATAGCACCTGAAAAGATAGTTGCCAGATGGCACCTTCACAAGGGTTGCTTCTCCATACAATCATTATGGAACCTGGGTTGGAAGCTATTGGTATGAAGAGGTGCCACTATTCCCCGTACTCTTGGGCTTATCTGTCATTGGCAGCTGGTAGGTGGTTGTTCTTGGTGGTAGTGATATGTGGTTCTTTCTCTACAAGAGTTATCCAGCTCAAAGACAGGAGAGGGGTGGGGGTGGCTATGGGGGGGTTGGGAGGGAAAGGGGATAGAATGGATTGGAAGCGTCAGGCTCCTGGTTGGCCAGTGATCTGGGGTTGGGTTCTGCTCTTGACTCCAGGGCTGTCTCTGCATGAGGCAATGGGGAGGTAGAGATCAAGGTGGTGGTCCTGCTCCTCTCTCAGGAAACCCTGCTGTTCCAGCTGGGCTGACTTTCTTGCTCAGTTGAATGTATTTGGCTTTGGTAATTATGGGTTTAGCAGTCTCCTACCACAATGTTTGTCTCCCTTGATGAGGAAAAAAAAAGTGAGGTTTTTTCAAAACCTAGGGGTTCTGAAACACCAGTCTGGGGTTTTATTCTTTCCACAGGAAACTACTGTAAATTTTTTAACAGAGGATAGTGACTGAATAAATACAATAATATAGGGGATTCTCTATCTTCTCAGTGAGGCAAGAAACAAGGTTGTCAGTACCTACAAATGAGGGTTCAAAAGTTAATAGAAACTTAAAGAATGAGAGAAGGTCTACAACAGCATTTCTTTGAAATAGAACAAGAAGCCATTACCAGAAGGTTTATTTTGAAATACTCAGTGTCAACTAAATTATAGTTAAACAGGTTAAACTTGCTGGGAGCCAGATCTTCTTAGTCACTATACTTTCTCTAGTAAGACTTTGGTTATTTTGCTTTCTCAGATAACCTAGAGTTCTGAGCCTGGCTTCTTATTCATGTAAAATTTATTGTAGCTGTGCAAAAGAAATAAAAGCTCTTTACATAACCCTGATAAAGTGCTTCACATAAAGTCAAGAGAATAAAATGGGAAACAATATTCATTTAGATAGGCATCACTCTTCTTCAGATAGAACATTTTCCCCTTTGAATTCAGTTCACATATAATTTCCAAAAATTGTACCTCCCTTGTGATTAAATATATGAGATAAAGTTCTCAAACTGGTCTAATAACCCCCAGACACTTCTAACTAATATAGTCAGCCAGAATATAGAAATCAATGTTAAAACCCTCCAGAAAGAACCTTCATATTGCATGCTGACCTTGGGCCAGTGGAAGGTGCCTGTGATAGACTATTAATGACATTTATAGCTATGAAGCAAAGAACAGAATGAGGATAATCAAACTGTGGGCTTTTCAGTATAAGCTATTCTCTTGTAGAAGTCAGTTCCTTCCTTGGATGTGACTGCTGAGCCCTGTCATATGACCACCTTCATCTTCCTTGGCAACTTATATAATTAGCCAGTTTGGGAGTTCAGTTTCTTGATAAGTTAGAAGCCACATTAATATGGAAATTTGGTGACCTCATCTTAAGAAACTGGAAGGGAGAGGAGACTAAATATAGAAATCCTCACTCATGAAGATGAAACCATACCCCTTACTATGATGACTTTTTAGCCAAGAATTTCTCTTTTTAAAGCAGTCCCAAAATAAAACAAAATTTGGATAAGTCTAACAAAGAACACTTTTTCTGGAACATAAATGGAAAGGGAGGAAAAGAGGATATTCAGTGTCAAATAGCATATTTTTATTCCTTTAGGATGACTGTACATAATGTAGTCATAGCTTCAGTCATGAAATAAGGTCTCATATAAAGTGAGAAAAGGGGGAACAAAGGTAACCAGGAATTAGCATACGGGAAAGGGAATAGGCATTTATATAGCTCTGGTATGTGCCAGACACTATTCTAAGCACTTTTTATAAATATCACACTTGATCCTCACAACAACCCTGCAAGGCAGGTGGTATTAGTACCCCCATTTTACAGTTGAGGAAACTGAGATTAAAAAACTTTCCTGGGGTCAAAAATTATGAAGTGTCTGAGGACAGATTTGAACTCAACTCTTTCTGATTCCAGACCCAGCACCCTATCTACTGCCTCTAAGAAGCTGGATGAATGAAATGAAGGAGCTGTAGTATAATCCACCATGAAACCAGAGGGGAAGTAGTGAATAGTGGATCTGCCCTTGGTGTTTATGTGCTGATGACTGTGAAGATAATTTGCAACAAACTGATGAGATACATGCATTGTGGTCTGCTTAGTTCACTTAACATTGATACCACTGAGTTATCTAGAAATACTAATAAGCAGCTGAATTATCTTGAATTGCCCAAACTTTCTCCCAAAATAGAAATAAAGTGAAATGAGAAAAGAATGATTACTATTTAAACTTTAAAAGGTAAAACCATTTGAAAATTAACCAGTTTAGGGGACAGATCACTTTGTAAATATTTGGTTTTAAAAATCAGAACTTTTTTTTTTTGTTATCAGTTATTCTTAAAGCCTCTTTAACATTGTATTCATAAATGTTACAAAGTTTGCAAATTAAGACTTTCTGAATAAGTATGTCCTTTTTGACTGAAGAATGTTGAAAATGTGTGGTATCACAATATAACGAGCCAAGCTTTGTTGATGAAGTCTTAGAATAGTATGTTGCCTTTTACAAAAGAACTTTGAGTAATTCTCTTGAGCACTTGGCAGAGAGTTCTCATTCTCTTTTGCTATTCTGCCACTTGAGAAGACACAAGACAATTATAAAGTGCCAACCAGACTGAAGAGCAAGATAGATTCCTTCACTCAGTCAGAAAGGTATCTACCTAGAGAGAATGCCAGGATTTTCTGTGTTTTTTAAACTGTGGACCTGAAATACCCTGCATGGAAAAATTTCAGGAAAGCAGTAGAATCAATAATTGACAGCTATTGCAAGGTGCTAATTAAGCAATATTGTTTGTTTTTTTATTATAAAAAATCATTATCATTGTGAAGCACATTTCAAATGGGGATTAAGGGAATAGTGAAAAAAATGCGATTAGAATCCTGATCATGATATAACATAATATATCCAATCACTTTCTTTGAAAACAGCCATTATGGAGAAGAGAGATCAAAAACAAGCCAAAAGAAGACTGCAATATCCTGTTTCCCTCCCCTGTCTGAGGGAACAGTATTGAATGTGTATGATTTTTCCTTTTAAACAAGACAAAATAAAATTATCTTTTTCAAAATCTCACTTGAAAAACACTGTGAATATTTAGATTATGAACAATTAACAGGATTTGTAATTTTTTTTTAGAACTCACCAAATAAGTTTGAAAATAGTTGATGTGCATGAATTTTTTATATGCTTGAGATTGAAGATGTTACTACTGATGAGAGGAGAAATGAAATGTAGTTCATAATAAGATTTAATGGAATGTATCCTATTAATGAAACAAAAAAGAAGTAATTCTGTGTTAAAAACAATGAGAAAATAGAGTTAGATTAAGAGCTATAATTGAAAATTAAAGATTCTCTTTAAATAAATGAATTAAAGATTCTTTATATTCATATTTTTATACCTCTTAGAATCAGCATTTCTTTCAGGATTTAACAGAACTCTAGACACATTTTGGAGGGGTCTTTCATATATATGACCAGAGCTGTACCAAAGTATTATTACGCCTGGGGCAAGGTTTGAAAATGACACCCCCTGTGTGTTGCTGTTCACTGGAAGCTTTAAGCCATGACAGTGGTACGGCTGCCTTGACATCACAAAATAAATGCCAAAGGGCCACAGAGAGTAGTATTTTCTGACATTTGAAATATGTTTTTTTGAGAGGTAATTTAAAAAAAAAACCCAAAACTTTCCTCCCTGAATATCCTTGTCCTTGCACATTGTACCTTAGGTTTCTGCTTCCTTTGCCATATGTGTTATATTAATTTGTTAGAGGAAAAGACAGAACTCTTCTATATATCTATATACCTACATATACACGCATACATATATGTATACATATAAAATGTATGTATGCACATACAGATATTTAGTAAATCATAAAATCTGAGCCGAAAGAATATGGTGAAATCCAAAATTTCACTGGATAACTATTGTAAAATGGCATAAACCAATAGCCCCAGATGTGTCCTTTACTTTCACTCTGTAGTGAATTCTAATTTGACCACTTTCAAGATCACCGAGTTTTTTTTCCAAGTAAATATTTTGCCATCATTGTGAAGACCAAAATAAGAAAAATGAACTAATTGTAACTGAACCTCCATAGGACTTTATATCCCCTCATGACTCACAACTCATTTTTTTTTAACACATGCTGTCCTTCCCTGTCCTCCCACCCCTCTTCAGTTCTTGCCACTGAGTGAAGGGCTTAGGTTTTATTCATTTGCCTGGTTAAGTAAAAATAGCAGCTCATAAGGTATAGGCCCAAGTTGAGACCTTTGCCCCTTACCCAAAAAAATTTGGGTCTCCTTTGTTTGAGGGGGGAATGGTAGGAATGAGATCTGGACCCTAAAAAGGAAAAGCCCTGGACTTTCCCACATGGCCAAATCTTTGGTGTTTGCCTGAGGCTATCATCCTATCAACTGGCCTTTCCTTATAGCCTAAACCCAATCTTCCAATTCTCTGTTACCCTTAACCTAGCCTAGCCCTCCATTGTTTTACCTCCCTATGGCCCCTGGCCACTTCCCACCCTTAATCCTATCTAGGCTCCATTCTCCCTTGGCCACGTGGTCCAGGTCCCAGGAGTTCTGTTACCTCAGTCACTCTAGCTTACTGGCCACTCCTCCCACAGTCTTTCTGTATATAAGATCCAACTGGCCTCCATTAAGATGACCAGATTCTTTAAGAGTCTAGCCACGGGCTCTTTCCTTAAAATCTGTCCCTCTTGCATTAGCGATACAAATGCATAGATTCCTTAGGAGTTTGGCCAATATGGCGAATCTTTAATAAACCTTGTCTTTGGCTTAAAGAAGGTTTGGGTAGAATTTATTCAGGCAGGACCCTCATGTCGTGATTTTGGGGTCCCAGCATTTGCCCAGTAAAGTAAAAATAGCAGCTAGATTTGAAATTAGAAATCACAACTCTGTCACCTACTATCTGTGTGATTTTGGGCAAGTCACAACCTCTCGGACCTTCAGTAGGGTGGATTGGATGACTTCTAACGTCTCTTCCAGCTCTAAATCTATGATCTTATGCTACTATGAGCTTTAGGTACTATACAGCAGATGGCACAATAAATTTGAGGTGAACTTTTAGAAAAAGTTAGAGGTCAATATAGCTAATTGAATGTTTGCATTGTTTTCTGTGAATTTGCTTAAAATTCCCAAACAAGAAGCTAGTCAGTACTTAATACTTTATTTAGAGATAGCTCACAGGCAGACAGAAAACCAGTCAGATTTAGGTCACTGGTGATAGAATGGGAGGTTGTTGATGTTCAGTCTTTCATTCTCTAAGAGAACCAATGACTTCAGGAAGGTGATATTTTGATTTGCAAGTCAATTGGATTTAGGAGAGGCAGAGCTGTGCAAAGTCACCAGCCTCACTCTTTTCCTCCAGAGCCATCTGGGTTCAGTGGCAAGATATAGATCAGGATGACTGGAAATGGCCCCTATACAGTGGGAGACTTTGGCCTTTTTAAGCTAAGGTCTTTCCCAGGTGGCAGTTTGTTTGAGGCAACAGCCATTCAGTAATTATAAGGGCTAGGTAAGCCAAAAGATGGCTTAGTTTGCCTTCACAAAAGAATCAGTCATGAAGGGGAAGCCCTTTAGAGTTTCTGACCATAACAGAAACAACTGCTATTTACACTCACTCTGAGCCATCAAAACCCAACAAGGAACAAGTGAGGGTTGGGCTCGGACCTATTATTGGCCAATTAGTGAGTCAGCACTGGCCCGAGTCAGGATGACCTGAGTTCTAATCTGATCTCAGATGCTTGACACTTACCAGCTGTGTAACTCTGGGCTAGACACTTAACTGAAGTTCACACACACACACACACACACACACACACACACACACACACACACACGTGTGCTCATACCAGTGAGAACCAGAGTGATTTGGGTTTAAAGTAGCTCTGAGAAGCTCTGAGGGTCTTTCCTTCCCAGATTGATTTTTTTTTTCAACCAGGTAAAGAGGCCATTATTTGCCTCATTTCTTACCCAGCCTTAATCACTGAATGGGTGCTGCCTCAGTCAAACTGAGACCTAGCTTAAAAAGGCCAAGGTCTCCTACTGCATCCACAATCTATATGTCCTGATCTATATACCTTGACACTGGATCCAGATGGCTTCACAGGAGAAAGTAAGGCTAGTGACTTTGCATAGCCCTTCCTCATTTAAATTCAATTCATTTACACGTTATAACATCACCTCCCTGATGTCATGGAACTCTTCAAGAATGAAAGACAAACAAGTAGCTCCACTTGAATCCCAATGGGTATTATCAAGCTAATCTGGGTTTTTCAGAGCATATTTCAAAGAATCATAAATGAAACTACATGAGACAAAAGAGTTAATTGTCCCAGTTTTTTTTTTTTTAAACAACAACAACAATGATAAGTAGGGAAGAATGGGAGGTAATCTCAGAGGGAAGGAAGGTCCTAATAGTGGGGGATGGGAAGATGGGAAGGATGGGCACTTAAGGCCTCTTAAAGAAGGTAGGATTTGAATTGAGTCTTCCGAGTTTGTATTTTTAAAGTGCTTAGCACATCATTCTTAGCAGTAGAAGGTACTTAATAAATGCTTATCAAAAACATTTCACCAAAGCCAGGTAGTAGACAGTGAAGAAATAGAACATTCTAGATATTTTAGACTGGATTTCAGTCTTGGTATGTTTCTTATCACCTGTCAGCTTCGGTTTTCTCACATTAAAATGAGAAGGTTGGATTATAACAATTAATCAATCAGCATTTATTAAGTATGCACTGTGTGCCAGGCACTATGCTAAGCTCTGGAAAAGTAGAGACACAAATGAAATTATCCCTACTTCCAAAGACTTTACATTATATCACTGATGACAGCATATGTGTGTCTATGTTTTTATAAAGTATTTGTAAATGTATGTATATAGAAAATATATAAGGCATATAAATTATAGATTCATCAGTAAGGTCCTGTCTATTTCTAATATAAATAGTGATAACCAACATTTTAACATTTGCAAAAACTTTTACATATCTTATATAATTTGATCCCCTAAATTATCTAGTTTGATAGGGGATGTTATTATATCCCAATAAACAAATTAAGACTGAGAGGGGATAACTGCCTCGCCCAAGGTCACATAGCTAGCAAGTGTCTGAAACACGATTTGAACTCAGGACTTTCTGATTATAGGTCTAGCACTTTATCCACTGCTCCACTTAGAAATCCAGCCTGATACAATGGAAAGGCAAGTAGATTTAGAGTCTGAGTATCTGTGCCTTGACTTCTGTCTCTGAGACCTACTACGTATGTGATGCTAGGCAAGTCATTTAATCTCTTTGGTCTCAGTTTACCTATATTTTAAAAATCTATATTTGATGTCTAAGGTCCCTTTCAATTTTATTCTTTTTTATTCTTTTCTTTTCTTTTTTTTTTTAGGCAGTTGGGGTTAAGTGACTTGCCCAGGGTCACACTGCTAGTAAGTGTCAAGCGTTTGGTCTGAGCCCCGATATGAACTCAGGTCCTCCTGACTTCAGGGCTGGTGCTCTATCCACTGCACCACTTAGCTGCCCCCTCAATTTTATAACTAAGATCTTATGATCTGGAAATAGTTGGATGGCTGTATTTTTCCATCATTATATAAATAGAAGAAACCCAGCACTAGTTTTGCAGGACATATTGGAAGTAATTTTTATCTGATAAACGATCAATGTTTCTAAAAACCTGGGTTCTGTCATTTGATGAGATGCTGGGATTCTGAATAATTTTGGTAGGAAGTTCAGACTTTGCTCTGAAGAAGTGAGCATGGCCATCCCTAGTGCCTCCTTAGCCTGCATTCACAGAATTTTCATTGCTTGCTATATCAGCTAGTCTGATCCATCCTTGGTTATTGCAGGTGGACTGTTAAGAACAGTTAGCAATTAGCAAGGCTAATTGAATATTTCCCATCTTTTCTGTGAGTTTCCTTTAAGCATCTAAAAAAAGATGCTAGCAAATATGCTACAAAATTTATTGAATATATTACAAAGGTATGTCTACACTACTAGATACCTGAAGGTATTTGTTCAGCTGCTTTCAGAAGCTAAATAGATTAACATGAGTTATTTATTAACATCTGTAATAAAAAAAAGTACATTAAAAGAATCTGATTGATGTGTGTATGAGTATTTGAAATTATATTTTAATCGATGCTTCTGTTGTTAGTTCCATAGTAAAGACTAACCCTTTAGGGATACTAAAAAATTACTTGCCTCCCCCTGCTTATGCACATAAACAAACATAGTAAACCCCTGACTAGGGATTGCTAGTGTTCTTTTGAAAAGAAATTCTAGAAAAATGGGAATCTGAGAGAATGTGGAGGGAGATTAAATGAGTATAATAGCAACAAGAAACAACAAAATAGAATAAGCAAGGAATTAGAAAAGGAGCCTAATGCAGATAGGAAAACAAAAAAAAGAAAAAGGAAAGAATAAACGAAAAAGAAGACATAGGTAAGAAAACAAGAAAATGGAGAGATTAAAGAAAGGAAGTGCATCTCCTATAGCATTCTAAACATTCCAAGCTAAAGATGCATCGTTTGTACACATAGTCTTTAGCACAATTATATGTGCCTGGGTAGGAAGGACTTAGTCTTAGACTATTTTTGGAGTACAGTTATCTCTTCCACAACGTGACTTTCTGCATTGTGGTTTTGATATATCTTGGGTCAGCATAATAAATTAAATGGGAATTCTTTGGGAGTTTTGTGGAAGCCACAGACGACATGGGAAAACCAGCAGACAACACAGAAAAAGTTTAGAAACTCAGAAATGCATAAAATATATGTATAGTATCTAATATCAATCCAAAGTTTACAATAAGGTATTGTAAATGCCTTCTAAAAGAAAAAAAAATACGACTTCTCTGATATGAAGAGAAAAATAAAAAAAATTTATGTGGATTTTCCAGATTGTGGGGCAACATGCCCCCAACCTCCTGGGATGTGGAAGGATAACTTTAATTTCCTTCATTCCAAAGTAGCCAATGTAGCCTTTCTTTAGATCTCTAAATCACTTAAAGTACCTTACAATTTACAAAATGTTTTATATGTATTTCATTTGATCTTCATAACAAACCTAAAAGATGGGCAAGTAGATATCATTCCCTTTAAAAAAAAATTGGAAAACAGGATTAGAGAGATTAAATAACTTGCCCAAGGTCATACAGTAATATCAGAGACAGAAATGGAACATTAAAACAAAACAAAACAAACATCCAGCACTTAGAATAGTGCTTGGCATATTATAAATGCTTAGTGGATACCTTTTCACTCATTCATTCATTAGCTTATTCATTCATTCTGTGCAAGAACATTACAAACTCAGAAGTGAAAAAGAAGTCATCCATGAAGAGTGAAGAGATTGTAGGAGATTCAGTAGAGTCTTTCATTGCAGCACAGCTAGGTGTCACAGTGGCTAGGGTGGAGGGCCTGGAGTCAGGAAGACTAATCGTGAGTTCAAATTTGGCCCCAGATACTTACTAGCTGTGGGACCCTGGGCAAATCATTTAATCCTTTTTCCCTCAGTTTCCTTATCTGTAAAATGAGCTGAAGAAGGAAATGGCAAACCACTCCAGTACCTTTGCCAAGAAAACCCAAATTGGGTCATGAAGTCATCAACGTGACTGAAAGGACTGAACAACCAACAATTCATTACAGGGACTCTTGTGGGTCTTGGGACAGAAGTGGTGTCATACCTTGCTTTCCTCAGTCTGAAATGTCTTCCTTTCCACAACTTTCTTTCATTTTGTAATCTGTTCCCCCTTCTCAACTCTAGCTTATATTTGTTTCTATACAGTAAAGATTCAGAATTTCTCACAAGTAAATATTTACCTGCTTGACAGTCACCATGTTGCTTTTGACTGATCTTCAAAAGACATATTTTTTTTTCCAGTTTGGAGGCAGCCTCCAGTTTTACCAGGTCTAATCTGATAAAAAAAAAATTCAAATGAGGCGCAATGGATAGAGCACCGGCCCTGAAGTCAGGAGGACCTGAGTTCATATCGGGCCTCAGACCAAACACTTGACACTTACTAGCTGAGTGACCCTGGGCAAGTCACTTAACTCCAACTGCCTAAGCAAAAAAAAAAAAAAATTCAAATGAAAGAATGAATGATCCACAAGAAATAAAAGTCAGTCAGCCAGTAAACATTTATTAAGTGTCTACTATTTGCCAGGCACTGTGCTAAGTTCTAGGACTACAAAGAAAGGTAAAAGGCAGTCCCTGCTCTCAAGAAGCTTACAGTCTAATGAGGGAAATAAAATGCAGACTATTATGTACTATGATATTTTTTCATCTTTGATTTCCCTTTATTTATTCTTATTATTTAAGAGAAAGTCAGGAGATGTTTCTCCTAGTTGGGAGGTTATTGAGCTGGATGAAATCTTTCCCAAGGGCTGTGAAAATTTACTTAAGGCTTCAAACATTCCTCAGATAAGAAGCAAAAAAACAAACAAAAAAAGTCAACTTCCCCAAATAACTTTACTTACTTATTTGAGGAAAGGATCCTACTCTGCAGGCATGTAAATCTCCCCTCTCAATCAGACCACTGTGAACCCTCTAAATATAGTTTAATTTGTAAACTGACTTAGTTTACCTATAGAGTCTATTTAATTAGGTTTATTTCTTTTGGGGGTATATGAGATTATGATTCTGTATAACTAAGTTTGTTCAACTTTTATGACACTGAAGGAAGCATGGGATTATGAATCTGTCTTTTTTTAATGTTTATGGAGTAAGAGGATAGATGAGATTACAATATGTAAAGGAAGTAATTATCTGTGTCTCTGATGTAATTTGTCTATTTCTTTTTTTTTTAAGTGAGGCAATTGGGGTTAAGTGACTTGCCCAGAGTCACACAGCCAGGAAATATTGTATGCTTGAGGCCAGATTTGAACTCAGGTCTTCCTGACTCCAGGGCCAGTACTCTATCCACCATATCTAGCTGCCCCAAATTTGTCTATTTCTTAAGAAGGCTTGTTTAGAATCCCAATATGGATTCAGGGATTATTTTTCTACCCCACTTTCACCTCAAATCTGTGCTTAAACATAATAAAACCTAGGTTTTAACCTCTATAATTTCTGTGTTAAAGTAGACTTATTGTGGCAGCAGTAACCTACCACACAAACTCAAGAAGAGATATTTTTCCCTTAACAGTATAAACAAGCTATATCCAGGATAAATGGGAGTTCGAAAAACATTAGAATTAAGGGGATTCTGGAAAGGCTTCCTGTAGATTGAAGATGGGATTTTAGATGAGACTTGAAGGAAATCAGAGAAACCAGGAAATGGAGATGAGGAGAGAGAATTCTAGGCATGGAGGAGTCACTGAAAATGTCTAGCCATGAACTTTCTGAGGAACCCTCCAAATCTTAACCTGGAGTCCACGGAATGGTCAGAGTATTTAGATAGGGAGAAAATTATATCTTTATTTTCATTAACCCCCTAACTGAAATTTAGCTTTTCTTTCAATTATTTTAAAACATGATTCTGAGAAGGGGTCTATAGGCATTACCAGCCTGCCTAAGTGGTCCATAAAATAGTTGATTCCCTCTTCTAAAAAAATGCAGAAGGATTTTGCCTTCCCAAAACAGTTTTTATTCTCTCCTTTTGCGCAGAGTAGCTACATGGCTCACCATCAGTCCAGTCTTAACCGTACCTTAGTAATAAACTCTCTTGAAATCTTGGTGGAAGCCAGTGATCAAAGTATATGTTAAGCAATTGGCAAGTAATAGCAAGAGAAAAAACAAAGCTCTAATTAGACTCTCCCAGAATACTTAATCTGTGCCTGACTCATATATTTATTCCTTTACCCAAAAGGTTACCTATTAACAGTAATTATGTTCTATTTTTCCCCCCAAATAACAAGACACACAGTAGCAACAGGAAACACTAAGTAAATAGTACACAGAAAGGAGAGCATAACAAACATAGGTGAGGATCTACAAACATCTTCAACTGAGTTCCTAAATTTGGACCGCTCCTTAATGGGCATGGACTTACCATTAGTTTCTGGAAAATGCAAAAAGTATTTTCTCAGTGCTACTAAACCAACCCAAATTCCCAGTAATTTTCCATGATGCATTTGGGGATAGATAGCATTTGAAGGTGCCATAAGGTTTAGAAATTTTAATGACCTAATTCTGAATTTCAAAGCAGGAGAGGGATCACCATTGATTTAACCACATTATTCTAGTGAGTCATTCTAGAGTTCAGGAAATGAAGACAACATGAGTAATTTAATCAAAGGAATCACCAAACTAGTCAGCCTTCCAGAAGACACAAAAGCCTATAACACAAAAAATAGCTTTTTGTGTTCAACCTTTGCTTGAAATGTGAATATTTCCTGGTGGGTGGATAGATTGCTACATGCTAATCATCCTTGCCTGTCTGGCATAACATTCTGGCTCTCTTGGCTGTGATGGGGACACTGGTTAGCTTGTTTTCTAGACTGGCAGCTGCCTGTACTCTGGAGAAGCAGTGCTCATGCATCTATTTCCCTGCCTCAGGGAAAGTCTTGCCATTCCAAGTTCCATCTCTAACGCTTACATCAGTGATAGCAACCCAGCTCCCTACTGCCTTGTGTTCTCATCTTATTCATCAGGCCTTAGCCTGGCGCCCTGGGCTGCCTCACTGTAGTTTATTATCCCCATTTCTTGGCCTCTGCCTCTGGCAAGATCTAGCCAATAGTTTAATAGTCCTGCCAGCTAATTTCTCAGTCTTCTTCTACTTGTTTTGTTTTAGAAAGCATTTATTGTCTCTAACTCTATTCATGCTAGGGAGAGGGCAAAATAAGGATGGGCCTGTCATGAAAGTTTTCTTGCTGTTTGCACATAAAATACAGTGGAGTGTTTCTTGTATTAATCTTCCTAGGTGAATTTTGAATTCTAAAGCCAGCGTATGATGAAGAGTCACAAAAAGCAAAGTAAAAAAAAAAAAAGAATTTCTTGCTCTCTTGATGAGGTCTTAGGATCTGAATAATATTCAAGATAAGTTTACTTGCTTTTCTCCTGTTTTCTAAATGAAGCAAAAACCATTGTGTTCATATGATAGTCATCTAATGGTCTCCCCATTGACTTTTTTGTTAGTTTTTTTTTTCTGCAATTAAAAAATATTTGGAATAAATCAAATGATGATGAAGAGAGTGCTTTTAGTTATGTAGCCCCAGTTATCATGGAAGATTTGCTAAATCTGCACCATAGCAGAGGATATGGAATTTGATTTGGAACCCTTATCTTTATTTTAAGCTATATCACTGCCTTGTTTGATAGTTTTGGACAAATGGCTTGATTTTACTCTTTCTGATTTGCATTCGTCAAATGGAAATAATGCATCATGATGTAACTAAGTATCTGGAAAGCTACAAACAAGAAATTAAGTTAGCATGGTCTTTCTTTAACCACAATGTTATTGTTCAGTTATTATGGTCTTGTCTGACTCTTCATTACCCTCTTTGGGGTTTTCTTGTCAAAGATACTGGAGTGATTTGCCATTTCCTTCTCCAGCTCATTTTACAGATGAGGAAACTGAGACAAACTGGATTAAGTGACTTGCCCAGGGTCACACAACTAGTAAGTGTCTGAGGCCAGATGTGTACTCAAGCAGATGAGTCTTCTTGAATTCAGGCCCAGTACTCTATTCACTATGCCACCTAGCTGCCAAGAACCTCAAAGTTTGATTTCTGAAAACTTCCAAGAAGGCTAGCAGAAAACACATTAGAAAGTGTAGTATGTCTCTAGTTAATGATTAAAAAAAAGGAAAACAAGTGATCCTGGGAACCAGAAGAGATGGATGTAACTTTCTCATAGTCTAGGCTTAGAGAAAGAAGAAAAGAGAGGATAGCTCAGGGATAACACAGACATATAACATTCATGTTTTTTCATGAATTTTCATTCATTCGCCAACTATTTATTAAACATTTACTTTATACAAGACATTATGCTTGGTAGAGGGGGAAGTGAAAATATAATTAAGACATTATCACTTCTTTCATGGAGTTTATAATCTGTAGATTATAGGAAATATTATCAACAAACTTCTGGAGTGTAAACGTTGTGATAAGTTGCTGGGTAGATTCAATGAAGAAGAAATAATGATCTGTCAACAAAGCTATTATGAAACACTAAGATATCCTCTCTCTGTGTGTCTCTGTCTCTGTCTCTCTTTCTCTCTCCATTTCACCCTCCCTTCCTCCCTCTCTCTCCCTCTCTGTCTCTTTCATTCTACTCCTCTACCTCCATCATTCCCATTTGTCTATTTGTTTTTGAAGATTCAATTTCCATGTGATTTTTGATATTTTCTGGTGTTTACAGGGGTGTTGAGGGAGAGATGGAGATGGAGATGGGGAGGGGAGGGGAGGGAAGGGAAGGAGGGGAGAGAGAGAGAGAGAGAGAGAGAGAGAGAGAGAGAGAGAGAGAGAGAGAGAGAATGAAGTTGAGATTTAGCGGGACTGAGAATTTGCTGTTTTAAAAATATTAATATTATTTGTTGTATGAAATTGTTAGAGGTCATCTGTGTGGTGCTATGGATTAGGTGCCAGGCCTGAAGCCAGGAAAATCTGAGCTTAAATTCCAGCCTCAGACTTTTACTAGGTATGTGACCACCTTGAGAAAATCACTTAACCTCTGCTTGCCTTGGTTTCCTCATCTGTAAAATGGGAATAATAATCATACATACCTCACAGGATTGTTCTCACGATTAAATGAGATAATTCTAAAGTGCTTAGTATAGTGCCTAGCACTTAGTAAGGGATATGTATGTATGTATATATATATGTATGTGTGTGTGTGTGTGTGTGTGTGTGTTAGCTACCATTATTATTTTTATTTTCTCAAAGTAATTGTATCAGTTAATATATTTTTTTTTATTGTTTGACAATACATGTAATTGTGCACTAGATTTATTTTATTTTTATATACTGCCTTTATTCCCTGAAAACCCTGAAGAGCAAATATGACTATGGCATAATTGATGATGTTATCCTAAGTCAAAATGCTGTGAATTAGACATGGAAGATGATCAATATTTGTGAAAGACAGATACTGACATTAACTAATGGATACGTTAAATGGGATATTTTATTGAAAAAGGGAATGTGTGCTTATCTAGCATAGCTGCTATTTATTCATTCACGTATTTATTGTTTTACATTTTAAATAAACATCTGTAGGAACTGTATCATTCCAGGGAAGACAAATAACTGAAGATCTTAGGGTCATTTTTCTATGTTATGAATTGAATGGACCAAAACTTTAAAAATCTCCTTAATGGTTTTCTACATCCCCTAGCTTTACACAGCAGAGCCAATCTTTAGACACTTGAATACATTTATTTAATATTAATAGAGCAAAACATTTAATTTTATAGTAGTTACATAGCTGGTTCTCATTTATTTGTTAAATTTGTTCCAGATCTGTAATTTCATCTGTTAGGGACATCAATTTTCAAAATGGCCTCTACTAATGTAGACTGCTGACTTATATGTAACTTCCAATCTTAGGGAGACTTGCCTGAGGTCCTGAGATGTTAAGAGACTTGATTATGCTCACATGGATAGTCCACATCAGAGGCAGGACTTGAAATTCAGATTTTCCTGACTCTAACATGAATTTTCTATATAATATATGATGCTAACTCAGTTTAGCTAACATTTAATGTCACAATGTATATTTGAGTTTGAAAGGTTAGCACATTAAAACCTACTGATTTCCTATCGGCTAATTTACTTTGGTTACTGGGATAAGATCCCAATAGTCGAATTTTGGTATCTTGGTTCTGGATATCATTGTGCATAATCAAAGTCATGTTTCCCATAAGTATAGTTAATTAAGAGGTAGCAGCATGCTTTTACACTTAATTATGCCTTTTCCCCCCACAAAACTGAGCTCTTTATTAAAGCATATAAGTATTAAAATCTAACTAGAAATGGTACTATAATATATTTAAATAGTTTACAAAATTGAAAGAAACATGTACTCTGAGGTACAACTAGGTGCCTTATTCACTGGTCCTGTTATTAATCACTGGTTAGTACAATTCTGATTTTATCCTTAGGTTTGAATAGAACTGAATTAACCTTGTTTTAAGTCAGATCCTTAGTTACAGAAGGTCTAACCACCTTTTCCCTAAATGTTCTAAGACTGCTTAAATTCAATTCAGCAAGCATTTATCAAATTACTACTCCAGGTTAGCCAGGGGTAGGAAATCTGTGGCCTGGAAGCCACATGTGGCCTTCTAGTTCCTTGGGTGTGACCTTTTGACTGAGTCCAAGTTTTACGGAACAAATCCTTTTACTAAGAGAATTTGTTCTCTGAAGTTTGTATTCAGTAAAAGGGCTGCACTTGAGGACCTAAAGAGCCACATGTGCCCTGGAGGACTCCAGGATCTCCACCCCAGTTGAGCTAAATACTAGAAATCTAAAGGGGAAGAAAACAAACAAATAAAACAACCCCAGTCTCAAGGAACTTTCATTGCATTGCAAAACAAAACAAAACAAAAACATTAAAATATAAAATGAAATACAAAATATACACAAAGTAATTTCCAGGGACAGGACACATGTCTAATATGAAGGGCAGTTACTTAATTGTAAAGGTAACATTAACTTGATTAGAAGTCCCTGAGTAAGAAGTGGAAATTAAGAGGGGAAAATGATTCCAGCAATAGGGCCCATGGCTAGTACCTTCTGCTTGCTTGTTAAGGTTGCTGCCTGTGAAGTCCTAGAACCTGGCTGAGTATAGAGAAGTGAGGAATTTTTGAGGTACTACTCACCATTCAATCACTAGTCCTGTTCAAGATAGAGTACATTGGTTATATTTCTTTTAGGGTAAAGGTCTCAGCAAGTTCTCTGTTCCCTCTGATCTGTGATATTTTCTCTGTAACAATCACACACACACACACACACACCCCCAAGGAAAAATCTTTTTGCTTTGCTTATTTTGTTAGCTAGTGGGAATGACATTTTGCCATCCCTTTTATCATCTAGAATAAAGTCTTTCAAAGGATAATCATTAGTGATCAATTTATCCAACTCATCCTTTGACTCTTGGGCTCTGAGCCTGTGTTCTTGTCTGGAAAGAGAAGCTGTAGTTCTAAAAACTGAGAAGTGCTCACACCAATAGTTCTATATTTCCATCCCCTACCCCCAGCTACAGTTTGTTGCTTAATCTTCCTAGTTTGCTGTCAAGTAGGTCACAATAGCTTCTGCGTCTTTGCAGGAGCAAAGCTCTCTCCTTCATTGTTAGTCCTGGTGAATTAAAGAAAGATGTTAAGGGAGTAAAAGGACAGATGGAAGAATCACCAAAGCAGTATAACAGGTATGGAGAGCTGATTGCCCAGGAAACTTTCTTTGTTGCCAGCTTAAATGTGCAGGGTGCCACTATACCTCATAAAAAAAAAAAATTCTTGTGCTATCCCTTCACTAGCAGCAAAAAAATGAAAGAAGGCAGTGCCTTCGTTTTCCCTTCTTTAATTACCAGTGTCTCTGCAGGCTACCTTCTAAGTTTTTTTCAAACAAGAGCTCTGGTTGCTAGTATTATGGTTTTTAATGACAAGATTTATATAGTAAATTCTGTTGTAAAAAAAAAAAAAACATTCTAGGAGGCTTTTACCAATAGTCAAACTTCTACTGATTTAGCCTGATTTAGGTAAAATCCAAGGTTAATAGATTGTAACTTTTAAAATGCATTTTTACAGAAAATACGAAATTTTAAAATGATAGTGCCCACCTGCCCACCCCTAATCAGGCACTTATTGAGCTTTTACCTGAGTTTTCTGACTGTAAAACGGAAAAAAAAAAAAACAAAAAACTAGCCTTCTTATAACATACCACTAAGCTTGTGTGAAGAACAATTAAAATATGGTATTGTCACTTGCAGGGGCTAAGTAATGACTGAATGCAGAAACATTTTGTCCACATTGATCTATTAATCCTTAATTGACAAACAGATGAACCACTATACATGACACCTCTTCTAAGAAACTCATCCCTTGATGTCCCTTAAGGGAAATGGATGTCAATGCTATGGCTCCTAAATGTTTCTAAAAGCCTAGTCCTGTGTCTTACACATAGCAGGCATTTAATGATTATAGAATGTCAAAATGTTAAGGATGGAAAGAGGGGACTTTGGCATTGTTGTAGACACCTCCTGTCTCTCTCAGAATAAGTGCTCATGAAGGAAAGGAGTTTCCATTCCCTCTAAAGGTCAATTAGGAGGATTGGATAGAGTAGGAAAGGGTCCACAGGAGCCTAGTTTTAAAATAATCTAATGAAATAGCACCTGAATAAGATTGTAATGATGATCAGCTGTGAGACTTAGCTACTCTGATCGACACAATGATCCATGACAATTCTGAAAGACTCATGATGAAAAATGCTCTTTACCTAATGAACTCCAAGTGCAGACTGAAGCATAGCATTCTTTATTTTTCTTGCTTTTTTTTCTTTTTTTGAAACATGGCTAATGTGGAAATATGTTTTACATGACTTTGCATGTTTAATGTTATATCACTTGCCTTATCAATGGGTAGGGGAGAGGTTGAAGGGAAGGAGAGAATTTGTAATTTAAAAAAAAATGTTTAAAAATTAAATTTATGAGTAAAAAGAAATAGCACACTGAAAACCTCACCTTAATTTTAATGGTGCAATTTTCTATGGTTCAGGACCTTTGGTGATATTAGGCCTTTGGGCACTGATCCACAGCCCAACTGTCCAATTTTTTACTTTAGCTTTCACTTGTTCTATAACCATTCCCTCACTGTTATGAAACATCAGCCTATGGGCTGAAATGTGGAGTTAAATTCCCCCTTATTATCATCTATGTATTACTGAAAAGATCATTAGTGATCAATGTATCCAACTCATCCTTTGACTTTTGGCCTCTGAGCCTGTGCTCTTGTCCAGAAAGAGGAGTTGTAGAGTTCTAAAAACTGAGAACTGCTCATAAACAAGCCCCCAGAGGCAGCTGCATCTAAGTGGAAAACATCAGCACTGCTGGAGACATAAAATTGGCTCTTTTTCTTGTCTGATTAAATGAAAAAAGCAGGACCTTTACCTCTGACTTCACTTAGTAATATTTGGAAGGCCCCAAAACAACCTCCCTAAATCCCCTCCTCCTTCCCCTGCCAAAGAAAACCAAAACCTGAAGGTTCTTTATTAAGAGATATGGAAGGTAAAGAAGACGTATTTGATTTTTCTAAGGATACATTATTATTCAGCTTTTCTAGATGATAGTTTAGAATTAGTCTGTTGATTATCATGCCCTTTGGTAAAACAGAAAAATAAAACAACTTCAAGAATGTCAGTAATCTTACAATGGCTCCCTGTTTCTACTTTGTTTGGAGAATTGTAACAGAGTAAATAGCTGTTTGGAATAGCCAGGGTAAAGGGAACATATCTGGGGCAGATGGTTAAACATGTTTGCCTCTGCAAAGCCCCATAGCAAAGAACATGTACATCATCACAGTCTAATAACATTTGGAACGGGCCTCCCTCTACCATAAACAAGCCTTAGAAGGGTGATATATAATTTATACACTGAGATAGAGAAAGAAAAAAAGAAATTGGAACTGCTGAGAGTTTCTCATTAAATATCCAAAGGTCTAATAGTTGTTATTTCTCAGTTTAGACAGTGGCAGGTTTTGTTTTGCAAACTCTCTGAATAGGTAAGCATTCCAGGCTTCAGATCACATCAGAAACATTCATACAATGTAATCTGATCTTACAGTATCCTGTCACTCGGAGCATCTTTACAATATAGGGGTAAGTGGAGGGGGTGCAGGGGCGGAGAATGCCAAAAGTAGAATGAGGCTTCAACCCCTTCTCCTCCTGTGTTAAAATTTCTGGATACTTACATGTAAGTTTCTACAATTTAGATACATATTAGAACCCACACTTCCCAACTCTGCCCCCCACCTCTCACCTAAATATTAAATCATTTTCTCATAATTCTTTATAATTGAAACTGATACTTATGGTCCTATTACTTCTCTGTGTGTGCAGGCACATTTAAAAAGGTATGGAACTTACTGGTTACTTTAAATGCATTTGAAGAATGTGCATTCAGGCATTACAGGCATTTTTGTACATAGAAGTGAATATACCAGTATAATATAATATGGCATGGTAGGAAGGACTTCTGGGTTTGAGTCAGAAGTGTTCAAGTTCTGACTGCCACTTTATACTGTGTGACATTGGATAAGTCACTGACATTCTCTGTGCCTAGGTTTCTTCATCTGTAAAATGAGGGCCTTTCCAATTAGACATCTGTGATGCTAAATAGGATTTAAATTTTCTTGTAATTTTCCAATGGAAATGAGACAACTGGATGGAAAATGGCTACATGATTCTTTGTAAGTGGAGATCTATCTCAGGTTTGAACTTAGTGTCCTAGGTTCCTGGGCTAAATGTATTGGTTAGGCTAAACCAGGGGTGGGGAACCTGCAGCCTCTAGGCCGCAGGTTCCCCACCCTTGTAAATTATGGGCATCTTTACCTTGAAAACAGTTAAGGGATGGTGGAAAATAGCTTCTCTTAAAATAAAAGTAACCTTTGATAATTTGGGGGTGAACTTATGAATTATCCATGCTTTTCCTTCCTCCTATATTTACCTATCTTCGAGCACGCATCCATTTTGTTAGCAGGTCCTATATTCAAAGAAGTGGAAACTTGATATGTCTAATGTGATTCATTAGTAGCTTTGCTAAAGGTCTTTTGGGAGAAGTGGAAACCTAAATGAGATTCCTAGAGTATCTGTAAATATTCTTTATCCCCATTTCCAGACTCCCCAAGCTTCATTTTATTGAAGGTCCTTGAGAATTAGATGCATTTGTGTTCTAACACTCTCTGATTTTGTCTGGAGATGGAAATTAAAGTGCGGGAAGGAAATGTTTTCAACAAAGTTTTTTGTGAGGAATGTATTATGCCACTTCTAAAGATATTTAGTAAAACTCGTCTGGGGCTTGTTTTCAGTTGCTGTGTGACCTTGGAAAGGTCATTTATCCCTTTGGGCCTACTATCCTCAACTTTAAAATGAGGGCATTGTACTAGCTGACTTCTAAAATCCATACAATAGGTTCTGTGATGCTAGCAGCATAGGGAGTCCACTTAGTGAAGGCAGAACATAATTTGCCTTTAATTAATAGATACATCCTAGGGAGGAGCCCAATGAGGCACACAGATGTTAAATAGGGTTATATATGTGCTAAGTATCAGAGGCAGGATTTGAACCTATTCCTGATTCCAAGCTCAACATTCTATCCACTATAAAAAGCTCTCTTTATGATTTAACTGAAATAATTTTAGCTGTATTTCAACTTGAGCCATTTCAAACAACCAAGAAACTCTTATTTAATATCACACATGCATTCAGTAGTCTGAAATTCTTTTAAACACTATTTTGGAAGAGAATGATCTTTTTTTTTCTGAAAGATATCCCAGGAACAATAAAGATGTTCTTTCTTCCTTCCTGTCCCTCGGCCCTGACCCTCTTCTGGAACCTTTCTTCTGGAATCTAGGGGTTATTAACCTTTTCATGTCATGAATCACTTGGGCAATCTGGTAGAGACTATGGGCTTCTCAAAATAATGTTTTAAATTCATAAAACAAAGCATATAGGATTGCAAAGAAAACCGATTATATTGAAATACAGTTATCAAAATATTAAAAGTTATCAAAATATTAAAAGTTCCAAGTTCGTGGACCCTAGTTTAAGAATTCCTGATCTAGAATCTTCTATGGTGGAAATTTCCATCTCTTTGCTAAATGATGGCCCCCTGCCTGTGACATAAGAGGTAGAAAATCAAATCAGTATGCTAAAACAAGGGTCTACCTTTCCCTATAAAGCACAGGCCTCTTTTTTATAGAGGGATGACCTCACTATAAGGGAGAGTCCAGTGTCTCTTATGGAAGAACTGAGGGAGTAACCAGAGATGCTGAACTAGCCTAGTTCTTAGAGATGCATGCCCCTCATCTGGTTTATCTATCTCCTTCCTTCTTCTGCTGGATTTAAAGGACATTGAGGCCAAGGACCTAAAGTCAGGACCTTGTGTTTCGTCTTCTCTGCAGAGTTCTGGTTGTATCTTTGTTTCTCTAGTCCTCTCCTCATTGTTCCAATTAGAACGTAAACTCCATAAAAGCAGGGACCCTATTTCACTTTTGTCTTAATTTTTTTTTATCCCTTGCACTTAGCATATTCCCTGGCTCATAGTAAGCACTTAACAAACGCTTGTTGATTGATTGCTTCATATCTCCTTCCAACCTGCCCCATCTCCCATATTCTCCTTGTCTTGTCAGAGACAAAAGCCCCTGTAAAAATTTCCAAGTCCTCCAAAACAGCAGCTGTAATAGACTGTCATATATTCCATTTGCTCACTGTTAAGTATTATATGCCAGGAAAGTAGGAAACTGCCAATCTCATGTGTTCCAACATTGGTCCATCCATTCCTTGGAAGGAAGAACTTTTTGAAGCTAGGGATGAACATCTTTTATTTATTTGCAACCCCCTTCTCACCCCCCCCCCAAAAAGCCTTGAGATTTACTTTGTGTCAAAAATAACCACCTTAAATTTTTCAGACTAAGTGCATTATAAGCCTAATGTATAAATGATCATTAATTTTGTTTTAAATTTTGTTTGAAAAAAAAATAGCATTTTGCTTAAACAAAAATTTGCATTCCTGGAAAGCCTCACAATGAAAGCTAAAGCTTTCCTCTAAAAGGATTTAAATTCACCCACAAGAGACTAATTTGAAGGGCATCTGAAGTTTGAATTGTAATGCACCAGTCATCCTTGAAAACCAAAGCAATTAATATATACAAATACAAAATTCCCTAAACAATATTTTTAAACCACAGTTCATTTATATCTGCTTATAGGAATTACTCAGGCTAACTGGCAATTTATCACTCTCATTGTAACCAAACAAACCAGTCTGACACTTCACATTTGGAGATATCAATGTTTAACTCCCCAGTAGATGCCAAATTCTGTCTAGCTATAGGAATAGCTAGTTAGTTATACTTATATCAATAAGTTAGTGAAGTCAGGGGCTTCATTTTTAAAGTGAGGAGAAAATTGATACCCTTTTTATAGGTTCCCTTGGTTAGCAAATCAGGATCTTTCCTTTGCACAAAATGATACTTGAGTATCCTGAAGAATATTAGTGCAAACTAGGCTATTCACTTCTCACCTATGAGATCAGGCCCGGCCATTTTTAGAAACCAGGGAGAACTGATTAGGCTCTTCCTCACCTGTTATACACTAGGTACAACTCTATCATGAAGCTCACTTGCACTTACTAAACATTAACTGACAAGAGGCAGGAAGAAAATGTCTGAATTGTGGTGACAGGCATATAGGCAGCGATCAACATTTGTGGTAAGGGCTAGAATATGGAAGGTGCAAACATCTGGATGCTACCACTTTTGCACTTTGGTTTTGAAAACAAAATATGACCTATACAAGCTCTAAGTCATAGAAAGGATCGAAGTGTCATAGTTATTTCTGTGCATGCCTTTTCCCTTTTAAATATATTGCAAGTTACTAATGAATCAAGTTTATATTGTGTCTATCTTCATATGCCTAGTGTGGTGCAGATCTCCTTGCACATAAGAAATACATAAATATTTGTTGAATTCAATTGTAAGAGGACAAGAGGCAAGGCCCAAATTCTGTTCCTATGTAACTATTTTTCTTTAGTAAGCAACAAGGATTCTTATAAATTTAGCTGTTGGCTAATTTTTAAATATTTTCCATTCCTTTCAGTTTACTCCTAACCAAAGGTCATGATAGCTGGTTCTTGGTATCATTACTAAGTATAGTGTTCAAATTGTTATCAATACTCAACAAGTGATTTTCTAGGAAGAAAGAGTTTGTTTTTTTTTTTGAAAAAACAGTTTTGATGTAGGACCTATACATGCAAAGTGCTACTGATGTTCAATTTTCTAAATATAAAGTGGGATAAAATACTTTAAACCATTCTGTCAAGAATGGGAAATGTTAATTTTTTTAAAAAAACACTGTATATAATAATCAGTTTAGCCAGCATTATTTGATTATCATCTTTAAGGTGATCACACTGAATCAATACTTCAAAGACCTGTGATTTAGTTGAAATGGCTATTCCTTCGACCATTGCAGATCACAATCTATCAGTGCCTGAATATGGAGGCTTCATGACTTACCATGGCCGATATGAGGATCATTCCTTGGTGGCTTACCCACTGATAAGCCGCTTTTAACTTAGTTAAATCAGTCCTTGGATGACAGACACATAATCCATCATTAAGGCATAGTTTACTCTTCCAATGCACCTTCAAGAACCTGATATAACTTTCCTGTCTTCCCTATTCCCAGGAATAGGGAAAAGAGAACTTGCGTGAAAGAATGTGATCATAAAATCACTTTTTTCTAACATGAATAGAGCTAGCCTCAAAGCCAGGAAAAAGAATTAGGTTCAAGTCCCACCTTTGATACATACTGTTTGTGTGACATTGGATAAGTCATTTAATTCTTTAACAATGCAAGTTACAGCATAGGTGCTGATCTGAATTGGCAGACAAAGCCTAGGAATGCCCTAATCTAATGAAATTATAGGCCTAGTTCTTATTTGTATCCCTAGCCCTAGCCCAATTAATGATAAAATCGAGTATGTATAAACATGAATGTTTAAATCTTTTTGTTTAAAAAAATTAGGCAATATTTTTATTTGCCATTTCAGGTGAGTCTGATGGGGTATTGACTCAAGTAGAGATCTTCACCCCTTGCCCCAAAGGGAATCTGGCTCTACAGGTCCCAGCTCCTTATCTCCCTTTGAAAGCCTTAGCCTTACCTTTTGATGTTATTCATTTGCACCTTTGCCCCTAGCCCTAAAAAGAATCTGGCTCACGTTTGTCTAAGGGTCCCAGAAAATCCTTAAACTTTTAGGTTCCTTATCTACTCTTCTTATCTCCCTTTGAAAGCCCTAGCCTCACCTTCTGATCCTTTCAAACTTCTACCTTCTAGTTCCCTTCATTATCTATTCCCATTGTTTATTCAATCTTTCAGACCTTCCAAATGGAATTCTCACCTAGACCCTTTTCCCAACCACCCCCACCCCCCTTCCTCCGGCCACCCAAAGTTACTTTAGTGTACATAAGATTCCCCCTGGCCCCCATTCAAAGGCTGAGATTTTCTCATGCCCAAAAGGCTGAGACTGTCATACCCGCTCCTCCCTACAGGCGGGCGTTACTAATGTTCAAATTCCTTAAGAGTCTGGCCCTTATGTTTTATCTCTAATAAACTCTGGCTGGAAGAAGATTTGAGTTGAATTCATTCAGGCAGGGCCTGGTGTTGCGATCTTGGTGTCTGAGCACCCCAAAACCTCTAGACCTCTTCAAGTCTTTGTATAACAATAGTAATAATAATTAAGAGCAAGGCTTTAAAACTTAAAAGCAATGTATATACAACAATACTGTAGTATAGATAGTTGGGTCCTCATTTTACAGATAAGCCATCTAGATTCAGATAGGTTAGTTAAGTCCCTGGGCCATATATTCATAGGATCCTAGGGCTGAAAGGACCTTCAAGGTCATCTATTTCAACCTCTCCTCATTTTGCAAATGAAGAGATAGAGTCATTCAGATGATAAGTAGCTGAGTGGGAATTTGAACTCAGGTCCTAGTACTCCAAGTTCAGGGAGTTCTTTACATTGTACCTGTAACCTAGGTGGAGCTATAAGTTTTGACTCCAGGCCCAATGCTATATCTAATGTACCACACTGCTTGCATAGATAATTTAGTCTGAAGGATGTTACAAGTCTTATTTTAATTTTAAGGGCACTCACTCTTTGCTATTTTGGTATGTAACTACTTCTCTTGCTGGTATTCCTTCAGCCTAACTTCAACACTCTCTGCCTAAAAGCTTTTTTCTTCATTGTCCTTTTTTACTACTATCCTTTGATGCTTTACTCTCTCTGAACTGTTACATCTTGTGTCTGCCTAAAAGACTGACACAACATGTGACAATCACATCATGCATCATTTTTTCCATATAAACATATGAGGCTGGTTGGAAATCATTTACTGGGTTTTCATTTTCCAAAATTCTGAAGTACAAGAGGGGCCTGAACAGTGGCAAACTTTATGCAGGATGTTGTAGGACAAAATAGATGCTGTTCTTTCTTCTCTCTGAAAGATCATTTTAGAAATTCAGTAGGAAAAATTTGGGCCTGTGTTCTTAGTGTATTTTAAATATATTCGATAAGACAGGGAAATTGGGTATTAAATTAGGCATTTGTTCAAAAAAATCCCTCCATACCTATTAGAAAGGGGACTGATGAAGGTGATTTTAAATTGTTTAGTAGCACAATTTTATTTCACTGGTCTGGTAATTGCTGCAGCCCACCAGTTCAGTCCTTGTACTTTTTATTCATTTAGCACTCTGTATTTTGTCATGTGTCTGATTCATGTCTCTGATTGAAGGAAGGTTGTTATTAATATGGAAACTGCTGGCATTACTGTGCAGTCCTTTTATCTTTCAAAAGTGATTTACTTTTCTAAAACGTATTTAATGAAAAGAAATTCTCTAAGCATTATAATTAAAAGTTTAAAGGTACAAGTATCTACAAGTTCTGGGTGCTATTGTTGTCCTGTTGGTACCACAGTGCATACTACCTGTCCAGGGGGGATTTAGTTTGACAGTTCTGACAAATAAAGTCCCTACAATAAGCTGATTTTTTTTTTTAGCATAGCTGAAAGGGGTACTTACTTAAAGTATTTAAAAGAAGGACTTTTACTTAGAGTCCATCAATCTTATTAACAGCACCACATTTTTATGCATAAAAGCTGGTTACCATTGAACTGTAAGGAAGACTTGGCTACCTAATTTAAATTCTTCTGAAAGGTCTTTACCAAAAGTGGTAAGGACAATGACATAAAGAGAAAGGTCAGCTTTCTGGCAGATTTCTTCTTTGTCCACTTCTATCACCATCCTTCCAAACATCTAGATTCATCTTTTATTACTCATTTTCTTCTACCCCACATACCGAGTGAAATTCAACTTTAACATCATTTCTTGTGCCTGTCCACTACTTTCTCCTCATAAAGCCACCACCCTAGTTCAAGTCTTCATCACCTTTAATCTGGACAACTGCCAGAACCTTCTAATTGGTCTCCCTGACTCAAGTTTCTTCTTACCCCAATCCCTCCTGGACCTAATTGTTAAAGAGATTTTCCTAAAGCAAGGAGTATTCTGGCAACAATGTGAGCTAGCTGACACTACCACCACTCTAGTGTAGGACCTCATCACCTCATGCATGAACTATTGCAATAGCATGCTGGTGAGTGATCCTGCCTCTTTACTCCAATCCTTCCTACATTAAGTCATTAAAATGATTTTCCTAAAACACAGGTCTGACTATGTCATCCCTACCCAATAAGTTCCATTAGCTTCTTATTGCCCCCAGAAGCAAATACAAAATGCTCTGTTTGGCATGCAAAGCCCTTCATCACCTAGCCCCCTCCTACTTTTCCAATCCTTTTACATTTTACTTTCTAACATGTACTGTTTGATCCAGTGACACTGGCCTCCTGACTATTTCACAAATCAGACACACCATCTCTCAGATCTGAGTATTCTGTCTGGTTGTCCCTCATACCTGGAAGGTTCTTCTTCCTCCACTCTGATTACTAACCCTTTGGCTTCCTTTAAGTCCCAACTAAAATCTTGTCATCTACAGGAAGCCTTACCTAATCCCCTTAATTCCAGTGCTTTTCTTCTGGTAATTATTTTCTATTTATCTTGTAAAGAGCATGCTTTGTATATATTTGTTTGCATGATTAGATTGTAAGCTACTTGACATTTAGCCCTGTGCCTGACACATAGTAGGCATTATTTGTTTTTATATGTTTACTGATTCATTGATTGTGGCCTTGGGGTAACACTCTTGAGTGGAAATACACTTTCCTTCCTCAACATTTTATCTCTTTCACCCCTATGTAATGTATTTTCTGTCTAATTAACCAAGTCACATATCCACTTAGGGCATGCTATTTACACTACCAGTTATTCACAATACTGAAACTTTTAGATCTTAAATGTGACCATTTACTTAATTAAATAAAATAAATAATGTTACAGATATCAATCTATTAAAACAAATACCTCATGATATACATATAATCCTAAATTGTACTCTCTTGCTGATATACTCAATAACAATTGTGACAAGTGGGCACAGATTTATAGGAACCTTTCGGGAAACACATGACAGAAGAAAATTCATGTACTTAAGGTAATTCAAAACTCCAGACTGTGGGCTTTAATGTTAGTGGTTCATTCACTGTCTGACTTTTGATCCTCACTACTCTTCAGGTGGGAAAATTATCTTTTTTATCTGAATAAAGCCTTTACAAGCTCATTCAACTAACCATCACTCTTAAAAGGACATTTAGAAAGTGTTCATTCTTAATGGGAAAAGCAGCTGTCTTTAATAACCTAGAGAAGCAGGTAGCTTATCAAACCAGCTCCCTCTATGTTTATGCAGTCCTGTTCAGCCCAGCCAGTTATTTACTTACCTGGATGATGTGCTGTTAAATCAGAATGGAGCTCACGGCAACAGAAACACCAAAGGTTTTCCATCTCAAGCCAGAGAGCAGTCAGCCTTCATGAAAAGCTTCACCTTTTCTCCTTCATAGGTGGCATTGAAGGGCAATAGCAGTCCCTAGAACTCTTGGTCAGTTCTCTCTAACCAAACAGGAATACCCAATTGAAACTCATTGCTTCTAACTGCCACAACTCCAATAAAGTAATAAAATGGTTACTATCACCTCCATGTCTTCAACTCATCTCAAATTCCTTTTCTTTTCCTGTTGTTGTTACTTAGGCTTGCTGTGATGTCTGTCCAGCTCAATGGCTTAAACGAATCTTCTGACTCAGTGACTCACCTTTACTTATATAGTCACAACTTCCCAAATTTCTCCTCTCAAAATGACATTTCTTTTCTTAATCATACCTTTTTTCCAAATATTTTTCATTCTTAGTTTTATACCTTTTAATCGAAAAACATGTATATACAGATTAGGGGAGGTACCTATCATGCATTATCTCTAAAGTCTCCAACAAGGTAGCATGTTTCTTTGGTTCCCTTAAAATCATTTTTCTTTACAATCACATTGTTATAGATTTAAATAAATATAAACTCTTTCTCTGCTTCTATATAACATCAAATTATTCCCACAAAAGCAAAATATCACTCTTCTCTCTTGAGAAGCAATCTAAGTTCTCAAGTCTATACCACTGATTTCTCCAAAATGTACAAAATCTCATCTGAAATCTGTTTTTTCACTCATGTATTTTAGCAGTTCATATTAGAACAAAGCTCTTTTCCTACTCATATTAGGTATCAAAATGTACATCCATAATAGCAACAATATCTCATATCCTTTGACAATAAATGTAAATCTCTTCCTTTACATAAAACACATTTTCTGCTTTTTCATCAACTACCCCTTATGAAATAGACTTTAAACAGACAATGTACCTTAGTTTTTTTCTGAAAAGAATATATTCTCATGAAAATGTCAATAAAAAGTAAGTATGCCTACAATTTTTCTTCCTGAGGTAGAGTGACACTAGTAGGAAAGGGGGTGAAAATACATGAGTGAAGTTCCTAAAATGAATCATTCCTGTAACTTATAGACCAATAAGCCCAACAGCTAGAGTTACTGATGATTTGAATGGTGGGGAATATTGTTAGGAATATAAAGAGAAAATCAGGTTTCCATCAAAGGCTAGGAAACTTATGTATGAAGGTATGTGTATGTATGTAGTTATATCATCAATTTTTTTAAAGAGGGAAAAGAACTAACAAAAAAGATCAACTTTCTCAGTGAAAATTTAAATATCTTAGCTGTTTCTTGACATATTCCACTTATATTTTTGAGTTCTTTTTTATGATTTGTTTCTCAGTCACTGTTAATGCCTAAATCTATTTTGTTCTATCTAGTAGTTCCAGGTTACTACATGAACAACTCTAATTATCATTTCTCTGCTCAAAATATTCAGTGACTTCCCAGGGCTGACTGAATATTGATATTTGGATCCAACAGAACTTGGATCCAACAGAACCTTTAAGTCAGCTCAAATCCAACATGCTATAAGAACCTTTTCCTGGTTTACCCCATTCTTTCTCCTAACCCTATTGCTAATGCCATTTTTTTTCCCTGAGATTACCTCACATTTGCATCATATAGATCTTATAGGTACATTGTTGTTTCCGAATTGTATCCCTCATTAGAACATCAGTTCCCTGAGGGTAGGGCCTATTTTTTTGCCTTTCTTTTTTCCCCCAGTACTTAACAGAGGATCAGGCACTTAATAGATGCTTGTTCTTGATGATTGTGAAGGGTATGATGTTGATGATGATGATGGACTTGTATTCCTCTTCTTCCTGACAAAGACTTGACATTGACCCCTATCCCCCAAAGCTACTCATACATTCTTATTTCTGTACCTTCACTCATCATTGCTTATTTTATCCGTCTTTAAATGTTTAGGTCAAATGCTACCTCCTTGATGAAGTCTTCCATGATTCACACAGCTAGAAGGCATATCCTATATATCCTTCAACACTATCATACATTATTTTGTATTATTATTTGTTGTGCCGGTCCTAACCGCGCACACTCATTCAACCAATTCAGCCAACCAGAGTCATACTCACGTACATTGGAGGCCACCCGGGTAAACCAGAAGCGAGCCGATCGGGGGGTGCAAAAACCTGAACTTTATTCATTTATCATCACAGCAAGGCCAGGCAGGAAGGCACACGTGCGGGCAGGAACAAAAGCCGACTCCGCCCCCCCCTCCCTGCAGCTCCTTTTAGTACCTTCTTCGTCCCTCTTCCTCAGCCCGCCCATAGTGACTCGTCGAGGATCAAATATCAAAAAGGGGATGTCCAGCTAGTGTCCAGACAAAGGGAGCATACGTGGCACAGGAAGTGGGTCCCAGAGATTTGGAAGGAGGTGTGAGGGATTAGTGCATAGAGTACACGTGACGCAGGAAGTCGGGTCCAGATACCGGGGGGAGGTGTCTGGGGTCGGTGTTATACCTAGGGAGCATACGTGACTCAGGAAGTCAGGTCCAGATACCGGGGGAGAGGTGTCCGGGGTCGGCATAGTACCTAAAGAAGGAGGCCAGGCAGAGAGAGTTCGATATCTGCCATCCCCCTCCAAGCGGCACAGTCCTTGCCTAGGGAACGCGCGCTCCGGCCACTTCCCAGCACCCCGCTTCCTCCCCAGCCTGTCACAGCTCCATCCAGCACCGCTCCAGTCTCGGGAGCTTGAGCTCCGGTTACCTCTCTGACCCCAGATCTCATCCCAGTACGTTACAACTCTGCCCAGCACCGCCTCTGCCTCGGGAGCAAGAGCTCCAGTTATTTTCTGGTACCCAGTTTCCGTCCCATGTTGGCACAACCCTCATCTGGCAGTAGCTGGCATCAAACAGTCCCTCACAATTTGTGAATATGATTCTATTTTGTATTATTTGTGAATATGATTCTATTTCCTTTAATAGACTGTAAGCACTTTGAGAACAAGGGTTATATCTTTTTTGTTTATATGGTTTCTAGCTTAGGGTCAAGCACATGCTAAATACCTATTAAAAGCTTTTAAAAGACTGAATAAATGAACAACTCAAGCAATTAAACTCATCTGAGTGCACTACTAAACAAGGTGAATAAATATGATGAAAAACTAAACTATTTCCTTTTAAGATATATTGAAATAACCATCATTATTTAATAAACTTCAAGTGTCCCTAAATAATTATTACAAATGCATTTTAGAGAATTTTACCTGAAACAAATGAGAATTCAGTAAAGGTTCTTAATTTAAACTTTGTGTCAATCAATAAACATTTATGAAGAGCCTACTTTGTGCTATGAGCTGTGCTCTTGACACAAAGGAAAACAAACAAACAAACAAAATAAAACATTCCCTGCTGTTAAGGAGTTGACGTTCTGTTGGTGAGTATATTAGTTGAAGTCAGTATAGCTGCTCCCAAGTTAAAATAAAATTTCCTTTAATATTTCTAATAATTGGAAGAAAGTTTCTTTATCTAAGTTTTTCTTACTTTAATCATCTGAACTTATAAAGCACTTGAAAGACCGAATAAAGTCACTGGCAATGAAAAGCTCATTTTAAATTAAGTGATGTTTTTTTCAAAATTCCAAAAGATAACACAGTTCTAGTTTGAGTTAATGTGAAACCTTGTTATTTTTGCAACATCAGAACAAAGCTACAGAAAGTTAGGAATGGAAAACCACAGGGCAGTGGGGCCAGTATGATGTTGAGAAATGACATCTGCAAAATGGGTCACTCTATTGTCTATCCTGTTGATTTTGGTTGGATTTATCCTTATCATATTTAAGACTGATTCTTGTTTTTCTAGAAAAAAATAACATTTGATTTTAGAATGCTGTTATGCTGCTCTCCTTCATACTTCAGATTATTCCCCATCTCTATCAACTATTTGTTATTCAGACTTGCAACTTTCCTTCTTCTTAGACAATGCTTTAACAAGCTCATATATAGTTTCAGAAAGCTCTGGAGACCAGATATTTTAATCACTTTCATTCTTATCTATCATGACAGTCTTTCTCTGATGCCTTATTGTGGTGTGGAAAAGTATCCAGGTTCTCAGAGCCTGTGACAGAAAAGCCCAAATTTAGGTATGTCCTACCCAGATGAAAAAGTTTCTAGAAAAGGCATAGCAACTGATTGTGTATATACTATCTGGGGAACAGCCTTGGAGAAGCTCATGAACAGAAGGCTGGTCTCAGGGTAATGGATTGTTTTTTGGCTGCAGAAATTTATAAAAGAGTTTGCTAATTCACAGAAGAGTTGTTATCACACCAACAAAATCACATATCCTTCAAGTATTGGAATACACATATTTGTAAATCATGCACACACGATTCTCTATGCTCATGTCACCTATTCATAGTCTTACATACTCATCATGCTTACATAAACGCAAAGATGAGGTGAAATTCTATGCACAGTCACTGAAACAGAGGATGTCCTGTATTCTCATTCGCACTCGGCCTGCTCCCTAGCCTCTTACTCCTCACTTGAGTGGCATGCAGGTGTGCTGCTGCTTCTCATTTCTCCCTTGCAGAGATGGATGTCTTAATTTTGGGAGAAGAGGGATAATTCCATCAGAAACAACAAGCAAAGCCAATTGCTTTCTGCCGCTTGGCACCTAGTAGACAATAAGTGTTAGTTGATTGATCATCTATATTATTAGCTTTTAGAGAAGAGATAAGGACTATATCCATTTTTGAGATAAAAGAGTAAGAGGATCATTTAATCATAGAATTTCAGAGCTAGAAGGAACCTCAGATCTCTAGTTCCCAACCTATCTAAATCATGAATTTGATTTTGTAATATCCTCAACTATTGGTCATGTAGTGTCTATTTAAAAATCTCTACTGAAAAGGAAACCACTATCAGGCAGCTAGATGCCAAAGAGTATGGAGCACTAGACTTGCAATGAGGAAGCCCTTAATTCAAATCCTACCTCAGATACCTATTATCTATGTGACCTGGAGCAAGTCATATAATCTCTGCCTGTCTCAGTTTCCTCATCTGTAAAATGCAGATAATAAGAGCACCCATCCCCCAGGGTTGTTGTGAGAATCAAATGAGAATATGTATAAAGCTCCTTCCAAACATTAGATAAATCCTAACTATTATAATCCTTACCATCTTTAGTACTATTATTATTATTGTTAAACTGAGGTCACCTATCCAGGTATCTCTAATTATCAGAAAGTTCATTATTCTGTTGAGGAGAAATTGGCCTCTTTGAAACTTCTGCCATTATTCCTGATTCTACCTTAGGTCCACAAAAATAAGTTTAATCTTTCTCCAGAGAGCATCCTTTCCAAAGTTGAAGCCTACTATCATATTCCACCTAACTCTTTTCTTTCAGTGTGGTAATAGTAGTGATAATGTGATAGTGGTCTCAAGAATCTATAGAGTTACTGGGTTATTGATTATAGGTGCTTTTGACTAAAAACTTAATTTTACTATGTGCTTTAAACATAACAGTAACTTAATTTTTTTTGTGGTTTGTGGAGAACTACTTCCAGTCCCAAGGTGATGGAGTAAGGAAGGAACCCTCTGAAGCCCTTCAAAATTCGCTTCCAAAAAATGAGAAAACCACCTCAGAATTTTGATTGAGGAGCAAGGCAGCAGATTATGAGCCCTGCAGGAAAAGTCTGTCTCACTGGAGTGGGAGGGGAGCAAAGCCTAAGAGCAGCAGCAACAGCAGCAGCAGTAGTAGCAGTAGCAGCAGCCAGCCTCACAGCAGGGGGCCTGAAGGCTTCTAGGCCTGGAGCAATCCACCAATGAGGCCCCACCCTCCTGCAAATCAGCAGCCCCCAAGGCAAGTGAGCGTACAGCAAGGTCCACCCCAGCGACCCCAACCTCAGCACAGGCCAACAACAAGGCCTTTACCCCATTGCTGACCAGTAGTGAAGCCCTGCCTTCAGGCTGTCCAACAGTGAGACCCCTTCCCTGGGGCCTACCAGCAGAGACCCTGTTTCCACAGCAACTCAGCATCAGGCCCTACCCATGGGGCAGGCTAGCAACAAGATACCGCCTCCAGGGCCGGCGACCAGAAAGACTCTGTTACCATAGCAACCCAGCAGCAAGGCCCCACCCCTGCAGCCGGCCAGCGGCTAAACCTCACACTCAGGGGAGGCCAACTGGGAGGCCCCACCCTCCAGGGAAAGCCAAAATGTAATTTGGTGTCAGACTCAAAAGAATTCCTGGAAGAAAAATCAAGTTACCAGTATCAAAAAAACGAAAAGGGTGAATTCACCACCAATGAAGAGGAAATTATTATTATTATTTTTAATAATATTTTTAATAATATTTTTAATAATAATAAGGCAATCAGGGTTAAGTGACTTGCCCAGGGTCACATAGGTAGTAAGTGTTAAGTATCTGAGATTGAATTTGAACTCAAATCCTCCTGACTCCAAGGCCAGAGCTCTATTCACTGCACTACTTAGCTGCCTGGAAGAGGAAATTAAAACAATTGTTAGGAGCTATTTCACCCAACTGTATGCCAATAAATTTGGCAATCTTAGTGAAATGGATGAATATTTACAAAAATATAAATTGCTCAGATTAATAGAAGAGGAAATGAAATACTTAAATAACCCCATTTCAGAAAAAAGAAATTGAACAAGCCATCCATCAATGAATTCCCTAAGAAAAAATCTCCAGGGCCAGATGGATTTACAAGTGAATTCCATCAAACATTTTAAGAACAATTAATTCCAATATTATATAGACTATTTGGTGAAAATAGGCAAAGAAGGAGTCCTACCAAATTCATTTTATGATACAAATATGGTACTGATACCTAACCAGGAAGAGTCAAAACAGAAAAAGAAAATTATAGACCAATTTCCCTAATGAATAGAAATGCCAAAAATTTTAAATAAAATATTAGTAAAGAGATTACAGCAACTTATCATGAGAATAATGGTAGGATTTATACCAGGAATGCAGGGCTGGTTCAATATTGGGAAAACTATCAGCATAATTGATCGTATTGGGGCAGCTACGTAGTGCAGTGGATAGAGCACTGGCCCTGAAGTCAGGAGGACCTGAGTTCAAATCTGGCCTCAGACTAAACACTTGACACGTACTAGCTGTGTGACCCTGGGCAAGTCACTTAACCCCAATTGCCTAAAAAAAAAACCAAACCAAACATAATTGATGATATCAACAACAAAACTAACAAAAACCAATATGACAATCTCAATAAATGCAGAAAAAGTTTTTGACAAAATACAACACCCATTCCTATTAAAAACACTAGAAAACACAGGAACAAATAGAGTCTTCTTCCTTAAAATGATATGTAGTATTTACCTAAAACCATCAGCAAGCATTATATGTAATAGGGATAAGCTAGAAGCATTTCCAGTAAGATCTGGGATGACACAAGGATGTCCATTATCACCACTGTTATTCGATATGGTACTAGAAACACTAGCTTTAGCAATAAGAGCAGAAGAAGAAATCGAAGTAATTAGAATAGGCAAAGAAGAAACAAAGCTATCATTCTTTGCAGATGATATGGTGATATACTTAGAGAATCCTAAAGAATCAAGTAAAAAACTACTTGAGATAATAAACAACTTTAGCAAAGTTGCAGATATAAAATAAACTCACATCAATCATCGACATTTCTATATATTACTAACAAAGCCCAAGAACAAGAGATAGAAAGAGAAATTCCATTTAAAGTTACTGTAGACATTGTAAAATATTTAGGAGTCTACTTCCTGAAACAAACCCCAGAACTCTAAGAACACAATTACAAAATACTTTTCACACAAATAAAGTCAGATCTAAATAACTGAAAAAACATCAGTTGCTCATGGATAGGCCGAGCTAATAAAATAAAAATGACAATTCTACCTAAGCTAATTTACTTATTCAGTGCCATATCAATCAAACTACCAAAAATTATTTTATAGAGTTAGAAAAAATAATAACAAGATTCATTTGGAATAACAAAAGGTCCAGAATATCAAGGGAACTAATGAAAAGAAATGTAGGGGAGGGTGGCCTAGCCATTCCAGATCTTAAATTATATTATAAAGCAGAGACCACCAAAACTGCTTGGTACTGGCTAAGAAATAGAGTAGTGAATCAGTGGAATAGGTTAAGTTTGAAAGACACAGTAGTCAATGACTATAGTAAGGACTCCAGCTTCTGGGATAAGAACTCACTATTTGACAAAAATTACTGGGAAAACTGGAAAATAGTATGGCAGAAACTAGGCATATACCAACACTTACACCGAATCCTAAAATAAAGTTAAAATGGGTAGACAATTTAGATATAAAGGCTGATACTATAAGCAAACTGGGAGAGGAAGGAATAGTTTACTTGCCAGATTTATGGAGAATGGAAGGATTTATGACCAAACAAGAGATAGATAACATTATGAAATACAAAATGGATAATTTTGATAACATTAAATTGAAAATTTTTTGTACAAACAAAGCCAGTGCAACCAAGATTAGGAGGGAAGCAGAAAACTGGGGAAAATTTTTTTACAAGCACTGTCTCTGATAAAGGCCTCATTTCTAAAATATATAAAGAACTTACTCAAATTTATAAGAATACAAGTCACTTCACAATTGATAAATGGTCAAAGGATATGAACAGGTAGTTTTCAGAGGAAGAAATTAAAGCTCGCTATAGTCATATGAAAAAAAATGCTCTAAATCACTACGGATTAAAGAAATGCAAAACAAAATGACTCTGAGATACCACATCATACCTATCAGATTGGCTAACATGATAAAACAGGACAATGATAAATGCTGGAAAAGATGTGGGAAGATTGGAACAGTAATGCATTGTTGGTGGAGCTGTGAACTGATCCAATTATTCTGCAGAGCAATTTGGAACTATGCTCAAAGGGCTATAAAACTGTGCATACCCTTTAACCCAGCAATTCCACTTCTAGGTCTGTAACCCAAAGAGATCACACAAATGGGAAAAGGGCCCACATGTACAAAAATATTTATAGCAGCTCTTTTTGTGGTGGCAAAGAATTCAAAATTGAAGGGATGCCCATCAGTTGGGTAACGACTGAACAAGTTGTGATACATGAATGTAATGGAATACTATTGTGCTATAAGAAATGATGGGCAGGTAGACTTCAGAAAAACCTGGAAAGACTTATATGAACTGATGCTGACTGAAGTGAGCAGAACCAGGAGAACATTGTACACAGTAACAGCTACATTGTGTGATGACTAACTATGATAGACTTATCTCTTCTTACCAATGCAAGGATCTAAGACAACTCCAAAAGATGCATGATGGAAAAAATGCTGTCTACATCCAGAAAAAGAACTACGGAGTCTGAATACAGAACGAAGCATATTATTTGCTCTTTTTTTTTTAAATCTTCTTTTTTGTGGTTTCTCCCATTGGTTCTAATTATTCTTTACAACATGACTAATGTGAAAATAGGTTTTAAAAAAATCCTAAAAGAGCTTTAAAAAGGGTTTTAAAAAGCAAATTAGAGAAGTAGAAGAAAAATTGGGGAAAAAATGAGGGTAATACAGGAGAATCAGGAAAAAAGAGTCAATAACATGGGAAAATTTGCCAAGGAAAATAACTCTCTAAAAAATAGAATTGGCCAAATGGAAAAGGAAGTGTAAAAAAGCTCACTAAAGAAAATAATTCCTTAAAAATTAGAATTGAACAAGTGGAAACTAATGACCCTATGAGATATCAAGATATAAGAAAACAAAATCAAAAAAGTAAAAAAATAAATAAATAAAGGAAAATGTGAACTTTCTCATTGGAAAAACAACTTACCTAAAAAATAGGTGAAGGAGAGAAAATATAAGAATTATTAGACTATCACTTAGCCATGATAAAAAAAAAAAAGTCTGGATGCTATCTTTCAAGAAATTATCAAAGAAAACTTCCCTGACATATGAAAACCAGAGGGCAAAATAGAAATTGAAAGAATCTACTGACCACCACCTGAAAGAGATCCCAAAATGAAAACTCCCAGGAACATAATAGAGAAATTCCAGAGCTCACAGATCAAGGAGAAAGTATTGCAAGCAGTGAAAAAGAAACAATTTAAATATCATGGAGCTAGAGTCAAGATTACAGAGGATTTGGTAGCTTCCACATTAAAGAACCAGAGGGCTTGGAATATGATATACTGGAAGACAAAGGAGTTAGAGTTACAACCAAGAATCACATACCTAGCAAAATTGAATATAATCTTTTAGGGGAAAAAATGGGAATTTAACAAAATAGAGTACTTTCAAGCATTCTTAATTAAAAGACCAGAGCTGGATAAAAAAATTAATCTCTAAATAAGGGAAACATAAAAAGGTAAAAAAGAAACCAGAAAGAAAACACAAGAAATTCAATAAGGTTAAATTATTTGTATTTCTATATGACATGATAATATTTGTAACTCTTAACAACTTTATTACCATAAGAGCAATTAGAAGGAGGATATGAAGCCAGAAGGTGCAGATATAAGGTGACTTTGACAGGATGCTAACCCCCCAAAAATAAAGGGGTAAGAAAGAAAATTGCATTGTAAGGAGGGGGGATTGAATGGGGTGTATTATCCCACATAAAAGAGGCATGAAAAGGCTATTATAATAGAGGGAAAGATGGGGAAGTGGGGTGGTGGGCAAAGCTTAAACCTTACTCTCATTAAAATTGGCTCAAAGGGGGAATAACATACATGCTCAATTGGATATAGAAATCTATCTTATCCTATAAAGAAATAAAAAGGGACAAGGATAATAGAAGGGAGAGAGGAGACCAAAAAATGGGAAGTAAATTGGGAAAGGTGGTGATCAGAAGTAAAACACTTGTGAGGAGCAAAAGCATAGAAGGTAACAGAGAGAGGGACATAAATGAAAATTAACATGGAGGGAAATAGTTATCATAACTATAAATGTGAATGGGATGAACTCACACAGAAAATGGAAGCAGACAGCAGAATGGATTAAAAACCAGAATCTTACGATATGTTGTTTTTAAGAAATACATTTGAAGTAAGGAAATACACATAGGGTAAAGGTAAGGGGCTGCAGCAGAATCTATTATGCTACAGCTGAAGCAAAGAAAGCAGAGGTAGCAATCCTGATCCCAGAAAAAGGAAAAATTGGTCTAATTAAAAGAGATAATGAAGGAAATTTTATCTTGCTGAAAGGTACCATAGACAATAAGTCAAATCAATACTACATATATATGCACCAAATGGTATAGCGTCTAAATTTTTGAAGAAGAAGTTGGATGTATTATAGGATGAAATAGATAATAAAACTATACTAGTATGGGACCTCAACTTTCTCCTTTCAGAACTAGATAAATCTAACCAAACAACAAAAAGAAGTTAAGGAGGTGAATACAATTCTGGAAAAGTTAGATACTATAGATCTCTGGAAAAAACTGAATGGGAACAGAAAAGAATATACCTTTTTCTCAACAGTACATAGCACCTATACAAAAACTGACCATGTATGTGGACATAAAAAAACCTCACAACCAAATGCAGAAAAGCAGAAAGAATTAATGCATCCTTTTCAGATCATAATGCATAAAAAATTACATTCAATAATGGAAAATGGAAAGAGATTAAAAATTATTGGAAATTAAATAATCTAATCCTAAAAAACAAGTGGGTCAAAGAACAAATCATAGAAACAATTGATAATTTCATTAAAGAAAATGACAACAATGAGACAACATACCACAATTTATGGGATGCAGCCAATATGGTACTTAGGAAAAAATTGATAATTGCTTACATCAATAAAATAGAGAAAAAACAGATCAATGAATTAGGCATGCAACCAAAAAAAAATAGAAAAAGAACAAATTAAAAATCCCTAATGAAACACCAATTGGAAATCTTGAAAATCAAAGGAGAGATTAATAAAACTGAAAGAAAACCATTGAACATAAATAGAACTAGAAGCTGGATTTTTGGAAAAACAACAACAACAATAAAATAGATAAACAATTGGTTAATTTCATTTAAAAAAAGGGAAGGAAACCAAATAACTAGCATCAAAAATGAAAGGGGTGAATTCACCACCAATGAAGAGAAAATTAGGAAAATTGTTAGGAGCTATTTTGCCTAATTATATGCCAATAAATTTGACAATCTAAATGAAATGGATAAATACCTACAAAAATATAAATTACTCATATTAACAGAAGAAGAAATAAAATACTTAAATAACCCAATGTTAGAAAAAGAAATTGACCAAGATATCAATGAACTTCCTTTTTTTTTTTTTTTTTTGGTGAGGCAATTGGGGTTAAGTGACTTGCGCAGGGTCACACAGCTATAAGTGTCAAGTGTCTGAGGCCAGATTTGAACTCAGGTCCTCCTGACTTCAAGGATGGAGCTGTGTCCACTGTGCCACTAGTTGCCCCTCATTAATGAACTTCCTAAGAAAAAATCCCCAGGACCAGATGGATTCACAAGTAAATTCTACCAAACATTTAAAGAATAATCAATCACCATAGTATATAAACAATTTAGAGAAATAGGTGAAGGAGCCCTACCAACTTCCTTTTATGACACAAATATGGTGCTAATATCCAAACCAGAAAGAGCCAAAACAGAGAAAGACAATTATAGACCGATATTAGGAAATATTAGGAATATTAGGAATATCAATATTAGGAAAACTATCAGCATAATTGGCTTTTCAATAACAAAACCAACAGAAATCCTATGATTATCTTAATAGATGCAGAAAAAAAGCCTTTCCCAAAATATAGCATCTATTCCTATTAAAAACATTACAGAGCATAGGAACAAATGGAACTTACCTTAAAATGATAATATTTACCTAAAACCATCAGCAAGCATTATCTCTAATGAAGATAAGCTAGAAGGTTTCCCAATACAATTGGGGTAAAGCAAGCATGCCCATTGTCACTTCTATTATTTAATATTGTACCAGAAATGTTAGCTATAACAATAAGAGAAGAAAAATAAATTAAAGGAATTATAATAAGCAATGAGGAAATAAAACTAAGATGTTTTGCAGATGATATGATGTTATACTTACAAAATACTAGAAAATCAACTAAAATTACTTGAAATTATTAATAACTTTAGCAAAGTTGCATGATACAAAATGAATCCACATAAATCATTATCATTTCCATATATTGCCAACAAAGCTCATCATCAAGAGATAGAAAAAGAAATTCCATTTAAAATAACTGTAGACAATATAAAATACTTGGGAGTCTATCTGCCAAGACAAGCCCAGGAACTATATGAACACAACCATAAAATACTTTTCACAGAATTAAAGTCAGATCTCAACAACTGGAAAATATTAATGGCTCATGGGTAGGCCTAGGCAATATAATAAAAATGACATTTCTACCTAAATTTATCTACATATTCAGTGTCATACCAAAGTATCAAAATTATTTTATAGAGCTAAAAAAATGACATAATTCATCTAGAAGAACAAAAGCTCAAGAATATCAAGGGAATCAATAAAAAAAAAAAGGAGAAAGAAGGTAATTTAGCCCTACCAGATCTCAAACTGTAAGGCAGTAATTATCAAAAGAATCTGGTACTGACTAAGAAATACAGTGGTAGATCACTGGAATAGATTGGGAACAAATTATATTATAGTGAATGACCATAGTAATATAGTATATGATAAACCCAAAGATCCAAGCTTCTGGAACAAAAACTCATTATTTGACAAAAACTGATGGGAAAACTGTAAAACAGTATGGCAGATACTAGATATAGACCAATATCTCCTGCTCTATACCAAGAAAAGATCAAAATAGGTATATGATTTACACATAAAGGATGATACCATAAGCAAATTAAGAGAGCATGCACTACTTTATCTATCAGATTTATAGATAAGGGAAGGATTTAGGACCAAAGAAGATATAAAGAACATTACAAAATGTAAAATAGATAATTTTGATTATATAAAATTAAAAAGCTTTTGCACAAACAAAACCAATGCAGCCAAAATTATGAGGAAAGAGAAAACTGGGGGAAAAAATTTATAGTATCACTGATAAAGGCCTTATGTCTCAAATATATAGAGAACTGAGTCAAATTTATAAAAATACAAGTTATTCACCAATTGATAATTGGTCAAAGGATATGAACAGGCAGTTTTCAAAGAAATCAAAGCTATTTATAGTCATATGAAACAAAGCTCTAAATCAGTATTTATCAGAGAAATGCAAATTAAAACAACTCTGAGGTACCACCTCACACCTATCAGAGTGGCTAATATAACAAAAAAAGGAAAATGTGTGTTGGAGGGGATGTGGGAAAACTGGGACACTAATGCACTGTTGGTGGAGTTGTGATCCAACCATTCTGGAGAGCAGTTTTGAACTATACCCAAAGGGCTATAAAACTGTGCATACCCTTTGATTCAGCAACACCACTGTTAGGCCTATATTCCAAAGACATCCAAGGGAAAAGGACTTATCTGTACAAAAACATTTATAGTAGCTCTTTTTGTGGTGGCTAAGAATTAGAAATCAAAGGGATGCCCATCAATTGGGGAATGGCTAAACAAGCTGTGGTATATGATTGTAATGGAATATTATTGTGCTATAAGAAATGATAAGCTGGAGGATTTCAGAAAAAACCTGGAAACTTATATGAACCGATGCATAGGCAAGTGAACAGAATTAGGAAATTAGGAAAACATTGTACACAGTAACAGCAATAGTGTTCAATGAAGAACTGTGAATGACTTAGCTGTTCTCAGCAATGCAATGATCCAAGACAATCCCAAAGCACTAATGATGAAGCATATTATCCACCTCCACATAAAGAATTGATATTGATTGAATACAGACTGAGGCATGCTATTTTTCGCTTTCTTTCTTTCATTATGACTAATATGGAAATGTTTTACATAATTGCACATGAACAACCCATACCTGATTGCTTACCATCTCAGGGAGGGGGAAGGAGACAGAGGGAGGGATAGAATTTGGAATTCAAACCTTTAAATAAAAATGTTAAAAAAATTTAAAAAATAAAAGTTTGCTGAATTAAATTCTATTTTATCTGAATCTGATGGATAGGTGATACTTTTCAAGGCAGTTTTAGTGTCTTAAAGAAATATGAGATGCGTAGAGAACAAGAAAAATCTTATTTCTAGAGATGGTTTTTCAGTCAGTTATCTTCTAAGGAATACAAATTTTAACCAAGAGAAGCAGTGTGGTACAGTGGCTAGAGAGCTGGTTTTGGAACCAGGAAGATCAAGTGCCTCCTTTACACTCTCAGGGCTCCAGGCAATTAAGACTATAGGTTGCAAAGAAGATGCTGACCTGCAATAGGATATTTCTCTTCTGGGAGCTCCCTATACTTATTATATAAACTTATTATATACACTTCATTAGAAATGACAAGTCCAGTGCCTATCCCTATTCATATTTGACCCATCATTTTATCCCATTATGATGTCTTTTAAAAAATGACTTAGTCAACAGGTTAGTTATCTCTCCAAGATGTGTATCTCCTGCAAATTTGATAACTATGCCTTCTATCTCTTAATACAAGTGATTGATAAAAATGTTGAATAGCCCAGGACCAAGAACACATCTCAAGGGCACACCAGGAGAGACCTTACTCCAAGTTGACATTAAACATTAATATTTGCTCTTTGGGTCCAGTCATTCAATCAATTTCTAGTCCACCTAACTGCACTAGTATCTGCCAGGATTCCAAGGGACACCCTGTTAAATGCTTTACCAATCCAGAAACATCATGCCTACAGCATTTTATCTCTTTGCTTTTGCACATGGGTTATCCGCTATGCCTTGAATGTACCTTTACCTCACATCTGCCTCTTAAGAGTGGCCAACTTCTTCCAATGTCAGTTTAAATATTACTTTACATATGAGACCTCTCATCATCTTTCCACTTGCTAAAATCTGCCCCACCTCAAATTTGTCTCATATCTACAATATATGTGCAATATTTACTTGTATGTTTATATATTGTTTTCCTAGATAGAACGTAAGCTCCTTGAGGACAGGGATTTTTTTTTATCTTTGTATACCCAGTATTTAGCATACTGTTGGTCACATAGTAGATGTAGGTACTTATTAAATACTTATTGATTGATTCCCTTAATCCATCTGTCCAATTGTTTGACTTGTTAAAAAAAGAAAAAGTCAACCTGGCAGGACAGAAAGATGGCTCAAATTGGGTGGTTCACTTAACTTTTCTGGGTCTCAGCTTGTTCAACAAAAAAATGAGAATTTGGATTAGATGACGTATACAGCCCCTTATATTTCCAAATCTATGTTCATAGGGGCACCAACATGAGGTATATTTATTTTGTTTAGTTCACATACACAAAGTATCATTCATCCCTTTGTTAATCCATTTCATTGATATGTTTCTAGAGGATTAATTTCATAACTTGAACATTTGTGGGTCATAATTAAAGTTAATTGATAAGACAGGTATAACAACAGTAATGTCCTCGAACACAGAGCACTTCACATTCCATTGACATTCCTAGTGACTTCTTATTAGTACTGCCATGGTTACACCGTAAGTTTCCCTTAAAAATAGGTTTCTCTTTTATGCCACTCACAGTAAAAGGTAACAGCAAAGCAAAACTTTCATTTCACTGAAATCCAAGGAGAAGGAGCCTCAGTTTAGTATAGTCATACCCTCTAGCATTTCAGAGGGAAAGGATATAAATAATCACAAGTGATGAACCCTGAGTCTAGACTCCAAGAGAGGTTATTATAAATAGAAAAACAGAGTATAGCAGTGGGGACAGTTTTATGATGGCTATTTACTAGCTTTCAGATAATGAGAGGTTTGCCTGGCTAAAGACTGAATAATCTTGAACTGAACCCCAAACCTTTAATAAACCATGTTAGTGTGTCTGGGGTTTATATGACTATACTTTCTCTCAGTCATTATTCATTCCTGTCAATTTAGCTGAAGAGGATGAATGAGCAGGAAGAGCCTTGCTAAATAATGCCATATTTGCTCTGAGTGTAGGAATCATGCATTTATTAAGTGTCCTCAGAAAATCTTATTCTTTGAAGATCATGCAAATAAGGGCACCCTTATAATGCTTGCACTTTGAAATTTGCAGAACAGTTCACAGGTCACCAGCAGCTGCCTATTTATTATTATACATGTATATCATACAGACATACACAAATATATGCACATCCATCCATACATGTATACACACATCTATATGTATATATACATGCATGCAGGAGCTGATTGTGTCATTGGAGAAGCGAGATTAACATACATGAAAAGATAAACAATAATAAAAATTAAGAATTATACAGTCAATATTACAAGAGTTCCCTTTTCCTTTGAAGTAATTTCTTCAACTAGGCAAGGGGTAATGGGGATTTCAGGACCAGAGATTTAAAGCTGGAAGGGACCTTAGAAATCATCTAGTTCAACCTCACTATATAGTTGAAGAACTGAAGCCTAGAGAGGTTATGTGACTTGTCCAAGGTCATATAGGCAGTAAGTAGAAGAGTAAGAATTTGAGCTGGAACCTCTGACTCCAAATCTAGCATGCTTTTCATCATGCCATTCTGAGGTGTGGATGAAGCAAGCCCTAGGATACTACGAAATTTCTAGGCTACTGGAGGAGGAAGTACCTGCATGATGGTGATGATTATTACTCTCAAAGTTTTTATTCCAGTTCTTCCAGCCCTGGTTATGTGTCTGCTGTTTAGGATTTCACTTATCAGGTGAATTCTCAATATGGATTCCTTAGGTGAAAATTGTATGGTGTAAATTTTAGTGGTGTGTTGAAAATTGCTAGTACCAGTTCACGAGAGTACATTGTTAAATTTTCAGTGTGAGCATTTACACTTTGAAAATCAGCAAACTACAAATAAGGCTTTGCTTTATTATTTTGTTGATTGTCTAGACTTAAATAATGGAGGAAATGTTAACAATGCTGATTAAGCCTAAAAGCATGTCTTGTATAGTTTTTTCCCTTACTGTGGAGCTAGCTAAATATGTAATGGAGGTGTAATGGAAGATTAGATTAGATTAGAAGATCAGAAAACAAAAGATAATCTCTGCCATATAATAAGTGATTATTAAGTGCCCATTGATATGAATGAATGAAAAGTATTAAGTATTCTGTATGTGCCAAACACTGAACTAGATATGGGTTCTAGCATTAGCTCAACTATTAACCAGTTGAATGACTACAGACAAATCATCGAGTTGGGCCTCAGTTTCCTCATTTGCAAAACAAAGGAGTTGGAGTAGAATGACAATTTTTTTTTTTAGAATTGAACTAGTTTTTTTTTTTCCACCAGACCACATTATCTACTTTAAAATCACCTTCAGATCCAAAAATAAATCAGATATTAGCTATTTAGAATTTTATGTAGAATTTTAGAATATTTTCAATAGCAAAGTTGGATGAATACTTCTCTACCCATGAAATAGGTGCTACAGATAGTAATCCAATCTTTTGTTTCACTCTGGCAGCATTGACCTGGCCTGAGAATGCTACTGGGCTTACCATCAGAGAGCTCTTCCTAATTGGAGACTGACAGTCTTATCATTACTGTTTGTTTGCAGTCTTTCATTTAATGCTTATTGCTTGTGACAGCACATTTATCTAGTTCTGTTCACTTTATTCCTATGCAGCAGGCTATACTTTATTCATTCAGATCTAGTCCCCTTACAACTTCAGGAGAAGTGTTAATGCTGCATACCCTTGGCTGTGAAAAGGAGATAAAGTCCACTTCAGAGGTGGCATCTATAACAATTGGATTTGACTCTAAGGGGACTATGCTGTTGGTTGTATTTTTAAAGAACAGTCTGGGTCCTCCTTCATTCTTCACAGCATGGGTCCAATCATTCTCAGTCCTGTAGGATTAACTGGGGGCCTGTATACACACAACACCTTTAACTTTACAGCATTTCTTAATTTCTCTATAAAAGTTTTGCCCCATCTTTATAGAAGAATGAGATCCATACTTCCACCAGGCCACTACTTTGCTTCTCAAACAGTGGAGATGAGGCTATTTCCTGTCTCCTGTCTTGATGGTCAGTAGAGCTCACTGCTGGAAAGGTAGGACACTGAACTATAGCATATGGAATTGTAATAATAGGGAGCATTTGCATAGGTTAAGGTAGTAAGAACGTATTTGTAACATATAAAGAATTAGATAGGACCCCCTTTTCCTATTTTTGCAAACAGTTTAAGTAATATTAGAATTTCTCATTCTTTGGAAGTTTGATAGAATTTGCTTGTAAATCCTTTGGACCCAGGTTTTTCTTTGTCTTTTCCTTTAGGAGGACATTTATAGTTTATTTAATTTCTTTTTCTGAGATTCAGTTTTTTAAACTCTATTTCTTATTCTGTTAATCTGGGAATTTTATATTTTTGTATGGAGCTCTGGGGAAGTCAGACTTCTATTATTTTCTGAAATCACAGGAAAATGGAGAGCTTTCTTCATGGGCATCTGAAGATTGCTGCTATAACTCTTGTGGCAGAGACTATCATAGCAGGAGGTAGAAGGTTACATTTCTTTTTTATTTCCCTTGGCCTGTATGTCTTTGCCAGTAGACCTGGGAAAATATTAGGAGGGTATGACTCAATATACAGATTGAATCCCTTGCCCACTCCACTACTTACAAATTTTTCTTCAAATCAAGCTTCAATTAACCTCTTTGGAACTCTGACCCATTGCCCCTAGTTCTGCATTAAAAAACAAGTAGAAGAAATCTAAATTCTCTTCCATGTGATGGACCCTGAAATACCAGAAGACAAGGATCATGCCTACACTTAATCTTGTTTTCTCCAGGCTAAACAGGTACTTCCACTGGTATTTATAGGGCATAAACTTGTCTCCTTATTAACATCCTTCTAAAAACATGGTGCCATAGACAACTCACACTATTCCAGATGTGTTGTGACCAGAGTAAAAGTACAGTGGGATGATATCTTGTGAAGTGTTGGACTCTATGACTTTCTTAGTATATATAGTCCAAGGTTGCATTAGCCTTTTGATTACCATGTCACACTGTTGACTTATTTTGAACTTGTGGCTTACTAAAATCATCATTTTTTGTCAGATGAATTGCTGTCTGCCATGGCTCATTCATCTTGCATTTGTGAATATTGATTTTTGGAACCTAAGTATAAGACTTCATGTTTATCTATTAACTTTCATCTTAATAGATTTGCTCAACCTTTTAATCTGTTGAGATCTTTGGGTATCCAGAAGCTTTCAGAAAGAGCTGGAAAAGTCTTAAGTCATATTCAAAAGTGTAAATGTTCTATCATTTACAGAAGATGACTGTCTGGATTTATATGCAGATTTGAATGTGACTTACTAGTTGTGTATAAGTGACTGCAGCTCATCCAATCTGAAATGGCTCCTTGTCATTCTAAAGTGTAAGTGTAGCATTTTGTAAAGGAAAGGCACTGGACTTAATATAAAAATATATTTTTATTTTGGCTAAGAAAAAGGGAATGGCACTAATTCTGTAGACAGTTTCATAAAGTTTTCATGTACAGACTGCCTTTACTAAAATTCCTCATTCAAAAATAAAAGCAATGAGTGGATTCAGTGAGCGCTAAACAGAATTGCTTTTTTTTTTGAAAGTTTGTCTTTCCTGAAAATATGTGTTACTTACAATTTTTGTGAAGCATAATATACAGAGGCATCATTTCATTTCTATCCCAGAGATTCACTGCTGCTCAGGGTCATGCTTTCACTGCCTTTATTTTAATTTACAATCAATTACGCTGATTAAACATATTGTTACTGTTTTTCACTGAGGATGAGAAATGTGTTGCTTTGTTGAAAAAATATAATGTTCTTGCTAGAAAAAAACCTTTGTGAAGAACTTTTTCTTATGTTAACTCACAGAATTATTTTAGGATTCTAAAAATAACTGGCCCCTTTGATTCGAAGATTATCTTTTATGAGCTGCTCTGTATTTTTCGACAGCTCCTCAACTCAATTTCTCTGGTGACTACTATACTATATCTAACATGTTGTTTTGTCAAGACATAAAAGCATTCCCAAGTGCACTGTTGGAAACAGTTTGCCAAAGTCTCTAGAGGATACAAAAGATTTTCTAATAGCCCTTTTCCACCAATAATTTTTACAATCCCATTGATTTGGAATCAATTTGAATTTTTGCCATATTCCTGCGGGTCTTATCAGAACACTGGACTTGAGCATGAAGATCTGAAGTTCTTGACTCTGCGACTTATTAACTGTATGACTTGGGTCAGAGCACAACGTTTCAGTCTCAGTTTTCTCAATGTAAAATTGCTGCTACCCACTCCATATAGTTGTTGTGAGGGTCAAGTGAGATAATAAATGGGAAAATACTTCATAAACTTTAAAATTTTACATGAGGTTTTTTTTTAAAAAAAAATATGTGTACAGCATTTTCATGGAGACAATATGATAAAGTGGAAAGGGCACTGGGCAGGTAAATACAAATTGAATGACAGTTTCAGGATTCCAAAAAATCTTGGCAGTCTAGAACCCTGAACTGAATCTACTGGAGTGAAATGAAAATTTATAGGGATAAGTGCAAAATCTTACATATGGTTTCAAAAACTTAAACATAAGATGGGAGAGGCACTGGTAAATACCATTTTATTTTGAAAAAGAAGTGGGGGTTTTTAGTGGACAACAAGCTATTATCACTATAAATCAAGATTGTGATAAGGAGTTAAAAAAAGTGAACCTGATCTCAAGCTGCATTGACAGATATAGCTTTTAGGAAGATGATGATTTATCACACTTGATACCCACCTTGGTCAGACCGTATCTGGAGTATTGTGTTCATTTTTGAGTACCACAGTTTGAGAAAGAAAATATTTCACACAGAGTGTTCAAATATTGGTGACAAGATTTTATTCTATATAAAGGTTGATTAAAAGAACTGTGAATATCTAGCCTAGAGAAGAAGGTGGAACATAGTAGCCCTCTTTAAGTATCTGAAATGCTGTCATATGGAAATGGGTTTGACTTGTTCTGTTTGGTCCCAGAAGGCAGAAACAAGAACAATAGGTGGGGAAACAAGGGGAAGGGAATAAGCATTCACATAGCACCTACTATATTCAAGGCACTGTGCTAAGTTCTTTTTACAAATATTATCTCACTTGATCTTCCCAACACCTCTGTGAGGCAGGTGTTATTATTTGTGAAGCAGAGGTTATGTGACTTTTCCAGGGTCATACAGCTAGTATATAAGGCTGGATTTGAACTCAGGTCTTTGACTCCAGACCAGCTAGATGTATTTTTCAAGACACAGTTTTAGTGATCTAGAAGTAGAATGGGCTGTTCTGAGTGCTAATTGGCTTCATTTATTAGATATCTTCAAGTAGAGTCTAGATAACTACTCATTCGAATTATTATAGCACAAATTATTTCTTTGGGTAAGGGTTGGAGAATGGTTGGGGATATCCCTTTCAACTGCGAAATTCTGTGATCTTATGATCAGATCAGTTCTGACTCCTTCACTGTGCATGTGTGCAGGTAAGTCTTTTAAGCTCCCTTAAACTTTTTTTCTCACTTCTGAAATGTAGATAAAAATTCTCACCTTACTTCAGGTGAATTTATTCATCAGAATGAGGAAACTCTCTCCACTGCTCTAAATCAGAGATTCAGTTTGGTATACAGGGTCTTAGAGGGTTGTTGATGGGATACTAATTAGTTTAAGTGACGTGCCTATGTCACAAAGTTACTAGCATGTGTCAGAGGTGGGACCTATACCCATGGCCTTCCTGACTTCAAGGCCAGACTGCTACTCCACTATTCCACACTGACCCTCACAATATTATTGAAAAGATCAACTGAGTTAACATATGAGGGGATAACTTTGTAATCTATAAGGCATTATACAAATGAAGGCATTATTTTTGTTTTATCTAAGATACCAAAACTAGATTTTAAATCTGTTTAAACTGCCTATTAATGAAAAGTTTTCTAAGTTAAGAATAAGTACAAAACATTGCCTTCTATGTGGTGAGAATATCTCTGAATTTATGTATGTAGGGCTGTGTACTGCAATAGTGGCATTATTGAAACAATATTTGCACACATGTCAAAGGGCATTATGAGGCAACAGAATGAAATGGAGATCAACGTTAAGCTTCTTCATTATTATTATGAAATTTCCTTTTCACAGGGGATGAATGATGAAAGTCCTTAAGATACTGATGCACAAAAAAACTGAAGTGGTGAGCAGTGACAGCCACAATAAGAGAAACAATGAAGTTCAAAGAAATCTATTTGCCAGTGTATGCTATAGCCTTTCCCTTTATTTTTGGATAAATTGCTTAGTGGAGCAAACTGAGATGTTCACAGTGCAGATAGCAAAAGTTATCGTCTTCTTTTTAGTAGGTAGCTAAGGCAGTCTCATAAGCCAATTTTGTCCTTGAGTGTTTCTAACAGAATTTAATTTTCCTCAGTGCTGAAATAAAGCCATTACTCCTTGTGTTTTGTGGTAAGGACAGTCAAATGAAAGCTCACTCTAGTCAATACTTAATCGAGGACCATTCAGAAAGCTCAGCATACTGAAGATTCATTTTTATTTACCCTTCCATAAGTCATGAAAATTAGGGGACCTTGAAGGTTTTCAATAACTTATTGTCTTGGGCTTAAACAGAGCCTCTCTCCATCTCACACAGTACAAAGCTGTCTTTTCATTTCTCTAAAGAAAAAAATAAAGTCACTTGTTTACTGTTTTTATGGCCCCCAATTATGGTTACCACCTGTTTGGCATTCTATTGAGCATTTTGGAAATTGAAGTCTGTCTCTGATTGTCTGCAACAATCATGGAGAAGTTTGCGAATATGACAGTATCTTGTTGCCATCCCAATTTAAACTTGTTTTAGAGAATAGCAAGTGTTTGCAGCAGCTTTGAAAGTTGGCCTTGGCCTTGGACCTGAACCTCTGATTCTGCCAGAAATGTGAGCTATTTGGCATGCAGGGGGAAGAGGAGGAACTGGACAGGTTGACCTTTTCCATTTGTATTCCAGCACTGCCTTAGGATTGGGACTAAGAAACAATCCTACTATAAAACTAGATTAGTTTGATTTAAAAAAAATTTTATAACTTGTCTAAAATTTAAAAAAAGTGTATGTCCCCTGAGCCTGAAATAGATAATATAAAAAGAATTCATTCATTCAAATTCTTATAAAACAGTTAAATTTGGCCGAATCAATTTGGGATTGGTGCGCAAAGAACAAAAGTGAATTTACTGGTAAGAAGTAGCACCAAGGTTACCAACCATTTTAGTAGATTGTCTCTACTTGGCTCCACTCCTGTGACTTGTATGGAAGAGGAGAGGTATGGTAGATAATAGTGATGGTGAGAACTATTATTCCTTACCATAGCTTCTTTTAACCAAATTTTTTTTGGTAAATAGAACCCATGAGGCTATTTTACTTGGACCAGGAATATGAGAGTAATTAAAATAAATGTTGCGATCATAACTCAGTTAAGAATTATCCTGAAAGAATAAGAAAGAACAGGGAGAAGAAATAGCTCAAGATAAATTTTAAAATGCTTAAACACTTCCCTGTCTAGCTGTCTGACTGTGACTAGTTGGGGTTTGCATTATATAATAGCTAAAGATGGTACCTAGAACAATCAAAGTAAAGATCATAAAGACACCTACCCCATCCCCCTCCACAGGGAAAGAGACCACAGAGTAGCAGAAGACTAAAAGATGGTAGCAGAAAGCAACAGCAGTAGCCCCAGTTGAAACATACACCAGAGAGCAGAGAAAAATATCAGCAAAGCAGACATCTAGCAGCAGTGGAGGGTCTAGCAACAATAGAGGCAAGATGCAGCAGAAAGCACTACAGCAAAAAAGAATAGAGGATCTCAGCTCAGTGAAAAAAAGCAGCTTACCTTGTGTCATTGCCAGAGCTTTTGCAGCATTGGAGTCATGGAGTTACCACAATCATTCAGCAAGAATTTATTAAGTATGTGTCAGGTATGTTAGATTCTGGGAGTCCTCTTCTAAAGCACCTTATATTATACTGTTTTTAACTAGGGTAGCCCCATTTCCTATAAAACCTCAGGTTTATTATTCTTCTTACCTACCTGAGAAAGCGAGATGTTCAGTGAATAGAGCATTGGGGCTAGAGTCAGGAAAAGCTGAGTTCAAATCCATCCTCAGACACTTACTAGCTGTGTGACTCTGGGCACTTAAATGTTATCTAGCTCACTACAATGTGGGGATACTAAGAGTACTTACCTCATAGGTTTGTTGGAAGGATTTAGCACGTGCTAGGTGCTTAATAAATGCTTTTCCCCACCCTCATTTATGAAGCACCTACTATGTACCAGACACTGCTAAGCACCGGGCATACAAAAAGAGGCAAAATTCAGTATATGCCCTTATGGAGTTCACAATTTAAAGAAGGAGACAAGTAAACAAATAAGGAAAAACACGTTATATATGGGAGAGGTAGGAAATAATCAAGAGAGGGAAAATACCAGAATCAATAGGGGCGGGGAAAGGCTTCCTGTAGAAGATGGGATTCTAGCTGGAATTTAAAGGAAGCCAGGAAAGCCAGTAGGAAGAGATGAGGAGGTAGAACATTTCAAGCACTGGGGGTAGCCAGAGGAAACACATGGAGCCTAGAGATTGAGTGTAGTCTTTGTGAAATAGCAAGAAGGCTAGCTAGCATCACTGGATTGAAGAGTATGTGACAGGGAGTAAGGTATATAAAGATTGGAAAGGTAGGAGATGGTTTGGTTATGAAGGGCTTTGAATGCCAAACAGAAGACTTTATATTTGATCCTGGAAATGATTGGGAGCCACTGGAGTTTACTGAATAGGAGAGTGACATGGTTGGGCATTCACTTTAGAAAACCACTTTGGTGGCTGAATGGAGGATGGATTGGAGTAGGGGGTATTTGAGGCAGAGAGACCCACTAGCAGGCTATTGCAGGAGTCCACGCATGAGGTGATAAGGGTCTGTATCAGACTGGTGGTAACGTCAGAGAAGATAAAGGGGCATATTCTGAAGAGATGTTGTAAAGATGAATTAACATCTTGGCAATAGATTAGATATGGGGTTTGAGAGATGGGAGTTAAGGATGACAATCAAGTTTTGAGCCTGAAGGGTTGGGAGATGGCATTGCCCTGGACAGTAAAAGGAAATTTAGAATGGAGGGCAGGTTTAGGCATAAAGATAATGAGTTTGATTTTGAACATGTTGAGTTTAAGATGTCTACTGCACATACAGTTCAAAATGTCAGAATGGCAGTTGGAGGTATATTAGAAGTCAGCAGAGAGGTTGAGCAGGATAGGTAGATTTGAGAATCACCAGCCTATATAGAGATGATAATTAAATCCAAGGGAGCTAATGAGATCAACAAGTGAAGTAATATGGAGGGAGAAGAAAAGAGGGTCCAGGACAGAGGGTCTGATCTGCTGGAGGATCCAGCAAAGGAGACCGAGAAGGGGTGGTCATCTCTCTATGTATGTGCTCTCTGTGTCTGACGGATACGAGTTCCTGTCAAAAGTTTTTAAACATAAGCTTCCTGTGCAGAGCAGTTATATGATCAAACCTATTCTCACTGTTAATCAACAATGACTTGCTTACTTATCTTTGAGCCAAAATGTCCCTAAAGTGATCTGTGTATGTTTTATTCCTGCTGTGCTAAAAAAAGGTCCTCTCTTGTTTTCAAAGAACACTTTGAGGCCAAGCTTCTATGTATAATCTAACACAATGTACTCTTGTCCAAGCAAAAAAAAAATCATAAATTCATGATATGTTTGAAATATCTGTAAGGGAAGCATATATACAAGGAAGGAGACTCAATAATAACTTATGAGCTAAGTAAGGCAGATATTATTATCCTCATTTTATATATAGAGAAGTTAAGTAACATGATCAATTCTAAAAGTAACCCATCAATCACCCCCTACCCTGTCATTTTATGGGCTACAACAGAGATATGAAATGATTTGCCTAAGGATACAGACATAGAAAAGAGCAAATCCAGGATCTGATAAAGCAGAAGCCAGATCCTTTGATCCTAGGGTCAGTGTTCATTCTATTATTATTTGGACAGTTAGGATACTAATGTGGATCTTTTGACCAAGTTCAGTGTTCTTTCCACCATACCATGGCTTGCTGAATGAATATTTGTTGGTTGGTTTTGATTTTATGATATTAGGAAAACATTTAATCAAATGCTATCTTCTATTGGGAGATGTCTTGAATATGTAAGATAAATCAAATTATGAATATATGCACACATTTAATAAATACTCCTTGGTGTTTGATGCCTTTTGAAATTTTATGACCTCCTGGGGCCACTCCAACACCATTTATTTAAATTAGCATTACTGAATTCTTCCTGTACATGAAACTCTTGGCGCAAAGCTCTTTTGTATATGACTATCCTCATTGGTGGAGATCGATTATTTAATCTTCCAAGCCTGCACAAGCGGCCAAGTTGGGTTAGCAAGAGTTGGGGAGAAGAGAGATCCTAGGCTTCTGGCTCCTATCTTCAAGGGAGCCATGGTTCAAGATTCTTTTTAGGGTGAGGTACTTGAACAGAGAGAAGGACTCTGGGAAGAAGCCGACATACAGAACAGCTGGTCTCTCAATCATTTCCCTATTCCCAACTTACTATCCTAGAGACTTTGTGGAATTTTCCCATGAATAAGATCTGGGACTCGTAGTTGAGATAAGAAATCTTATTTCCAGTGGGAAAGTTCATTCACTGTCTGCATTTTCTGGTATATTCTTATCTGTATGCTTCCCCTGATTTCTGTTTGTTATTGGTTTGGATAAATAGGTTTATTTGATATTTTCTATATGTGCTCTTTTTGGAACTGGCATTTGGTGGGAAGGAAATAAAGCCTTGGATATATTGGTACACTACTTCCTCATTAAGTGATAGGGACCAGGAGCTCAGCTTGAACTTCAACTGTGGGTTACATACCCTAGTGGCCTGAAAGAATTATTATGGCATTTGTGTTATCCTACAAAGTATTGGATTTTGTAAAATATTGGTGTCTAATTTTGGTGGATTTTATTTTTCTTCAGAATTTGAAAACAAAAATCTCCAAAGCACTGCTAAAAAATACAAATTTAACTCCAATAGCTTTAAATCAGAAGAGATGAAACATGCTCTCAGACTTGTCAAAACTGAATGGGGATGAAGTCTGGTAACACCTCTTGAAATTGCTTCCACACACCTGGAAAGTAATCAGTGGATTTCAGCCTGTGGCAAATGTACAGTAAAGGAAAAAAAAAATAGTTTAGTCATTTTCAAGCCATATGGCATTTGCTAGGGAGAACAGTATCATTTATAGAGAGAGAAAACCACATTTCTGATGAAAATTCTTGGCCAGCAGCATCTGACTTTAGAAATCTATTAAAATGCAGAAAAAAATATTTCAGGGAAAGTGAAATTTTCCACCAAACATATTTAGAATCTCTTTATCTGGGTTTCTAGTTAATAAAGACAGAAAATAAGTCTTGGTTCCTTGGTTAAGGAATGTCCAATGAGTACAATGGACATATTCATTCATGAGCTGAATGGTAAATTGATCCACATTTTATTTTTGTGAATATTTATTATAATAACAGGTTTTGGCAAAAGTTCATTTATACTTTAAAAGTAATCTTGAAAAGAAAAAAAAGATATTGTGATCCTAATAAATATTGAGTGATATGAAAGCATAAAGTAAAAACATTGGAATATAGTACAGTAACTGAAGGACACTCCCCCTTCACACACACACACACATGCTTGTGCTAATTTTGGCCTAACAATTAATACCAAGAAAACAGAGATTCTCCACTAGTCAGCACCATGCCATCTATACATGAAACCACTGCTTACAGCAAATGGAGAAATTTTGAATACTGTGGATAGGTCTACTTACCTTGACAATGCACTTTCCAGGGATGTACACATAGATGATGAGGTTGACGCCCTCATTGCCAGAGCTAATTTAGTGTTTGGGAGGCTCCAAAGGAAAATGTGGAGGAAAAGAGGTATTAGATTGCCTTCCAAACTGAAGGTCTACAGAGCTATCGTGCTGACCTCATTGTTGTATGCCAGTGAAACCCTGCCAGCTACCAGTGCCATGGCAGGAAACTGCTTCCATTTGAATTTTCTTAGGAAGATTCTGAAGACCACCTGGTAAGATAAGGTGCTGGACACTGAGGTCCTTTCTCTAACTGAACTGCCAAGCATTCAAACTCCGCAGAGAGGTCTTTGTAGAGAGCACAACTCTGATGGGCTGGCCATATTGTTCAAATGCCAAATGTATGTGTGCCTAAAAGACTATTTTATAGAAAACTCACACAAGGCATTAGGAGAAGTGATACAAGGATACTCTCAAGGTCTGTCTGAAGAACTTTGGAATCTATTGTGAGACATGGGGAGACACTGGCACAAGACTTCCCAGCATGACATGCCCACATCAAAGAAGGTATTTTGCTCTATGTGCAAAACAGAATTGCAGTAGCTCAAAGGAAATGTGAAATGTGCAAATTTAGAAATATCTCCACTCCAAATGTTCATATGAACTATTTGAGCCCAACCTGTGCTAGAGCATTCCAAGCTTGTATTGGTCTAATAAGCCAGTCAGACACATGGCACCTTGACCCCAACATTGTTGTTGCCGTTTGTTCTTCTTTCTCAGAGAAAACCAATGACATCATGAGGGGAATGTCTTGACTTGTGAGTGAACTGGATTTAAGTGAGACAGGGTTGCACAAAGTCAACACCCTTATTCTCTCCTCCAGAGGCACTGGAGTCCAGCAGCAAGACAAGAGTCAAGACGACTGATTTTGGGATCTCCTTTTGACTTTGCAGCCATGTAACCTTCAGCAAGTCACTTCATCTCAGTTTCTTCATCTTGCTTCTGGCCTTTAGTAGTTGTCTGACCCTGGATAAATTACTTAAGCTCTCTGGGTCTCAGTTTCTTTATCTTAAAAATGAAGAGGTTGGTCTAGTCATCTTCGAAATTCCTTTCCAGTTCCAAATAGATGATCCAATGATCTGTAAAATGCTCTATAAGGTCCCTTCTGGAAATAATTAAGGTTCGTTTTGATCTGTTACAAGACAATAATTTCTTAGGTTAGGAAAAGCATAAACTTGAGCACATGGTGTTGGGAGAAGGAAAAGGGTTATCAGATCTGTGATATCATCTTTCTAAGAGACTCCTCTACCAGAGCAAATCAGCACCTGTTCTACATCTTGGAGTCTTAGAGAGCTGCTTGGGAAATTGAGAGATCAAGTGATTTGCCCATGGCCACACAGGTAGTGTATGTTAGAAGCAGGACTAAGACCCAAGTTTTCCTGACTGGATCTAGTTATATCTACATGTGCAAAGTCAGCTACTGGTGTTGAGTCAGTCTGGGTGACTCCATTTGAAACTTTGTTTAGACTTTGAATACGTACACAGGTAGTCTGCAGGAAATAGTGGTCACATTGAGTACTTTAGAGTCCTCTGAAACAGATGATGTTACATAGGCTCAAGTAGTATATTTAGAAATACTTATCGTAAACACTGAAAGCTAATATTATAACATAATAAAACAATAATAATAAAAATAGCTAACAATTATATAGTACTTTAAGATTTACAAAATGCTTTATGTATAATTGCTTATTTGACTGATCATAAAACCAACTCTATCAACTCTCTTATTTGCCTCTCCAAAGAGAGTCTATAAGAGATCATAGAATGGCAACTAGAATGCTGGTTGCCATGTGATGTTGAGAGGCCTGGAAGATGGGCCACAGAACACTGATGTGTTCTCTGTGGCAGATTTATAAGAAGACATAGAAAAACAATAAGATCAAATGAGATAATATTTGTAAAAGTGCTTAGCACAGCAACTGACACATAGTAAGTACTATGTGAATGCTTAATCTCGTCTCTTCCATAAAAGTCTCACAGGATAAGAAAGCATGGATGGGCAGATATAGTTACTGTTATAAGGAATACTCACATTTCTGACATAAGATACATTAACATTTTTTAGGTGTTCATCCACTGATATTGGGGGCAACTAGGCGGTATGGTGGATATAGCACTGTTCTTGAAGTCAGGAAAACCTCAGTTCAAATGTGCCCTCAGACACTTACTAGCTCTGTGACTGGAAAAGTCACTTATCTTTTGATTGCCTCAGTTTCTTCATCTGTAAAATGTGGATAATAATAACACCTAACTCACAGGGTCATTGTGAAGATCAAATGAGAGTAATTTTTAAGCGCTTGGCAGTGCCTGGCAAATACTAAGCATTATAGTCATGTTCACTATTATTATTATTATTATTATTATTAACTCTTATCATTAACATTCCTCTTTTGGAATTAGAATTTGCAATGACTACCATTATATAAATTTTCAGAGAGAGCTAATTCATCATTTATATGAATAATAATAATAGTAATTCACATTTATACAATGCTCTAAAGGTCTAGATTTATGAACTACTTAAAGTTTAATAGAAAGGGATAAACTTTTTAAAAGCTATATTGAAAATTCATTTTCAATATGTATTCACTTGCTATTTTCTTTTGGTTTTAAAATGAAGCAGAAAACTATATTTTCTCTTATTATGTTGAATTTTCTCCTATTTCTAGAAAAACTGAAAGCACTCCTTTAAGATTGTTAGCTATTTTAATCCCACTACACTTCCTACCATCTCATTGGTTTTATTTTCCTGCACTGAAAAGAGGAAGGGCTCCAGAACGTGTATGATTCTTAATGATCTTGGCAAATTCCTACAAGGTAGATTTATGGAAAGAAGTAAAAAAAGGTACTTCTCTCAATTAAACAACAACAATAACAACAGCAACAACAACTTTCTGGTTGGTCATTATTCCTTTAAAATGCATAACAATGTCACAAGTTACATATGGTGGAAAGCTGAATAAGCTTTCTCAAATAAGACTGATTCCTTTACTGAGTGTTTTCTTCAACTTTAGTACTGTTAATGATCCATGACTTCATCAGTATGAATGCTCACCAAGATGTAGATAACAGCTTCAGGAATAGATGGTCTTTATGAATTACTCTTATTTTTAAAAAAATTACCACCAACCAAGTATCATCAGTTATCTGCTGAGAACTCTCTTCTCACTTAATTAAGCTGGTTCTTGAATGATAGACATATAGATTTTCAGTGACTTCACCTTCAAAGACTTTCATGTCCATAGGATTGGATGAGCTTTGGATTCACAGTACACCATTTCAGAAGCCGGAGTCATTGAATAAGAACCATTGGAATGAGACTTTGGAGGTCTATGGTCATGGCACTTCATAAGGAATTAAATTTAATTTTGATGTGCACATGTCCATCTTTTGATAGAAATTCTAAAACAAGGGAAGAAACAAATACTAGGAAGTTAAGGAAAGAAAGCAAGGAGTATGGCTAATCTATACTGCGAAATTACTATTCCCACATTCCCCAACTGAGAATTTATGGTGAGGCAGGAAGAGGTCCTTAACCTGGGGTCAGTGAACTTTAAATAAATAAATAAATTTCAATATCATTGTTTTCCTTTGTAAACCAAAGTATTTTATGTATTTAAAAACAATATTCTGAAAAGGCTTGCCCAGATTACCAAAAGGCTTTATGACACAGTAAGATTAAGAACTCCTATTTCGAGGTATTCATTACAAATTACGTCTAATTTTTACGGGTTTGAGACTAGAAAACATAATACATCCAGTTTCCCTACATAGTTTAATGAAGCATACACAAATTGTGATGAAGTCCTCTAGATTTTTTTTGTAGGTGGCACTGACTGACCTCAGATATTTAAGAATATTCTGACTGAGACCCATAATTATTCAAAAGAGTTTGGCCTTTTAACCATTTACACAGGATAAATAAAGTAGATGAATAATAACAATTTCCAAATTATGCATTGCAGTCCTATGAAGACATACTCATATGGAGACATAGTCAAACTGATCAAGAGGACTTCCTTCCCATCAGCCTTCCTTACATTAATAATTATATAAGGAATCTATGACCATATTTAATATCTAGAGACCTAAAGATATCATAAAGCACTATAATTTAAAATCCTTTTTTATTTTATGTCTTCTGTTCATAGTCAATTTGAATATTTTTTCTTCTTTTTTAGTCCCAGTATTTATGAAATGTTAACCATTTTCATAGACTATATTTTAATTATCACCTTTGTGGTACTGTTTATGAGCACAGCCATGGTACAATGGAAAGAACTCCAGATTTTTAATTAAAATCCTGACTCAAATCCCAGTTCTGTCACTTATTAGTTGTGGGATTTGGGGTAAATCATCTGATCTTGGTTTCCACATTTGCAAAATGGACACAATGATACTAAATAATCTATCTCACAAGTTAGTTAAGAGAATCAGAATTGATCTTGCCTGTAGTTTGTAGACTTTAAACACAAATTATAAATGCCAAATATTATTAATACTTTTAGATTATGTCTTATTTTAGATAAAAGATTGTGATGTGCAAACTCTAAAGATCTTTATCTAAAATGATTCTATGTCCTACTTCTTGTATCTCAAGGGACATCAACTTAAAGAGTAACATACAAATTATTCAAGATGTATAATCAACCACTAAATACAAAGCAAAAAGGCATCATTTACAGATCTCAGTAGTTACTGGAAAAATATACTTTAAAAGAATGTAATCATAAACATGGTAGCTCTCACTGTAATTAGTGGCACTTTCTAGAGTTAGTATGTATTACTTTCCCTGGACTCCAAGTTAATTGTGAGCTTCTACACCTATCCACTAATCCAGTGTTTAGAAAAAAAATTTGAGCATTAAATCCTTTTAGAGTTGAAATATACTGATGCAGCTCCTGAATACAGAGTTCCATAGACAAGATCCCATTATACTTACTACTGAGGAAAGTGGATAGTGGAAATCATTTGACTAAATTTTCCCTACCCAAAAGACTCTCCCTAATTAAGTCTAAACTCTTCTACCTGGCTTTTAAATCCCTCTATAATTTTACCTCGTGCTTCCTCTGCTCTAGTTAGATGGTCTCCTCACTGATTACAAGCAAGCCACGCTCATTCCTGCCTCAAAATCTTTGCTTATTCACCTCACCTGCTATGTCTTTAACATTTCCTCTCCAAATACTGCCTATCCTTTAAAATCCTGGTCATGAAGTTTTCTATGACACACTTCCTGAGTCTCATCGCTACTGTTCTCATTGATATCCTTCCTCCCAACCCCATGCAATTTAGCATTTAATTAGAGTCTATCTTGTCTTGTTTGTTATTGTTTTACTAGTTTTATGAAACTTCTTTCCTCAACTAAATTATGTGAGCTCTTTGGAGGTGGTGGTTGTAATGTCCTAGCCCACAACTAGCTAATCTTCAGTCATGTAAGGGTAGTGGCATTTCCTTCTGCTTATTCACTGAATGATGCCCATCAGTATTTGAACTACTATCCTGTTTTCCTGATTCCACTCTTTGCTGACTCTGCTTGTCTTCTTAGGTTTCCTTCCCAATCCACATCAAGTTTTCTGGCATAGAACCCTGGATATTGTATTTTCTGAATTTCTAGTTTTGAATTTGGGATTGTGTTATAGGATGATGATTTGCTGCCTGGGCCAGGGAGTTGCCATTCAATGTTACAGGTAGGGATCCCTAAAAGTTTTGTTACCTTTCTAAACTATTAATAGCTATTAACCATAAGCAAATACCTTATCCCACTCCTAATTGTTGCACGGTAAGTACTGTATTTCTGTTTCTTCTCCAGCTTGTCAAATTGTGCTAAATGAGTAACTGCTGCTTAGGGGACAAAACCAAAAACAACAACAAAAAACAAACAAACAAAAAAAACTTGTTTGATTACAAAGCATTATGTCCTATAATTTTAAAAATAAAATACAATATTTTCCCTTGCATGAAACAACTGTTCTTATCTACAGTTTGTAAAATGTAGTCTGTATGCTATAAACTCAGATTTCACATCGCATAACAATCTTACTGTTCTAGAATAGAAGCTTTCAGATCTAATTTAACATTTTGTGGGCATGGTTGTGTCCACTGCTATATATTTCTGATATGACATCCTTCATTAATTGTCTTCTATGATTTTAAGCCTGATGTTAGGAGAGTAAGGATGATTTTGATCATGGTTTCAATTCATAAAGCCTAATAAAATGTGCAAGGATACAACTGACTGCTATGGTTATATGAAAAGTTATTTCTTAAGGATTTGAAAGCAGGGGCAAGCATTAGAAAATGGAAGAGGAGACAACTTACTATCTAGCTGTGATTCCCTATGTATTTTTGGTTCAAATTATGTCAGTTTATCCATAGGCCCCAACCTTAGGACTCAAGAAAGAATTCTAGTGCTTCTTCTGACAAGAGGCCAAGTTAATATAAAGGGCCCCAGATGTTTACAACAGAGACCCAGTGCCTGAAAGACAGTAGGGCCTTCTAAGCTGTGGTATTAGAATTACAATGTTGTCAGTGTTGGACTTTGACATCCTGTAAGAAAATATGAAGACTACTGTACCCTATTCTGATCAAAGCCTCTTTAACTCATCAGATGAGAATTTAACCCAATGGTTTAAGTTAACAGCAAGGCTTTCCACAATATATTGGAATCTATAAGACTACTTATACTGTGACTTCTACTAGCTATTTTAAGTTTAAAATTTATGCTTTAGTAATTATCCTTCTGAACTACTTTGGCACCATCCAACACGACTAAAACTTCTGGTCCATCCAAAGTTTTAGTGAATCATAGTTAAGCTATGAAAAATTAAAATAATCTTTTTATCAATGTCTAACTACAGAATCATAATTCTAAAAATGTATTTCACTTGCAATGGGTGTCTTAGATATTTCTTCATCTGCTTTATATATGCAAATGTTTTTAATGTCTCTCAAATACTCAGCGGCAATTGCTTTAAAATATGACATTATTCTATTCACCATCCCCTGACAAGTCAGGCTAAAAAAATCCTTCCTTGGTTTCTGCTCCTCTAAATGTGTTGTCTTCTACTTTTAAGATGTAGGCTCCCTTGAGGACAGGGTATGTCTCATTTTTATTTGTATCCTTAGTCTAAATTAGTATAGTGCTTAGCACAGTAAGCATTTTAAAAAGTTATTCATTCATTCATAACAAACTTGTTCTCTCCTCTTCAGTCAAGTTATATTATTCATAACTTCCCCAGCATACCCTACTCTTTCCAATTTTCATGTCTTTTCTCACATGGTTTCTTAAGGTTGAAAGGGCCATTCCTACTTTGTACCTCTATTAAAAATTGACCTTCTGGGGGCAGCTAAGTGGTGCAGTGGATAGAGCACCAGCCATGGAGTCAGAAGGACCCGAGTTCAAATTAGGCCTCAGACACATCACACTTATTAGCTGTGTGACTCTGGGCAAGTCACTTTAACCCCAATTGCCCCACCAAAAAAAAAAAATTACTTTCACGATTTAGCTCAAATTTCATCTTCTCCATGAAGTTCTTACTGATTCCAATCGTCTCCTCCCCCAGTGGAAAAATGATCTCTCTCCTCTGACCTATTACTGACATTTGCATTTTTCTTATGTAATTTAGAACATTCAATTGTGTGTTATAGTTAATTACCATTTTCCCTACTGGATTATAAAATCCCTATGTGCCAGGATGGTTGGGTTTATTTATTTATTTATTCATTCATTTATTTATTTTTTAAGCTTCCCTCAGTGCCTAGCACTGAACAATAATAACTTAGTAAATGCAATGTGTCAGAGAAGTGAATTAAAATTAAGACATAGTGATGAAAACGTGGTGAACTTTATGTAATACCTGCCTACCACAGAACAGCCTTATAAAGAATAGCTGAAGATGTCAGGAGGAGAACCAGGAGAGGGGCAGAGCCCTGAAAACCCAGAGAAAAGAGAGCCTTTAACAGTACCCATTTTACAGATGGGAAATAGAGGCTTAGGGAGGTTAAGTGATTTGCCCAGGGTAACACATAGCTCCATGGCGGCGGCTGGGGGGGGGGGATATTCTCTTTGTCTCTGTCGGTCTCTTGTTCAGTATGATTGAGGTGGGAGCGAAAATAATGCATGTTGACTGAAAAAAAATAGAATAAAATAACAACAAAGAAAGAGGAATTACCTATGAGGAATGCAGTACTGGAAAGCAAGGCCATGCGATCACCGACCACAGGGCCTGGGGAAGGTGGTGGGGAGGGGTTGACCTACCGGAAGCAGTTCCCCTGTTTGGGGCGTGGTCGCTGGGGGGTGGGGGAGGTTCTCTGCTGTTTCTCCTGCCTTTGGGTCTTGGGCCGCAGACGCTGGCCCATGCGGACGGCATGGTGAGGCTATGCTCGGCGCCCGCGGTACCGGGCCCTGGCAGTGCGGCGGCCGAAGGGTGGTGCCGTCTCCAGGGGCGGCATCCTTGGTGGCCGCGGCTGTGCTTGGGGCCTGACCTCCGTCTTCCGGGGGCCCCCAGAGCCCTGGAGAAAAAGCAGGAAATGGCAGACCCGCTTTCTGCTCTTATGAAAGAAAGTGGTGACCAGTGTCTACGAGTCTAGGGCAGGGGAGGTAGAAAATGAAGACGCGTTACTAAGCTGGAGAATTTGGGTTTTAAGTGGCGCAAGGGCTGATAGGTTTAGAAAGCACACTCCCAAGGTTCAAGATGAATTAACTATGGTGAAGTTCTTTTGCAAAGAGTTTTGGACCACTGTTTTCAAGAAGCGAATTGATAAACTAAGGATAAATCATCAGGACATCTATGTGCTTCAAGGCAACACATTTAAACTCCCGACTCCAATGGCTAATGGTTAAAAAAAAAAGAGCCTTGACGTCCTATTTAACGAAATTATCAAGAAAACTGCCCCAATATGCTAGAACCAGAGGGTAAAATAGAAATTGAAAGAACTCTGATTATCACCTGAAAGAGATTCTAAAATGAAAACTCAGAGGGATAATGTCAAATTCCAGAACTTCTATGTCAAAGAGAAATTATTGCAAGCAGCCAGGAATAATTTCAGTATCATGGAGCCATAATCTGTGGGACAGGAGTTAGAGCATCAGATCTGCCTCAGGCACTTACTAGCTGTATGACCCTGAGCAAATCACTAAACCCTGTTTGCGTCAGTTTTGTCGTGTGTAAAATGAGCTGGAGAAGGAAATGGCAAACTACTTCAGGATTTTGCCAAGAAAACCCCAAATGGGGTCAAGAAAAGTTGGATGCAACTGAAAAATGACAACATCATTAAAGGACTGGAGGGCAAAGGAGCTAGGATTATAAAAAAGAATCTTCTACCCAGAGAAACTGCGTATGATCCATCAAGGGAAAAAATGGATATTTAATGAGACAGAAGATTTTCAAGCATTCCTAATGAAAAGACCAGGTTGAATAGAACATTTGATTTTCAAATACAAGACTCAAGAGAAGCATAAAAAGGTAAAAAGGAAAGAGGAATCATAAAGGATTCAATAAGGTTAACTGTTTACATTCCTACAAAGGAAGATGATACTTGTAACTGCTAAGAACTTCATCATTATTAGGGCTATTAGAAGCATTATACATAGAGGGTAGGGGTGTGACTATGTTGGGGTGATAACTAAAAATAATAAAATTATGTGGTGAGAAAGAGGAATCCATTGGGAGAAGGGGAAGGGAGAGGTTAGAATGGGGTAAATTATCTCACATGAAAGAGGCATGAAAGAGCTTTTACAATGGAGGGAGGGGGGTGTTGTTGGACATCAAAGAGGGAATAACATAACACACTCAGTTTAGTATAGAAATCTATCTTGCCCTACAGTGAAATAGGAGGAAAAGGAGATAAGAAAAGGTGATGGGGGGGGTGCTGATAGAAGGAGGGCAGATTAGGGGAGTTGGTGGTCAGAAGCAAAGCACTTTTAAAGAGGGACAGGGTAAAAGAAAGAGAAGGATAAATGGGAAAAGAGGATAGAGAAAGTACACTAATTGTAACTGGAAACATTTTCATAACAATTTTCTCTAATAGAGGCCTCATTGCTCAAATATATAGAGAACGGAGTCAAATTTCTTAGAATAGTCATTCTCCAGCTGATAAATGGTCAAAGGATATGAACAGGCACTTTTCAGATGGAAGAAATCAAAGCTATTTATAGTCATATTAAAAAAATGCACTAAATCACTATTGATTAGAGCAATGCAAAATAAAACTCTGAAGGACCACCTCACGTCTATCAGATTGGCTAATATGACAGAAAGCGAAAATGACAAATGGAGGCATTGTAGGGAAATTGGGGCACTAAAGCACTGCTGGTAGAGTTGTAAACTGATTCAATCATTCTGGAGAGCATTTCAGAACTATGCCTAAAGGAACTATGCCTCAAGGGCCAAAAACCATGAATATTCTGACCCAGCAATGCCACCACTAAGTATCCCAAAAAGATTTAAAAAAGACAAGGAAAAGAACCTATATGTACAACAATATTTCTAGCAGCTCTTTTTGTGGTAGCAAAGAATTGAAAATTGAGGGGATGCCCATCATCAATTGGGCAATGTCTAAATGAGTTGTAGTATATGATTGTGATGGAATGGTTGGTTGCTGTTATTTTGTTCTGAAAGAGGACCAAAATGGTATCATATGTTGGAATCATATGTATCCAGGATAAGACCAATACGTGCTCAGAATGCTCTATCATAGGTTAGGCGTAACATATGAGGTGGAGATGTCTATAAATTTGCCTATCTCATATTTCTTTTGAGCTACTGCCATTCTGCTTTGCTCATATGTGGGCAGGCCATGATAGGCAGTCCTTTACCAATGTCTCTTATGTTACCCAGTCAATTCCAAAGTTCTTCAGAGAAACTTTGAGAGTATCCTTATGTAGCTTTTGACCACCATGTAAACACTTTCCAAAATTGTCAGAGTTCTCTGTAAAATAGTCTTAGCAGACGCATGTGGCCTAGTACCAAAGGCATCTTATGGTTAGCCTCCATTTGGGCCAAAAGATCCATGGAGTGAGGGCTGACAGCATGTTTTATATCTAGGTGTTTCTTCCTTCTGGTTGGTCTGACAGTCCATCATTTGGACCTCCTCTGGGAAACATAAGGCAACACTGATTGGTAGACTTTTATTGAGGAGGCAGGCTAAGAGTTCTCAGCTCTTCCCCATTTTCCATCTTGGAATGGATGAAGGAGGTTAGGGAAAACTAGGACATCTCCCGGGTAGGGCATTAGCACAAACTGGCTTGTATTTATGGGGTAAACAGAAGTAGTGGGCCCTGCTCAAGCTAGTTAAGGAACAGATGCATTCTGTGCTAAGAATAATTATCTTATTCAAATACACCCTTCAGAAATTTCTTGACCTTCAAAAATAAGGATCTGAGGAAATGGATGGATTCACATAATAAATTATACAATTCAACATTAATTTTCTTCATTACCCACTTTTCATTTTCCAAGAGACGGTCTCCTCAATGAATCACTAACCTATATGACAATTACAAATCTCAGAAATGACTCACTAGGATGCAAAAAGATCTGAAAGTACTAAACACTTCACCAGTGTTTTTTAAAAAAAAAAAATTTAACTATGAGGCTTAAGTGTTTTAACATGATGGGAATAGTGTGGGGAATAAGGGAGAGGGATTGACTGAGGCATTGGCAGGAACTTTTGGGGCATTCCCCTTTGGTAAGCATACCTTACAAAAAACAACAGTATATGGGGGAAAAAGTGAGAAGGAAGAGTAAACATTCAGCCTCTTTCTTAATAACCTATTCTTACTGTGTATTTCATTGGTTCATCAGATTTTAGAACTTGAAAGTCTCATGCAGTTGTCAGTTTCTGGAACATCTACTACAGTAATTTGGTCCTTTGGTAACCTCTCCTAGGCATTCTAGAATAGGTGGTTCTCAGAGTGACTTCTTCTAGCAGATCTCCTCCAGTTCAGATCACTTGTGATCCCTTTTTTGTTAAAATCTCCTGCAAAACAGATCTCAATACAATTTAATAGTCACTTTAATTTTACATTGCAAATAACTAGGTCACATGGTGAAAATTTTCCCAAATCTTATAGTTCTAATAAAAGCATCACATTAGGAAGTCCTAGACCAAAGAATTTACATTTTTCCATATCTCTTGCTGCTCCTATCTTTATCTAACCCAGGTATTTGATTTAGATACTGCCAACAGTAGGTTGAAGGGAGAATCTAAAAGAATCTATAGTGAACTTACTTGTAGAATGAGCTCTTCTAGTTAAAAATTTGATATTTACCAATGTAGTTACATAAACTAAGGTCAAAAGTGCCATTTTAATTGGCATTGACTCCACCATCATTTAACTTCTGGTATTCATCTGTTGTATTCTTCACCTCAGAATCAAGTTCCAGAAAGGAAAGAAATTTTAGTTTATCCCCTATAATTGCCCTGTGATGTAAGTGAGTAAATTATTATGTTGATATGTTTTATCATATGTAAAATTCTGAACCCAGTTTTTAGAACTTGTTATTAAAACACGCTCAAAGTCTTTGTGTCCCACTAGAAACATTCATATTTGACAAGTATAATCATTTGATCTTGTTATTTTCTCGAAAAATTTTCACTACAGCTATTTAGTTACTCTGGTTATTCACTCTAGCTGCCCCCTGCCTACCCCCATCCCACTTGCTCTTTTAGGGAAATGAGATGCTGCCAAGGATCTAATCTTCCACATAAGCACATAAGTAACAACACTCTTTGTAAGTAGGCGACTTCTATGCCTAAGTTAAATGGCCACACAAATCAATTTACATGAGAGATGCTTATTTTACTGTAATTGTAATAAAGGGCTGTGATGGGATATCTGAATAGACTAAATAATTTCAGCTTTTGTATCAAATGACTCTTCTATATTAAAACATCTTCATTTGGTAACCATGTTCAAATGAAATAGACATTACAGCCACATAGACCACTGCTCTCAAATCCTCTTCACACTCGTGTAATTTGCTTGCATTTCAGAGTATGCTTTATATACAAAGACCTATTCTTACACACTAGTATTTAACTAGTAACAGGCAGAAGACAAGCCTAAATACTCATCTGTTTAGTAGTTTAGAATATGACAGTACAATCCTATATACTTGTATCTTATGCTAAGGTATTGCAACAACGAGATTCATTAGTTAAAAAAAAGAAATTACAGTTTGATTTCCCCTGATTATAGAGATTTGTTATGAGATGAAGAAATAGGGACATGAGTATAGCATCATCAAAACTTGTCCTCAAGACCTAAGCCCCAAGGACCCAGAACAAGTCAGCATATATAAATTGGATAAAGCATCTTTAGTTTTGTTTGATTTCAAGTAAGAGTTGCAGTCAGGTTTTGGAACTGCCAATCAAGTAGCAAAAATCCCCCCATTTACAAGATATTGTAGGGAGGAACCAGATGAGAAACATTTCTGTTAAAAGGAAGTGTCATTATGGGAAAACTGAGTGAAGAGGCTCTTATCTTCATTCAGCCTTGCGAAGGTCATCCTCTCAGCTTACCCAGATAAACATCTGAGAGTTTGGCAGCTCTCAGATTGCAGTCCCCCTGGGTAGCACATGGCATTCTCTTTGAATTGTGGACTATTAGTCTTGTGACAGTGAAGACAATCATACCTGAAATCAAACTTAGAAAATCACAGATTACAGTCCCATGAGTTTTACCTCAAATAGCAAGTTTCATTAATCATGTGAAGGGCTGGATGTAAACTACTCTCATATATATATATATATAATAACATAATAATATATAATAAATCAGTTTATCAATAAAAAAGGTACCATACCTTCCAAAAATTACACAACATCCTGTTCTCCTCATTCTACTTCTCTAGTTTAAACTCATCCTGGTGTAAAAACAATCAACAAAATAATTACAATATGTAATTTCACATAGACAATGAATATAGGATAGTTTCCTCACACAGAGGACTAACAAATGGTAATCTCTTACCGTATATTAACCCCTACAACAAAAAATCTCTGAGACTGGAATCTGGTAAGACTAATCAGGTTAAAACATAACTTAAACACAGACCATTCCAGATATAACTTCATAATTCACAATAAACAGTCCTTTATTATTAACAAATTCCTATTTGCTTCCCTCCTCTCATCTTGGAATGTTTGCAGTGGGGGTAGGGTTTCCATTTGCTAAGTGAAGCAATGCCCAAATTATTTCATAGAGCTGATTCTGCTGGGGCAGACTGTTTCAAAAGACCTGGCAGGTTTACAAATAAAGAGATTTATACTTCTCTTTCTTGCTCTCACATTCTCTTATTCATAATGTAAGCAAGTATTATTCTTCCCTTTTAAACATATACACAGTTAATTGCTTCACAGGTTTTAACCTTATAATTATAACCCCTAATAACAACCAATAATCTCACAATATACATAAGTGATAGCCAAATAATTTTAGATGAAACTTCTTCATTATAGGCAAACCTGGAAGTTTCCAGTTTCTTACATTCCAGTACTTCATATTACAATATATGGTCAACAGGGCTAATAAAATGACATAACAGTTGGCAAATATTTTTTTCCTTCTTTTAAAAGTTAATTCATAATTTAACAACATGCAAAATAAAAGAGAAACTGCTTTCCAAACAGTATATCTGATAAAGTAGTTTACTAAATTTTGCAATACAAGAAAATTTAGAAAAAATGATAATATTCATAGTATCATGAATTTAGCTGCATACAACAAAACAGTACCAATTCGATAGTACTTAATTTAGTCAGATGTATTTCCAAATTACCTTACATAGAAAATCATTCAACTTATCACACATGGCTTTAGTATAGGTAAACAAATTTAGGTGGAACTTAACTTCCTTAATATAAGCTGGTTTATAATGTGAGTTTATTTCCCATTCTAGCAAGGTATAAACCTAGCCCTTCTACCTCTGACTCCCATAGCTCTCAGGTTTAAGCATTATAGAACATATACCATATCACCAGCAGAGCTGGAACTTATAGCCATGTACAAATGACAAATCTCAAACATTTTATCAGATAAAACAGTGAAGATTTTTTTTTTTTGGAAACTATTATTATAATCCTAATGAAATTAAATATTCAACAAAATAGAAGCTTTTAAACAGCTTTTTAATAGCTGAGTTTATAACCTAACAGTATCTAAATTACAAGAGAAGTCATTTTTCTGTTTAGTGTTACCAATTTTCCCAATATAAGGATGTAATTAATTTTACATTACTAGTACTTAAACACACCTAAGGTTCTACCAGTTTAGATTCACAACTGATATTATTAGGTTAGTTCAAAGTATGTTTATGCATTATAAGCCATTGCTGTTAAAATTTGTCACCCTAAGATTCTAGATGGAGGACTGGTTTTTGGCCTAGGAAAAAAGCCTTAACAAGTTTGATCTGATGTTGGTAGGGGATAGTTTTCACAGAACACAAAGAGTTAATTCAGTGATTCTCAATTTGCACAATATAATGAAACACTTAAGGTACTTTGTAGTAGTTACAGCTAAAACAGAATAGAACACCAAAAATCAGATGCTTCATATAAATTTAAGTACTATATAAACTAGAGCTTCTTAAAAACCATACTGAAAGGTGGGTGAGGTTACTACCAGATGGTTCTCTAACCTTACTTGTAGCATACTAGGAAGTTAAAGCTTCAAAAAAAAAAAAAATCCTTAAGGCAGTATGATATAATGCATAGGGATATGAATTGAATCTTTTCTCTTTGTAATTTCTTATTCTCAACTAAAATGAAATCACTGTACTTAAACTTGAGCATGGATCCTGAAGTTTTACAATATTGATATCCTGCTCAGTTGTCAGTCTGCCACAAAAGGCCAGCCTGAAGAACTGTTTCCCAAATTTAATTACTTAAAACAGTTAGCAGAGCTGGTGAGATTTTAGGACTCTGCCTTTCACAGATGAGGACATTTTAAGGGGTCCTTGCTATGCCAATTTCACGGAAAACCATTATCACTATCTTATGTATTTCTTTAGAGTTTTCAAACATATTTACATCAGTCTTTTAACAAATCTGTAACTCAAAAGAATCAAAGAAGAGTTCACTTTTATTTTTCTAATTAATTAACCTTTTACATTTTTCTTCAGTTACATGTAAAAACAATTTTTAACATTAATTTTTAAAACTTTGAGTTCCAAATTCTCTCCCTTCTTCTACCCCCCCCAAATTGAGAAGGCAGGCAGTTCAATATAGGTTATACATATGTAGTCATGCAAAACATATCCATAGTAGTCATCTTGTGAAAGAAAATGTAGATTAAAAGAAAAAACTCAAGAAAAATAAAGAAAGTTAAAAAAAAAAGTATGCTTCAATCTGTATTCAGACAGCATCAGTTCTTTCTCTGGGGATGGATAACATTTTTCATCTTAAGTCCTTCAGAGATGTCTGGGATCATTGTATTGCTGAGAATAGCCAAGTCCTTCACAGCTGACCATCTTACAATATTGCTGTTACTTTGTACATAGTATATTTCACTTTGCACCAGCCCATGCAAGTCTTCCAGGTTTTTTTTTTTCTTTTTCCAAGAGCACTCTGCTCATCATTTCTCATAGTACAATAGTATTTCATCATAATCATATACCACAACTTGTTCAGCCATTCCCCAATTGTTGGGTATCCCCTCAGTATCTAATTCTTTGCCCCCAGAAATGAACTGCTATAAATACTTTTGTACATATAGCTCCTTTCCTGTTTGTTTTTTTTTAATCTCTTTTGGTATATAGACCTAGTAGCAGTATTGCTAAGTCAAAGGGTTTGCATGGTTTTATAGCCCTTTGGGCATAGTTCCAAATTCCTCTACAGAATGGTTGAATTAGTTTGCAAATCCACCAACAATGCATTAATGTCTCATTTTTCCCTAACCTAATTTAATAGGTATGAGGCAGTAGCTTAGAATTATTTTAATTTGCATTTCTCCAGTCAATAATGAGTTAGAGTATTTTTTCATATTTTCATTTTTTCAAAGCTTTACTTCATTTGAAAACTGATCACATCTTTTGACCATTTATCAATTGAGGAATGGCTCTTATTTTTATAAATTTGACTCAGTTCTCTATGTGTTTGAGAAATAAGGCTTTTATCAGAGAAACTTGATTCAAAATTTTTTCAGTTACTATTGCTATTTCCCTCCATCCTATCCTCTCCTCCCACCCTTTCTATTCTGTTCTATTTTTTTACCCTGTTCCTCCTCAAAAGTGTTTTGCTTCTGACTACCCCCTCCCCCAAACTGTCTTCCCTTCAATCAGTGCCCCTATTCATATCCCTTCTCCTTCCTACTTTCTTGTAGGGATTTGTTCTGTGAAGTGTGGATTCAGTCAAAGGGCTGCATTTGAGGACCTGGAGGACCACATGTGGCTTCTAGACTGCAGGTTCCCCACCCCTTTCAGCCATTTCTGATGAGAGTATGGTTCTCTCCTCTTCCCCAACACTGTAAAAGCTTTATCTTGCCTCTTTTATGTGAAATAATCTACCCCATTCTACTTCTCGCTATCTCTTTCTCCCAGTACATTCCTCTCTTATCCCTTAATTTTATTTTATTTTTTTTAGATATCATCCCTTCATATTCAACTCACACCTGTACTCTCTGTTTATATATATTCCTTCTAATTACCCTACTAATGAGAAAGATCTTATGAGTTAAAAAAAAAAATAATCTGTCTATGCAGGAATGTAAACAGTTCAACTTTAGCAAGACCCTTATGATTTCTCTTTCCTGTTTACCTCTTCATGCTTCTCTTGAGTCTTGTATTTGAAAGTCAAATTTTCTGTTCAACTCTGGTCTTTTCATCAAGAATGCTTGAAAGTCCTCTATCTCATTGAATTTCCATTTTCCCTTCAAAGGATTATACTCAGTTTTGCTGGGTAGGTGATTATAGCTCCTTTGCTTTCTAGAATATCATATTCCAACCCCTCCTATCCTTTAATGTAGAAGCTTCTAAATCTTGTGTTATCCTGACTGTGGCTCCACCATATTTGAATTGTTTCTTTCTGGTTGCTTGTAATATTTTGTCTTTGACCTGGGAACTCTGGAATTTGGCTATAATGTTCCTGGCAGTTTTCAGTTTGTGATATGTTTCAGGAGGTGATCAGTAGATTCTTTCAATTTCTATTTTGCTATCTGATTCTAGAATATCTGGGCATTTTTCCTTCATAATTTCTTGAAAGATGATGGGTAGGCCCTTTTTTGATCATGGCTTTCAGATAGTCCAATAATTTTTAAGTTATCTCTCCTGGATCTATTTTCCAGTTCAGTTGTTTTCCCAATGAGACATTTCACATTGTATTCTATTTTTTCATTCTTTAGATTTTGTTTTATTATTTCTTAATTTCTCATAAAGTCATTAGCTTCCATTTGCTCCATTATAATTTTTAAGGAATTAATTTATTTAGTGAGCTTTTAAACTTACTTTTCCATTTGGTCAATTCTACTTTTTAAAGCATTCTTCTCCTCATTGGCTTTTTGGACCTTTTTTATCATTTGGCCTAGTCTGTTTTTTTAAGGTGTTATTTTCATCAGTATTTTTTGGTGTCTTCTTTGCCAAGCTTTTGACTTGTTTTTCATGATTTTCTTGCATGACTGTCATTTCTCTTCCCAATTTTTCTTCTACCTCTCTTACTTGATTTTTAAAATCCTTTTTGAGATCTTCTAGGGCTTGAGACCAATTCATATTTTTCTTGGAGGCTTTGTATGTAGGAGCTTTGACTTTGCTGTCTTCTTCTAAGTGTGTGTTTTGATCTTCCTTGTCACCATAGTAACTTTCTATAGTCAGAGATTTTTTTCCTGTTGTTTGCTTATTTTCCCAGTTTATTACTTGACTTTAATTCTTTATTAAAGTAGGGCTCAGCTTTCAGGGTGAGGATGCACTGTCCCAAGTTTCGGGGGTTTTGTGCAGCTGTTTTCAGAGATACTTCTAGGGATCTGTAAGTTTTCAGTTCTTTCAAGGTGGTGTGATCTAAGAAGAGGTGTTTACTACTCTTCTGGCCTGTGTTCTGATCTGTGAGTGGACCACAAGTACTCTTTTCTGACCTGGAACTGTGAGGAGGGTCTCCCCTCCACTGTGTCCTCAAACTCTACCAATCTGGATCTGAGTATGGGCAAAGCAACAGAGTCCTGCCTCAGTGCCTGCAAAAAGACCCCTGTAATCTTCTTCTGACCAGTTGTTTGACCCCTTAACTGTCTGTGGGCTGAGAGCTCCAGAAGCAGCCACTGCTGCTACACTGCCACAGCCAATTTAGTCACTCCCAAGGCCTGCTCCTGGTTTGCTGTGGTCAGGGCTGTGTTGGCATTGCCTGCATTGAATTGTGCTCCACTCTCACTCTCACCCTGGTGCAACAGACCCTTCCTGCTCACTTCCTAAGTTGTCTTGGGCTAGAAATTTCTTTCACTCTGTCTTTTTGTGAGTTTTGCTGCTCTAGAATTTGTTTAGAGTCATTTTTAAAAGGTATTTGAAGGGTTTGGGGGAGAGCTTAGGCCAGTCCGTGCCTTTACTCTGCCATTTTGGTTCTACCTTTATAGTTTACTTTTCTAACAATATGTCTAATACAACGTATTTTCAAATTAATGGTAGGCATTGTCTTTATATACATCATACATTTTTTAAAAAAACTGAGGTAACTTGTTTTAAGATCACACAATTAACCAATTTCCTGATTTATGTATTTTCCTAACACTTTGTCTTAGTGCCAAATAGTAAAATAACATCTGACTGATCATAATTGTCCCACCAGAATTAATTCAATTACACTTGGATCTATATTCCCAAATGGTATCATACTGAATACTTAAGTAATATTTTCAGTTATTTAGTATTATTCTTTACAAGGTCTATTTATTTCAAGTACTTTATAGGGCCTATGGTTTTCAGCAATCCTTTGCCAAAAAATTAAAAGTGGCAATCCCCCATTTAGGTTCTATTCTACCATAATTATCCTAAAAGGGAGCACACGTAAGCCCACATTCTAATTTAGCTTCAGGACGTATTTCAGAGTAAATCAAATCTGGGTTTATGATTGCTACTGGTAACATTTAAATCTCGATTTATCTAAGAGTTTCAAAAAGGAGAACCCACTATTATCAATAAACTTATTTTTAAAGACTTCCCACCAATTTATTACCTTTTTTTTTCTATTTCCTTTCAAACCACCCAAAAAGCCTGACCATGTTCTTATCCCCACCCTCTTATTGCCCTGAGGGTGAGAGATGGGTTGGAGGCCACGGTGTAGGGCAACTTTGAATTCCCTCCTCCCTGCTTCCTTTTCCTGCTTATTTCAACAAAACCCAGAACCTTTAATTTTTTTTAAACTAATTTACCTATAACAATTAAACTGTTGAATTATTGTTTGATTAATTACACTTTGGGTATTCTCTAGGAGATTAAAGCACCTCACATCTCACCCATTCTCCCCAAAGGGGATAGAAACCTGTCTTACCCATTCCTAGTCCCATTATATTGAAGAAGTCTGTGGGACAAACCCCTCAAAAATCCATCAGTATATTCTTAATAATTACAGAATCTTAAGGCCATAACCTTTCAAGGCAGCAGGGCTGCAATGACTGATACTCCTATTGAGGCACAGTGTGGAGGTTCTAAGTTCTCCCAGCTGTAGTTAACAGTTCACAGAAGGAAATCTGGACTGCTCAATTAACAATCAAGGTCTTCTATGTTATTCACGAAGCATTTTTCCTAATTAAAATGGGCTTATCCTCCTTTCTTTATTGTTTACTTATTCTTCACTTTTCAGAATCTGGATAGAGTTAATATTCTGTAATTTCCAAATCAAGAGAGTTATATTTTCCAGTTCTTAACATTTCTTATACAAATGCTTCTTACGATAGTAATGTCAAGCCTGAAAACAAGTGACCAATGAGTCACAGAAGTTTTGAAACTGTTGTTAACTCTAAAAATACCATAGAGCTCACACAGTTATCACAGCCACAGGTAACTCTGAAAAGTAAAATAAAATAAAAACAAAATAAAATCAGAGATAATAGTGGTCATAAACAAAAACTTTTCTTTATGCCATTGGAGCAGGAAAACTAGACACATGTGCCAGGGCCTCCTTTAGTAGTGGGCAAATCTCAATACATATACTGTAAGTGCCTATGCAGCAGCAATGAGACATGTTGGATTCATGGAAGGACTTCATGACCAGAACATGGGTACTGAGGTACTTGTCATCTGGTGCTTGTGTGAAACAATTCTGGGATTTTGCTGTGGATGAGATCATCCAGAGGGTGAGCACAAAGGATTGTTGTTATGCCAGGCTCAGGGCACAGTTTGCTTGCTAGGCCTTAGCTCTGGAAAATAGCTTGTCTCCTAATAGTAAAAAGAGAGGGGTTGTTCTTGGCATGGGGATCCTGACAGTAACATCTTAAATATTAACTACTAACTTTCTAAATTGATTCCATTAAGGCCACTATAGAGAAACCATGATCAAAGTATACTATACCTTAAAGGAAAAAAAAACAACAACTTACTTTTGCAGTTTTAAACACAATGCCCTGATGTCAGATATCATGTGGGCAGCTACAGGAACAGAATATCATCAGGGAATATTTGGGAATGGTAATCCCAGGTTTTCATAGGAGAACTTATCCCCCATAGTTTTACAAGGTGATTTGGGCATAAGATGAAAGAAGCGTTAGGAGTTTTTTCTTTTATCTTCTAAAATTGGTTTGGAAAAGGGGGGAGGTGAAGGGAACATTGGGAGAGAGAAGTTGAGGCTAGGATCTTGGGGTCTGGGAAAAAGAGGAAAGAATCTATCTTTGAGTCATAGCCCTTAACCCTCCCCCTTCCTGCATTATTGCTGCTTTGGGAATCCTTACTATCATTACCCTTTTGACTTCTAAGGTCCCTTTGTCTCTTAAAGCAGTCTTGAGCAATATGACCTTTTCTCTTACAGTAAAAACACTTACACAATGCCCGAGGTTTAGATATAGCTTCCAAAACAGCTTGTACAATGGCCTAACAGCCTGTATAGTAGCTCTTGAAACAGTTTGTTCAGGGATCTTATAGACACCAAGAATGGTTTGGGCTGGAACAGTTTGCATTGGGACAATAACATCTGTTCCTTTTCTACAGTTCCCTCTTTTTCCTGGTTTTCTCTTTTCTGTCTATCTTTTGCCTCTTTCTCCTTTTCCTTTCCTTCATTGACATAGAAAGCAATGCTCCTAATTTGCTCAATGGTCATTCTATGCCACCCTGGCAACCTCTTGTGGAAATGCTTTCATATCTCAGCCAGGGATTAACAAAATAGATGCAAATAATAAGCGCATCGCAAGGGTTGATTGGGTCCAGTCTAGCATATCACTTGGTACTTTTGCGAAGTCTATCATAGAAGTGGTTAGGATTTTCTTTCTTTTCCTGTACTGTTCTCTAAAATTTATCCCAGTTCCCTGATCTAATTACACATGACTCCATACTGTGAAGTAAGGTTTCTTTAGCTTTTTGTAATTTGTTGTCATCTTTGGGGTATTTGGGGTTCCAGTTAGGATCTTTTAGAGGCCAAAGTTGGTTTGACCCACCTGCAGGAATTAGCCTATTTGCTGTGTCTATTATATTATTATAGCTTGCCTTTCCCCAAGGGAAAGTAAGATATGCATTAAATCAGCAACATTTCCTCATGTAGGATTGTATCCTTTAAAATGGCTTGAGATTGAATGATCACAGCTACTGGATCCTCATCAAATTTGGGAGTCTCTCTCCTCCAAGTACAAAGATTAGTAGGGCTGAAAGGCACATGCTCTCTGAGTTAAACTATATTGCCCCAGTGATCCTGAGCAGCAACCTTCTGTAGAGGAAAAATGCCTTTAGGTTTTTTCTTTGCTTTAGGAGAAATCAAACTTTCAGGCCACACAGAGGGTGAGTAGGATTGGAGGTGCAGAAACCAGGAGAAGAAAGAGGAGATGAAGGACCTGCACATGACAAAGATGGCTATGGAATCTCAGAGCTGTCTACTGGAAATTCTTTGAGTTCAGATTTCTGGAGGGGCTCCTGAAGGGCAAGGCAAGGTAGTTAGGTAAGGATGAAGGAGCCAAGGGAAGTAAGGGAACTGAAGAGGAAGGAGTGAAGCAGTTGGAAAGCCAGAGGTGAGAATGAAGAGATGGGGGGATTGAGGGAGTGGAGAAGGAACAAGGTAAAAGCAGGGTAGAGTATGGGGGAGAAATTGAGCAGATGCTGTTGGGTGACTGAATTTTAATGGTAGGATTAGTTAATCTGCTCCATAAATACCAATATTCCAGTTGATTTGGATTTTTATCTGCTATGATTAATCTTGAATCTTTCAGTTTATGACAGTCAAAAGTTCTGAATTAAGGCCAGAATTATTCACCAGCTTTATTTTTCCCTGTTTTGACCAGTTATTACAAAATTTAATTGCTTGCTTTGTTTTTGTCATCCCTGGCTCAATTGGGAGCTCTCCCTTATCTTATGCTATAAGGAGTTTTTTTTTAAGGGAGTTTCATTTGGCATTCTGTTTTTTGCTATTTTTGGCTTCCATTATATTAATTTTTTTAAATGTGACCTATACTTAAATCTTTTAGTTTAATTTTCAACTCAGCTTTTTTGAGATACAATCTCGAGAACTGTTTTTTTGGAGTCTCCCCTAGGAGCCATGTGGTTAATTTAATAGCCTGGCGCTCAGTTTATGAATCTAATTGGGGTTCAGGAGTCCCTAGCAGGAATCTCTTCCTGTCTGTTCAAGATGTCAAAAAACTGGATTCCAATTTCTTAGCACCAGAACTGGTGGTCAGTTAATGGCTAAGGAAAAATCTGTGGATTATGTGAATGCTTTTCATACCAATAAAACCTCTTGGGAGGACAGAGAATTTCTGTCATTGACCACGCTTGCGGAAAGCAGTGAATGAAAGGATTAGGCAGGGAACACTAAACCTAACCAACCTGTGGGGTAAGGGAGACACTTAATCCTTTCCAGGCCCTCAGTATAATAAATTACCTCTTCCATCTGATTCCTGGACTATCCAAGTATCCCTTGCAAATTCTACCCCACTGGGGCCTCCACTTAGATCAGAAGGTTTCTGCCTTTTAAATTCTGTTGGCTTTATTAGTAGGGTGATTAAAAAAAAAAAAAAAAGATCCCTCAGCCTACTTTAGACCAGAGTTTGCTCAGGAAAATTTAGCTTCCTGGCTATGTCTTTAATTCTTAGTGCCAGCTCCATTTCAATCTTTTCTCAATCATAGCTTAGCCAAATTATTTCCTTCTTGCACCTGGGCTGGATCAGTGCCATTGCCTTCCATTTATCCTTCTTTTCCCTTCTCTGGATAACCTGGTAATGGTAATTTCTCTAATCTGTAGTAATGGACCTTGCCCTTTTCCCAGAGCTCCTAGGCTTGTCCAGTCATCTTTAGGGCTATCTCAGGCCATAACATTCTTTTCTTCCATTCATCATGGGATTCTGGACTGAGTTTTGTTAAATTATTCCAAGATAATTTAGTTAAAATGCTTGGAAACCAGTTTTCTAATGAGAGACCTTAGAGGTGAGTAGCCGCTTAGACTGAGGCTACAATTCAAACATTCCTTGGAGAATCCAGTTCTTTTCAAGAAAAAAAAAATTAGATTAGGCTGTGTTTTAAATACCAGAGAAGCAAACCTGGACAACTTGATGAATTTTCTTTATTGCCATATCCCAAGGGATTGACTAAGGCAGTAGGAATTGACTAGGGCAGTGCAAGGCTATTGCAGCAGGGCTCTAATTGGAGACTGCAAGGTGGTTAGTAGAGGGCCTCACTTGATGGCTTAAGTCCTTTCAGCTGCTAGGATAGGAGGGGGAACTAATTTCCCATTGCTGAAATAGCAGACTTGGAGAGAGTCAAAGTGCTTTCATGGGTATGCAAACTATAAGTAGGGGGAAAGTCATTTAATAAATACTTAACTATTTTCAGGCCACTGTGTAAGGTTCTGGGTGCAAGGGAGATTCAAAAAGAAATAAAACTCAGTCCCTAAGGTTTATAATCTAGTAAGGGAATAAGAAATATGTACAAATGGCTGTAATATAAAATCCTACATAATCATAATATGTAACTACATGAGAAGTACAAATATAGAGCTATGTTGGTTATTCCAGGTTTTAGGGACATTGTAAGGAGACTATGGGGCATATCCAGAGGCTGGTATGGATAGATTATATAAGGTAGTATGAGATGAGATTGGAAAGGTACCAGATTGTGGAAGGTTTCAAATTCCAGGCTAAACAATTTTAACTTTATTCAGAAGACAATAAGGAACCTACTAATTATGGAAGTACTTTAAGGCTTTGTCCTTGGCTTTCTTCTCTTTTCTCCTTTACGTTCTCAGTGACAACATCAGCTGTCATGGGTTCAATTATCATCATATTAATGACTCCTCCATATATCTGTATATCTCTAGTCTCTCTCCCAAGTTCTGGTCTCACATCACTAACTGCCTATTAGAAATTTTTGAATCAGATATCCTAGGCATCTCAAACTCAAAAGTTGTAAAATAGAACTAAAAAATATTTTCCCCAAACCTATCACTCTTCTGAATATTCTTATTTTTATCAGGGTACCACTATCTTTATAATCACCCCCACTTGAAATTTGGATATGCTTAACTCTTTACTCTTACTTCACTATCTGATCAGTTGCCAAGTCTTATTTTTTATTTCCATAGTATCTCTTCCATCTATTCCCTTTTCTCCTCTCACATAACCACTACCCTATTCGAAGCCCTCAGTATCTTTCTTGAACTGTTAATTATAGCTTTCTAATTAATCTTTCTGCTTTAAGTATATCCTGACTCCAATCCATCCTCCACACAGCCACTAGAATGATTTTCCTAAAGTGTAAATCTAACCATCTACCAGGAAGGTAGAGAGGTGGTACAATGGATAGAACACTGGAACTAGAATTAGGAAGACCTAAGTTTGAATAAAGGCAGCTAGGTGTTTCAGTGGATAGAGTGCTATTCCTGGAGTCAGGAAGACCTGAATTCAAATTTGGCCTCAGGCACTAGTTGTGTGACTCTGGGCAAGTCACTTAATCTCTGTTTGAATTAATACACAGAAAAAGGAAATGACAAATGACTCCAGTCTTTGCCAAGAAAACTCTATGGATAGTATGGTCCATGGGGTCACAAAGAGTTGAATAAATTGAACAACAACAAATTTAAATACTGTCTCAAACATTGGCTAGTTATGTGACCCTGGGCAAGTCACTTAACTCCTCTCAGCCTCAGTTTCTTCATTGGTAAAATGAATATAATGATACCACTTACCTCACAGGGATTTTGTGAGAATCACATGAGGTAATATATGTGAAGCTTTTGTACATGTCTAGCTATATAAATATATATTACATATAAATAACTAGAACTTCTAGTTATTACTATCTTCACTCAACATTCAATAGCTTCCCATGGCTGCTTATTATTTCAGGATCAAATATAAGTTCTTTTGTTTGTTCATTAACACTTTGCAACCTGGCCTCATCTTACCTTTTCACACAACACAAAGTATGTCCCTTCATGAATCTTATGGTCTAGCTATATTGTCCTTCTTGGTCTTTCTCACACACATCTCCCTATCTCTTTAATCTTTGCATTTGCAATGGCTATCCCCATGCTAAATATGCTCCTTATTCAACTGTATCTTTTGGAATCCTTTGTTTCCTTCAAAACTCAGCTCAAGTGCCACTTTTTGTGTGATGTATTTCCTGGACTACCAGCTTTCAGTGCCTTCTTAATAAAAGTAACCTTCTATTACTGTTCCTCTAATTTGCATATGCCTATATTTTTTCATGTTGTCACCAATATTATAATGTTAGCCCCTTGAGAGCAGGGAACTCCTTCTGATTTCATATTTCCAGGGCCTAGCATGGTGCCTGGTAAATAGTAGTCACTTATTGATTTATTAACTGATTAAGTGATTGATTTTTTTAAAAAATTTAATAGTATTTTTTTCCAATTACATGTAAAGATAGTTTTCAGTATTCATTTTTGTAAGATTTTGAGTTCTAAATTTTTCTCCCTCTGTCCCTCCTCCCCAAGACAGCAAGTAATCTGATACAGGCTATACATGTACAATCGTGTTAAACGTATTTCCATATTTGTCATGTTGTGAAAGAAGAATCAGAACAAAAGAAAAACCCATGAGAAAGAAAAAAAAAAGTGAAAATAGCGTGCTTTGAACTGCGTTCAGACTTCGTAGTTCTTTCTCTGAATATGGTTAGCATTTCCCGTTACCAGTCTTTTGGAATTGTCTTGGATCATTGTATTGCTTAGACCTTAGTCTGTCATAGTTGATCATCACACGATGTCACTCATACTGTGAACAATGTTTTCCTGGTTCTGTTCACTTCACTCAGCATCAGTTCATGTAAGTCTTTCCAGGTTTTTCTGAAATCTGCCTGCTCATCATTTCTTATAGCATAATAGCATTGCATTACATTCATGCACCACAACTTGTTCAACCATTCCCTAATTGATGGGCATACCCTCAATTTCCAATTCTTAGCCACCATAAAAAAAGCTGCTATAAATATTTTTGTACGTGTGAGGTCTTTTCCCATTTTTTCTTTTTGGGGGATATAGACCTAGTGGTAGCATTACTAGATCAAAGGATATGCATTGTTTTATAGCCCTTTGGGCATAGTTCTAAATGGCTCTCCAGAATGGTTGGGTCAGTTCACAATTCTACCAACAGTGCATTAATGTTCCAATTTTCCCACATCTTCTTCAACATTTATCGTTTTCCTTTTCTGTCATATCAGCCAATCTGATAGGTTTGAGGTGGTACCTCAGAATTGTTTTGGTTTGCATTTCTCTAATTAATAGTGATTTAGAACATTTTTCATATGACTATATATACCTTTAATTTCTTCATCTGAAAACTGCCTGTTCATATCCTTTGGCCATTTATCAATTGAGGAATGACTTGTATTTTTATAAATTTGACCCAGTTCTCTAAATATTTTAGAATTTAGGCCTTTATCAGAAACACTGGCTCATATTTCTGCTTTCCTTCTAATCTTGGGTGCATTAGTTTTGTTTGTGCAAAACCTTTTTAATTTAATGTAATCAAAATTATCCGTTTTGCATTTCATAATGTTCTCTATCTCTTGTTCAATCATCAATTCTTCTCTTCTCTATAGATCCGATAGGTAAACTATTTTTTGCTCTCCTAATTTGTTTATGGTATGTACCCATTTCAACCTTATCTTTGTGTAGATGTTGGTCTAAGCCTAGTTTCTGCCATACTGTCTTCCAGTTTTCCTAGCAGTTTTTGTCAAATAGTGAGTCCTTATTCCAGAAGCTGAAGTCTTTGGGTTTATCAAACAGTAGATTACTATCATCATTTATCTGATCTATTCCACTGTGTCTTGTGTTCCTAATCTAAAAAGAATTTTGGTGATTGCCACTTTATAATATAGTTTTAAATTTGGTACAGCCAGGCCACCTTCTTTTGCATTTTTTTTCATTAATTCCCCTGATATTCTTGACCATTTGTTCTTCCAGATGAATTTTGTTGTTACTTTTTCTAGCTCTATAAAATAATTTTGGGTAGTAATCTCTTTGCTAATATTTTATTTAAATTTTTTTGCATCAGTGTTCTTTAGGGAAATTGGTCTGCTTTGGCTTCATCCCATAAATTTTGATATGTTGCTAATTGTTGTCATTGTCTTGGATGAAGTTATTGATTGTTTCTGTTATTTGTTGTTCGACTCACTAATTCTTTAGGATTAGATTATTTAGTTTCCAATTAGTTTTTAGCCTGTCTTTCTGTGGCCTTTTATTACTTGTAATTTTATTACATCATGGTCTGAAAAGGATGCATTTAATATTTCTGCTTTTCTGCATGGATTGTGAGATTTTCTTTAGGCAAATGTCCTAATGCATGGTCAATAGTAGGTGCCATTGTTGTTGTCTGTCCTTCATTCTCTAAGAGGACCATGACATCAGGAAGATGATGCCATGACTTCCAAGTGAATTGAATTTAAATGAGGAAGGGCTGTGCAAGGTCACCAGCCTCACTTTCTCCTCTGGAGCCATCTGGGTCCAGTAGCAAGATATAGATCAAGATGACTGGAGACGGCGCCCAGGTGCCATGTACCACTGAGAAAAAAGTATATTCCTTTCTATTCTCATTCAGTTTTCTCTAGAGGTCTATCATATCTTATTTTCCTAAAATTCTATTCACCTCCTTAACTTCTTTCTTGTTTATTTTGTGGTTAGATTTATCTAGTTCTGAGAGGGGGAAGTTGAGGTCCCTTACTAGTATAGTTTTGCTCTTTCTTGTGGTGACTCACTTAACTTCTCCTCTAAGAATCTGGATGCTGTACCACTTGGTGCATATATGTTTAGTATTGATTTTATATCATTGTTTGTGGTATCTTTTGGCAAGGTGTAGTTTTCTTCCTTATCTCTTTTAATTAGATCTATTTTGCTTTGCTTTGTCTGAAACCAAGATTGGTACATCTGATTTTTTTAACTTCAGCTGAAGCATAACATATTCTGCTCCAGTCTTTTGCCTTTACTCTGTGTATATTTCTTTGCTTCAAATGTGTTTCTTGCAAACAACATATTGTAGGAGTCTGGTTTTTAATACACTCTGCTATTTGCTTCCTTTTTATGGGAGAGTTCATCCATTCACATTCACAGTTATGATTATTGTGTATTTCCCTCCATCCTGTTTCTCCCTGTTTATACTTTTCCTTCTCCTTTCACCCTTTCCCTCCTCAACAGTGTTTTGCTTCTGACTACCATCTCCCTCAGTCTTCCCTCCCTTCTATCAGCCCCCCATCCCTTTTCTTTCTTCTTTCTCTTCCTATTTCTGCTGTCTCTTCTGCCTTCTCTTCTATCAGCCCCCCTTTCTTTTTTTTCCCTTTTCTTTCCTTCTTCTCTATAAGGTAAGATAAATTTTTATACCCAGCTGAGTGTGTATGTTATTCCCTCTTTGAGTCAAATCCAATGAGAATAAAGTTCAAACAATGCTTACCCCCTCCCTTCTCTCCCTCTGCTGTAATAATTCTTTTATGCCTCTTAGTGTGATATAATTTATCCTATTCTGCCTCCCCTTTCCTCTTCTCCCATTATAATCTTTTTTTCACCCCTTAATTTTTTTTGTGTGTCATCACATCACTCAACTTATACCCACACCCTCTGTCTATGTATACTCCTTCTAATTGCCCTAACTGACATACAGTTCTCAAGAGTTGCAAGTATTGCCTTCTGGTACAAGGATGTAAACAATTAAATTTTATTGAGTAATGTTTTGGTTTTTTTTTCCATGTTTCCCTTTTTAGATTCTCTTGAGTCTTATATATGAATATAGAATTTTCTGTTCAGCTCTGGTCTTTTCATCCGGAAAGTTTGAAAGTCTCTTATTTCACTGAATGTTCATCTTTTCCCCTGAAAGATTATGCTCAGTTTTGCTGAATAGTTGATTCTTGTTGTAATCCAAGCTCCTTTGCCTTCTGGAATATATTCCAAGCCCTCTTGTCCTTTCATGTAGAAGCTTCTAAGTCCCATGTAATCCTGATTGTGGTTCCTTGATATTTGAATTGTTTCTTTCTGACTGCCTGCAGTATTTTTTCCTTGATCTGATAATTTGGAATTTGGCTAGAAAATTCCTTGGAGTTTTCATTTTGTGATCTCTTTCAGAAGGTGATTGGTAGGTTCTTTCAATTAATATTTTGCCCTCTGGTTCTAGGATATCAGAGCAGTTTTCCTTGGTACTGTCTTGAAAGATGCTGTCCAGGCTCTTTTTTTGATCGTAGCCTTCAAATAGTCCAATAATCCTTAAATTATCTCTCCTGGATCTATTTTCCAGGTCATTTGTTTTTCCAGTGAGGTATTTTACATTCTCTTCTAGTTTTTCATTCGTTTGATTTTTGTTTGACTGATTCTTGCTCTCTCATAGAGTCATTAACTTCCACTTGCCCAATTCTAATTTTTAAGGAATTATTTTCTTCAGTTAGCTTTTATACTTCCTTTTCCATTTGTTTAGTTCTTTTAAAGGAGTTGTTTTCTTCATTTTTTTCCAGTTTTGCCAATTCTATTTTTAAGGAGTTGTTTTCTTTAATTAATTTTTGTTCTTTCTTTTCCAACCTGTTCACTCTTTCTTCATAATTCTCCTGTATAACTGTCATTTCTTTTCCCAGTTGTTCTTCTACTTCTCTTACTTGATTTTTAAAATCCTTTTTTAGCTCTTCCAAGAGGACTTTTTGGACTTGAGATCAATTCATATTCCCCTTTGAGGTTTCACATGTAGTTGTTTTTCTCTTCTGACTCTGTGTTTTGATCTTCATTTTTCGACCTGTTTCTTGACTTTTAAAGTTGAGTTCTGTTTGTGGGGTATGGGAGGACACTAAGCTTCTTATGATGGAGTCCAGGGGCCTGGTCATTGGCTTTCCATGCCATGGCCTCAGATGTTTTCAGCTTGTCCACTGTGCTGGGTTGCCATAGCTAGTCATGCCTGTTGTCCCAGCATTCCTGGGCTCACAATTTGCCTTCCATGATGGGGCTGGAAGCCTCACAGCTGTCCTGCTGAGTTAGGACTGAGGCCCTCGGTTGCTGATCTGTGCTGTGGCTAGGAACCTGCCACTGCCTTGCCCAGTGGGCTGTGTTCCCCATTTATCCAAGTGAGACATACCTTTCCTGAAGTTCTCAGTTACGTTATATTGGAAAATTGTTTTACTCCATCTTTTTGTGGATTCTGTCCCTCCAGAATCTGTTTAGAGGCTTGATTTAATGTTTCTGAGGGAAACTGGGGAGATCTCAGGCAACTTCCTGGTTTCTCTCCACCTTCTTGGCTCAACTCTCCACAATTTATGCATTCTCAGCATGTTTTGGGAAATGAAATGACACAGTGAGGCCTTGTAGTAGTCTGTTGCCATTGTCTAAGTTGGTGGTAATGGTGGCCAATTTTAAATTTGTGGCATCACGAATATGGAAGTGAGGATAGATATGAAACATTTTTTGGAGATAGAATTGACAGGCATTGGATATGAAAAGTTGGGTAGAGGAAGGAATCAAAAGTAATTCCAAGCTTAAAAGTATGGGAAGTTGGATGAATGGTACTGCTTCTAACAGAAAAAAAATGTCAGCAGGATGAAGAAGTTTGGGAGAAAGAAAATAAGGTCATTTTGGGACACTTTGAATTGGAAGGGCTGGTGAGATGTACAAGATTTGTGATGCCCCCAAAGCAGCAGGAGAATAAAGAAGGTATGCGGTCACCTAGGCAAAAAGAAGCCTCAAGTCTGAATGAGGAAATCTGGAAGGAGAGTTGGGAACAAATGTGATTTTAATAGAGGGTATGGATGTAGGATGCATCAGAACCAGTTGTCATTGGTTGTATCTCTGCAGGGGGCAGCTGTATTTTGAAAGGCAGGGACAGCTCTTTTAGATCCAAATTTTTTCATCTCTAAGGGGGTTTGACCTGGCTGGGCTATGGTACACAGACATTGATTTATATCCTGCTTTATCTTATATGCAGACATTTCCTAAATTGTTCTATATTCAAGTAAATTCCTATAGTAAAAAGAGATAGTATATTTAACATATACTTACCTAGTGCCAGGATGCTCTGAGCCTTGATTTTATAGTGTTATGCAGTAATGACTTGAAACATGGTGAAGAAGTTGATGTGAAGAGCAGATGTGGAATTTTAAAGCTCACAAGTTTTCAGGTAAGAAGGAAAAAATACAAAGTAGATCCATAGGGTGTAGACCTAGAAAGTTCCTTAGAATTCCTTGGAAAATTCCTTAGAATTCCCCTTCATTTTATTGATAAAGAATTAGAGGTTCAGAGAAGGCATAAATCACACAGCTAGTAAATAGTAGAGTGAAAATTTCAACCTAGAGCCTTTTACTATAAATCTACTGCTCTTTTATATGCTATACTGTTTCTTCTTTAGTTAAATCTTTTAATAAAGCATTAAACATTTGTTTGCGACTGATCTATATTTTATTAAGCAACAAATAAGTTGCAATCACTGAGGCATGTAGTTTTCAAAACAAATATTTTTTTTCTAACTCCAGTAGAGGTTTCATCTTATGTACATTATGGTATAATATAGATTATACAGAATGCTGAATTTGGAGGTAGGATCAGAACTAAAATAGAAAGGAAAAGTCAAAATTCATATGGATCCCCCCCTCCCTTTTTATATTTGAGGAAACTCAGCCCAAATGAGGCTCTAAGACTTGCCCAAATAAACATCACAGACAGGAGTTGAACTCTGCTTTTGTCTAAGTCTTCCTGTTTTAGTATGCTACAGGGTTAAAAACCTGGCTCTGGCAGATTACTAGCTATGTAATCATGGTCAAATTACTTTGCCCTTCTGTGTCTAGATTATGTCATTTGAAAAATAGGGCTAATACCTACCTCTTGGTCTTCTTAGGAGGAAGTGTTTTACAAACCTTAAAACACTATATAAAGTCAATTATGATTATTATAATTCTGGTTAGGAATGAGAAAGAATTTGCACCAGAGTAGGTGCTCTGCCTCTGTTTTATTTCCCCAAAGTCTTTTCTTTTTTTACATGATTCTGTGTGATTCACATTCAATGAATACTTTGGTGGGGGTGGTATCAGGGAGCATTCATTCATATACTTACATAGCCCTTTATTTCTCTTGGGATTATATGTATGTAGTTGGTTGAATCAAGCCTAAAGAGGGGGAAAAAGTTCCTCTTTATAATCTACATCGTGTTCTCACACTTCTAATAAACAACACAGGTTCTCACATTGTGAGGTTGGGGTGGCACCTGTACTTTCTTTCTTTAAGAACCATCTACCTTCAACAGTTTTGATCATTGCAACTAGAATAAAGCAGAGGGAAGTAGCTTTGAATATGAGACTATTTTTTTTGAATGCTTTTTGTTTCTTAAAGCTTAGAAGTGACATTATTTGTATTGGGTTTGAAGACTGGCAGAAGCATTTTACATTCATGTTCTCAGTTGATTTTTGTAGCTTCCTTGTGATGTAGGAAGTACTAACTTCATTATTCCCGTTATAGAAACAGGGAAATTAGAGAGCTCAGAGAAGTCAGAAAGCATCAGAACCTAAGCTTGAACCGCATATCCCAATTGGTTTGTACACAAATTACCTGCATGTATTAAAAATGTGGCCAGTATAAATTGTATAACTTACTTCTTTTAATAAAATTTAGTAATAGGAAAACAGATTTGGGACTGGAAGGGATGTAGAGAAGTCTTATCCTTTCATTTTACAGATATGACTTGCTCAAGGTCACATAGACAATCAATAACAGAACTCACATTTGAATTCTTGTCTGACTATAGAGCCTCTTCCTTTTCCACTGAACAGCACTGTCTCTCAAGAGGCAGTGCAAATTTTTTTTTCTACCAAGCATTTTCTCTCATATTCTGTGAATTTCTGTACAGCAATGTATAATTAAATCCCATAATTAAGATTATTTTGTATAATAGATGTCCTTTTACATGTGACCTTGAAGCCCTGAAGGTACTGTTATCATTGTAGACATGTTCTAGAGGAAGGGAGAATATAAAATCAAAGATAATTGTCTGGTGGGGAAGAAAATAGGAATTAAAAAAACCTGCTGGTGGGTCTGATTGTCACAAGTCTCTTCCCATTCCAATTCGACTGCTAAAGTGATTTTTCCCAAAGCACAGGTCCAAACATATCATCCCCTATTCATTAAACTCCAGTGGCTCCCTGTTGCATCCAGGATCGAATACAAAATCTTCTATTTGACCCCTCTCCAATCTTACTACACTTTGCAATCATCTATATATTCCAGTGATACTGGCCTCCTTGCTGTTCCGTGAACAAGATACTCTATCTCTTAGCTCTGGGTATTTTCTCTGCTGTCCCTTTTATTTGGAATACTGTCCCTTCTCATCTCTGTCCTCTGCCTTCCCTCAAGTACCAACTAAAATCTCACTTAGAGGAAGCCTTTCCCAATCCTGTGAATTCTAGTGTAGTCTCTGTTTCCAATTAATCTTGCATATAGTTTGTTTACACATATTTGTTTGCTTATTGTCTGTCCCTTAGATTGTGTACTCCATGAGGGGAGGAACTATCCTTGCCTCTTTTTGTGTCCCCAAAACTTTGCACAGTGACTAGCACAAAAGAGGTACTTAATAAATGTTTATTTATTGACTATAAAACCAGTGATAGTGAACGTGATTAGTGCCCCTCCTCTCCCAATTAATTACTTATATAATTATCTAAGTTTTGAAAACTATCTTTTGATTTTAAAGTATTTCTTCATTCATAGTTTAAGAAAAAGTATCTCTCTAGTGTTAAAATTATCTTTTGATATAATGATAAAAAGGAGTTCTATTCTAGTATTGTACAAATTCTGGAACCTTTGCAATGAAAGCTAATCATTGTTACACTTAATTTGCACTGCCCATTTCTATCAGCCCCTTCTCTGGACATGCTCGCCTTCTACTAAAAAAATGATTAAAGATAATTAAATTAGGAAAATTAATGAGTCTACTGATGTCACCTAGATTTCTTTACTTTTTTGAATTCTTAAATCAAAATGTACTATAAGCAGTTCTGTGTATCCGGAAATAGGATTATCCAACATAAAGTAAAAGAATGACAGCATTTTCAGATTTTGTAAATTAAATTGTATAATTCATGCATTTTCTAAGGATCTGAATGACTTTGAAATGATGTAGCCACTTTATGTTCTCTAATCCTTCTTAGGAAATAAATGGAAGGAATATGCTGATTCCTCTCTTTGCATTAATGCTGCTTCACAGGGGCCTTTAAAGTGTATGCTTCAATCATTCTGTTCTTTAATTGGATTGCATTATTCTTTTTTGTTTCTCTTTCAAAGCTGAATTAGTAAAAGTATCTAAAAGTGACCTCTGTCCTGAGATGTAGCATTAAAGTTCGAGGCCTGAGCACAATTCTCCATCATTTGCAATAAAAGGTTCTCTGACATAAAATAATTTTTACTACGAGTATTTGGTGATAAGGATGCTCTTAGAGAATGCACAGAGAAGAACTAAAGTTAATCCATGTGTGTTATTTATAATTGAAATGTAATTTTGCTTGGGACAGATGAATTTGTTTGCATTTGTCCATTTTCATCTGGCACATACATATGCAGACTACTCAACTATAAAAACATGCAAATAGCTGCATGCTATTTTGGAGGAATTAAGCAGCCAAGGAAAAATCTTCAAATAAATAAAACAGGCTTTAGCAACAGAGGTAGAAATTTTCTATTTGTTTAAAGGCTGACCTTGTCTGTCTGTCTGTCTGTCTGTCTCTCCCTGTCTCTCCCTCCCACCTTCTCTCCCTCTCTCCCCCTCTTCCATTCTCTCTCTGTATCCCCTTTCTCCGCCTCCTATCTCTCTGTCTCTGTCTCTCTCCTTAAATTTTAGTATCCAAGAATTGGTATGTACTTGAAGCGAGGACACAAGGTATTCAGGACAATTTGTAACCTGTTCTTGAGAGGTTATTATGCATGGAAACTTTTTTTTTTTGGGGGGGGGATTGGCTTCATCCTTACTGAAACTGTCCTTTACAGTGACAGAATGTATTAATGTCAGTATTAGGGTAGTGAGATTTCTGAACAGAAGAAATGTCTGCAATTCTCTGAACTGTAAGCAGCCACATAAAACATTGTATTTTCAAGAACCAGACTCTAGTCTGAAAGCGCCGGATGCTACCAAATAAAATAAGAGCGAGTAATTAAGAAGTACATGTGTAATATAGTTACCTAAGATAATTATATTCCATCCTGGAAATGGCAATTAAAAAAATAACCTTCAGGGTTCCTCTCTCTGCTTCCTTTGATTGGCTTCCTATGGATCAAAGATATTCCTTTGACAGTAATTTACTTTCTCCTTGGTTTAACTAAAATGCTTTCCTGTACCTTTCACAGGTCTGTACTGAATCTCCACAAGGTGATAGTGAACAGAAGACTCAAGGGTCTTGATTGAGAGAGGTACAGGCTCCAGAGGCTTTAATGAACTAAAGCAATGAGGATGCAGAGTATAACTTTTATTTTTTAAACTGTATACACTGATGGATCAGAAAGTCAAATGTTCCAAATAGGGAGGTCAGTTGGACACACAAAGGTAATCACCTTTATGGGAACATACGATAAATGCCATTTCTGTATGAAGTTAGCTTGATCCCTGAAAAGGGCAAAAATAAGTCAGTTCCCTTATAAAGCATTCGTTTTTGCAGTTAAAAAAAATGTGCCTCGGCAAGATAATTTCTATGGTAGGTGAAATATCTTTGGAGGAAACTTCCATGGCAGTGGAATAATGTAGGTTCAAAATCTCCATTCCACTCAAAGAGGCCTATTAGCTGCTCACTAAGCATGACATTTCATTTCCAGTCCTTTTCTGTTTTTCCACAGCTGGTCCTTAGTATCTGGAATGCCTCCTTTCACATCTCAACCTTTTGTTTCAACTATCTTTCTCTGAAATGTGCCTTAGGAGGAACTAGGAGAGGTCTTTCCTAATACCCTCAGTTGTTACTGCTCTGTCTCTGTCTCAGTCTTTGTCTCTTTCTTGGTGTCTCAAAACTATGCCTTTTTTGCTCTGTACATAAATTGCATTTACCTATGTACCTATTGTGTCTATCTCCATAGAATTTAAATTCCTTGAGAATTAAATTCCAGGGACTGTTTTGTTTTTGAATCTCTTAAGTCTAGAGTAGTGCCATGCATACAATATGTATTTATTAAATGTTTTTTGAACTGAATTGAAGGACTAAACAGTCTAAGTAATAATTTGATGAGATCCAAGACTAAATGACTATTTGGTTGAAAAGCAGCATAACTCATCTCATAACCATCTTCCCCACTATTTGTATTCATTAATTTTCATTTGATACCTCTGTCTATTAACTCAGTCACAGTGATTGAAATGGGTCATGGTGAGTGATGACAGAAATACGAACTTTTCTGGGCTTGATAATTGAAACTCTGAGAAGAAATACCAGAATCATGTCCTCTATTTTATTCCTGTTAATTTTTCTGTTAAAGCTTTCCTTTCTTTTCATGTCTGAACTTGAGATACTCTGTTGTTATTAGAGGATTTGAATTTGTGGTCTGAAATGCTGTCCAACACCTCACTAATTTAGAGGAGGTTTCTTATTTTACATCAGTACTATCCAGAATGTAAATGAGGACCAGAAAGTAAATAATGAAGGTCCTGGACTAGCCACAATAAATAGTACTAAGACCATACACTTAATCTCAAGTAGTTTATTTTATATTTAGTGCTTTATTAAGCTCTTTTCTTTTTTTTAAAAAATATTACTATCACTTTCCAAATATACCCAAATTGAACCCTTTTTTCTCTTCCATCCCTCTGTCCCTCCCTCCCTTCTTTCTTTCCTTCCTTCCTTCTCTCTCTCTCTCTCTCTCTCCTTCTTTTCCCCTTTCTTCTTCTGTCTGTCTTGCTCAGGATGTAAGTGCAATGATCATTCACAGATTTTTTTTATACAGTAGATCATCATGGGACTTTGACCTGTTCCATTTCTAACCTGGACCATTTAGCCCCTCCTTAAGCAGCCTCTTCCCCTTTTCTTTTCTTTTCTTTCTTTCTTTCTTTTTTTTGGCAATTAGGGTTAAGTGATTTGCCCAGGGTCACACACCTAGTAAGTGTCAACTGTTTGGTCTGAGGCCGGATTTGAACTCAGGTCCTCCTGACTTCAGGGCCTGTACTGTATCCACTGCGCCACCTAGCTGACCCTCCTCTTTCTCTTTTCAAATTTGGGAGCTCACTTTGCCTTGCAGGCACATGATTATCTTAGCATACTGAAGCTTGGAATTCCTGAGCTCAAGTGATCCATTAACTTCAGCTACCCCAGTAGCAAGAATTGAAAGTGTGTTACTATGTCCAGAACCCTCCTGTAATAAATAATTATCATCAAATGAAATGATTTAACTTATTGGCTATGTCTGAAAATGTCTGCCTTATTTCACATCTGAGAGAAATGATTTTTCTGTTATACTAATGACCCATTATTAAATTAGAATTAAGTTTTTTCCTTTCTTTTTCCTCATTCAGGGACCAGTCCCTGTAGGTCATTCAGCCAGTCTTGGAAGGATGAGGCTGATGAATCAGATGGGCCTAATCCTAGGGTACATGCTCCATGATCTTGGGCAGGACTCCATTCAACTAGAAGATCTTACTTTTGTTTATAGTGTAAACAGAATCCAATCTAGATGAATTCCAGTTCTAAGACATTAAGCCCATGCCCTTGTACCCCTCCATTGGAGTCTACGGGAACTTAGCTCATGAGGGAGAATACCAACCAGAGTGATCTGGGTAGAGATGGATTCCTTTGTCCAGATTGCTAGAGGTGGCAGAGTCTCATGATTAAACCATGTTCTCAGCAGGAGGAGCTGAAGATTTTTAGCTCACCTCCTCATTAATATGTCTACCTTCTCTTTAATTGTTCAGTTAGAATTGATTTTCACCTGTCAGGAGTACCTCCTTTTCTAAAGGTATTTAAGCATTTAGGGATCTTCATGCTTTCTTTTTTGGTTGTGGAGAAAGATCAGTGATCATCACTTTATGGATTATTAGCTAGCCTAATCAATAAATCAATTATTAATTACTCAGAGAAACTGTCTCTTGAGATTTTCATTCAACTAGAGATCACTTTTCTACTGAGAAGCTTCACAATCACTCCTCTATAGCAACTCATTAAATTTATCTACTAAGGCATATGTCTGCCAAGCATCATGGTAGGCACTTAATAAATACTTGTTTACTGATTGATTTTGTAGGGGAAGCAGGGTCCGTGTAGATCCATATAGCTATAGGATCCATATAGATGAAATCAAAGATCTTTAAGAACTAAATTCATAAAGACTGTTGAGTGAGATAATTTATGTAAAGTTGCTTTGTAAACCTTGAAGCAATATATAAAAATCAGTTATTATTATGATATAATTCCTGTCCCTTAGGAGTGAATATAGCTGGAGAGAAAAGACTTAGACATGAGAAAGGTAAATAACCATGCAAGTTAGTAAATCAATAAGTGTCCCACATGATAATGTATACAATAAGTTCCATAGGAGTTCTAAAAAAAGACTATCAATGTGGGTTGGAAAAGGAGGAGTATGTCTGGTGAGTCAAATGGGAGTTAACTTGAATAAGAAGGATGAAGAATTGGAATAGGCAGGGGGATGAGGAAAGAACATTTTTTGAACACTGGGAAGTTACAGCAGGAAAAAAGCCCTGGAGCCACAAATAACCATGGCATATATTAGGTACTGTGAGGAATGGCCTAATTGGATCAAAGATGGAGACCAGATCTATGAAGGCAGATTTGGTCTTTGTGGGTCTTGAATTCCAGACTGAGGAAATTGGGCTTCATTATGTAGGCAATGGGGCAACATTAGAGGCTTTTGAATTGGGGAATGGCATGAGGAAAGAATAAGAGGGACCAAATCCATTTTGAAGTTAAAACTGAAATACAGCTTCATACCTCTACTATAATTTCAGTGAAGTCTTTGACATAGTGAAATCAATTTTCTCTGCCTCATTACATCATTCAACTTTTCAGTATAGTTGCCTAGATGCAAATTTTCTCTTTCTACATGAAATGCAGTTGGATTATTTCCTGCTTTCTTCTTTCCTTTCTGCCAAATTGATGTGTGAAGACAAAAATAATAATTTCATACATCTGATTTCTCTTTTCTGTTGTCCCTTATTTGATTCCTGTCCTATGTACTCTTCAGTTTGGTTCTCTTTTTGCTACCGAAAACTAATGCCTGAATTAATTTGAGATTAGTAATGGTCTAAAGTGGGAAAAGGGGACACAAAATATTCAAGAATATTTCTGTACTTCATATCTCCCAAGAATTACATAACCGAGTCAGTGTTGATGGAGAAACAAAGAAAGCAATGGATCGAAAGCTTTGAAGATTTTCATTCAGCTATCTGTTTTCATGTGCAAAAATTTACCCTTCCCTGTCTATCAATCAATCAAGGAGCACTTATTAAGCACCTATTATAGGGCATACTTTTCTATGGTAAGTGTTGGGGGTATAGAGACGAAAATGAAATAATCTTTTCCTTCAAGGTGCTTAACGATTACACATAGTCATGCCAGAGATGAACAATGATTTCCTATGCATTTGAGATAGTTATCCTTTCTTTATTAACTAATAATTTTACAAATAACTTAATGCAAGCAGTTTTAAGCTTACTTTGCTTAAGATGTAATGTGTCTAATATTCAGCCATCAGAAAGCTACTCTGCTATATTAAATATTTTCTCCAGTGATGAAGCCTTTTATGTTGAAATCAGGCACATGAGGTAAGCGTTAGCAATTTGTCAATAAAGTGTGTGTATATATGTTTATATAGCTACATATTATGAACTAAAATAGAAAGCTCTGAAAACAAGTGCAGGATATTTACATGAAAAAAATTAAATCTCAAAAAGAATGTATAAATTCATTCTATCTGGTTACTTTGAGTATATCTAGTCTATGTAATGTGAAACATGAAAGACCACATGAAGATTTCCAGTGACACAATATGAACAAGTTAATTTTTTGTTTTGATTTCCTCCTCCTTTTTAGTAAATATATTCACTTTCAGTAGCATAAAGAAAAGGCAATAGTAGTAGAACTGGAAATTCTGAAATTAAATACTGAATTTTTATGGGTTGACTGTGTAACTTTGAGCAAGTCACTTAATCTCTCTATGTCTGCTGCCTCATTTGTAAAACAAGGATGATAATATTTGCCTAATTCACAGAAGTGCTGTAGGGAATAGCTAAAATGCTGTGATTATACTCAATGATAAATGTGAGTGAATAATTATAGCCCTACTAGGAATATATATCTATATCTTCTCTTTCTTGAGATAGATTCTTCAAAATAGATGCTGGCATATGGATGTGTGAATTATAATATATTTAGAGTTCACTGAGCATCATGAAGCCCTAAAAGCATTTTCTTAAGTATTTAATACAAATGTTTTTAACCTAGTGTAGCAGATGAAAATTCAGGAGCTACTTTCCCAATTTCTGGTAGCAATGACGTGGTAGACTACCAGAGCACAGAAACATTTTCCCCTTCAGAGTATTAGCGTGATCTTGAGGAGTTGGAACAGGAGTTGGTATTGATTTCTAATGGCAAGAACAAAGTTAAGGATGAATAGAATTTTAGAAATGTGGATATTATAGATCTCTGGAGAAAACTGAATCACATTCTCCCAGAGCAAGACTGGCTACATTTCATTCGCATGATTCTAGGGGTACCCCCAAGGAGTTGGGATATTTTTCTCTAATGCTTTTGGCTTGAAGCCCCCCTCCCCCCATTCTGATAATTAATATTCCAGTTCTATTTAACCCATTAACATAATGAACATTTATAAAGTGATGTTTACTTCAAAGACATAGTGAAAATAGAAATACAAATGGAGTAGTGTTTCCTCTATGATACCTTGGTACATGGGGACATTGTCTCAGGTTTAATGCAGTGTCTATGACATGAATTCTCATTCCGAGTTTCAAAAATCCTTCCTCAATACTTAAGTATTGGCCAATACACCTAGCATGGATTCTGTTCCTGTACCTTCTGATGGTCTATTTTCCTGATCTTTCAAAGCTTACAAGGTTATTTCCATCTCTAGTTTCCTTTACCTAAAAGCATAAAGAATAGATACAAGAGCAACAGAATCAAGAAGAAGGTCATGTACTCATAGGCTACACCAGGGAGGCCCTGAGTATGGATAAGATCTCGTTTCTTAGGAAGCTTAGTTTTTGCCTCCCTTTTTGCATCCTCGAAGTAAGAAAATCCAGGCAAATTTACAGGCTTGGGCCTCTTGAACACATCCCATTTCTAGCTTCATTGCTCAAGAGGCTTCTTTCTTTCACCATGTGGATATATTTACAGAATTGTCTTTGTGTGTTCTAAAATCCATATGGGGATTTCATCAGCAGGGCAATCTATGCTCACAATGGCTGGGCTTATTGGCCACTCCCTTGTTATAGGAGTAAGATTTAATGGAAGAAAAAGTATTCAAGAGGTATGAAAATACTAACTTTATGCCATTGGGACCTATGTCACATGGAACTAAAAGAGTTTTTTCTGATAATCTGAGACATTTTGAATAAAATTGTAACTGTGCAGCTCAAAAAACATCATTGCACAGAATCCTCAATAGTATCCATTTAGGAAGAAAATGAACTCTCCTTTTGAACTTGGGAATGAAATACATTTGAACATATATATAAACTGGATCAATGACTTCTTCATTCTTAGAGAATTAAGAAATCAGTAGGTTAAAAAGAAAAAGGCCCAATATTCTCAGTGTAGGATGGGAAAAATCAGAAAAGGAACTTTTATTAATCTGGGCTAGAATTAAAGCAAATTTTAAATTGATAATATGTTTGTCATGCACTCAGTACTTTGTTTAGCTCAAGTAGTCTCAAAATGGCCACTCTAAGGCATTTCTAGCTTCTTGAGAAGAGAATTATTTGCCTTGGGCAAGCCAGCAAGTAGTGATTTGCAAGGCTAATTTAACCCACTTGTTTCTGGCTCATTTAAGCTTAAATGGTGAGGGCCTTGTTTGTGAAAGCTACTTGATGTCCAGACAATCTCTTTAGTGCTTTTCATCATCTTTGAAAATTTCAGTGATAGTGACACATTAGTGTGTAGGCACCACGTATTTGGTGGGATGTTACCAACTCTCCTTTTCATGCAACCCCTACATAAATTTAGCTGTTTATGGTTTCAGAAAGCCATTACTATTGTGGCTATAACATTTGGTTCATCAACCATCCCATGGAAAATTCTTAGTTAATCTTCCTGTTTCCAGTTAAGTGAATGCTTTGGGGCCAGCTTCTGGCTATGTAGTAGCCCAGAGGTGAGAGGTCTTGGTGTTTTGGAAGTATGTAGTAAGTCCTGAGTAGTCCCTTGGATCTCCCCTACACACTGACAGCGTCAAGGTCAAGTTTTACCCTACTGATGAGGGGTTGTCGCCATAGTAATCCTGCTCAGTACGAGAGGAAACGCAGGTTCAGACATTTCTAGGGGTACCCCCAAGGAGTTGGGATATTTTTCTCTAATGCTTTTGGCTTGAAGCCCCCCTCCCCCCATTCTGATAATTAATATTCCAGTTCTATTTAACCCATTAACATAATGAACATTTATAAAGTGATGCATAATAGTGATTTATAAAGGGATGCAGCATCAATTAAAAGAAGAGGCAACTTCTAGCTCAGCTTCTTTTCTTTGATTGTTTAGGAGGCATCATATAACTTTGAGACTTCCAGTGAATGATGAGGAAGGGCTGGCCTTTCTTTACCAAAGGATCATGATGATTATGGCCATATGGCAGCTAGTACAAGAAGATTCATCTAGGTGAATTTGCATCAGGGACCCTAGCCGACCACTGATAGTCAACGGGAATTTATTTAAATGCCTACTGTATGTCAGGTACTGCGCTAAGTGCTAGGAATACAAAGAAAGACATTCTCCACAGACAAACAAATAAAACAAAACAACAGTTTCTGCTCTTAAGGAGCTCACGGTCTAATGGAGGAAACAACCTAAAAATATAAATATAAATATAAATATATACGTACATACACACACACACACACACACACACACACACACATAAACAAGATATATAAAGGATAAATGGGGGATAATTAACAAAAGGAAGCCATAAGTATTAAAACACATTGGGAAAGGCCTCTTGTTGAAGGTAGAATTTTATCTGGAACTTGAAAGAAATCAAGGAAGCCAGGAAATAGAGATGAGGAAGGAGAGAATTCTAGGCATGGATTGGGGGAGAGCTTGTGAAAATGTATGGAGTCAGGAGATGTAATGTCTCATGAGAAAGAGCAAATATGCCAGTGCTACTGGATTACAAAGCACATGGGGTGGAGAAAGATGTCAGAATGAAAAGACTGGAGGGGACTTTGAAAATCAGAGAAAGAATTTTATATTTGCTCTTGAAGGTTCAAGTCCTTTCTCTGATGCGCAGGTTCTGTGACTATGGACAAATCACTTAATCTCTCAGTGTCCCTAGAAACCCTCTAACACTACAAATAATACAATATTTTCTGATTTATGGTGTTTCTATAGTATAAAATCCAGTGGTGTGCTAGTAAATATTTCACACCCAGCTCTCTGGAAAAAAAAAAAGTACTCATGTTAATGAATTAAGTTTAAGATTAATCTGAAATTTTAATGTTTTCTCCATCACTATCTTTTAGGTAATCAAAACAGTAAGGCAACATAAGCATTTGCTGATTTCTGAAGTATAAATGTTCATATTGGAAATTTAATAATGTGCTCTTGGGAACAGTTTCAAGCTGCCTCCAGCACACTACTGCATCCCTATACCAAAGGAATATATTTGATTTCTTCTCCCCTCCCCCTTTTATTGAATTATTGGCTATTTCATTAAATATAATCAGTAGAAATTCAAATTAGTTGTGAATGGGGATGTGAGCTTACATTTTCTAGCATACCTTCACATTCTCATTTCTACTCTGTTGGTTCTAGGGACTTTTAACTTGATTCTTATAATTCATACAGCATAGGCTTTGAGTTGGATACTTTGCACTTGGAATCTCAGCATTTATTTTTTTTTTCCTCCATGATGTTCATATAAACAAGAAGTTAACATTTAAAAAATTCTCATGAGGAAATAACATTGATTTTCAGAAGTCATACAAGAAAATTATTCTTATTTTATCATTATACCCTGTACATATGTCCAGTGCCAAATAGGAGGGGATGAATTTTTTAAAAAAGAAAATGAATTCATCAAAACATATAGCATATAACAAATCAAATATGAAATAAACTGCTTGGCCACAGATTAAGTGATCTGCCATGATTTGTACACTGTTAAAATTGAATAAAAGAAAGAAAAACTTTAAACAGTTATTATATATATACATATATATATATGTATTTCCCTCATAAATTGGAAATGGTAGTGTAAGCCTTTCCCTCTAATAACATTTTAAAATATCTTGACAATGACATAACAAAAAGACTTCTCTCTGCTTGTTTGTTTTGAGAGCATACTGTGGCTTCACTCAGTCATACTATACTGTTACCCTGACTACAGAAATGTCAGGAACCAGTCAAGATCAGGTCAAGAATCATTTAAATAAAAAACTGAAAAATACGTTTTAATTGACTTACATACAACTTAAGAGAGTTGATTTTTTTTCTATTTCAGTGTTCCAGAATATAGATTGTAAAAACACTTGAACATTGCTTCAATATTTTTAACTTTTAACTATGGTTAGGGAGGAAAATATGCTTTTATCAATATGCTGATGGCAAAACAATGTGATCTATGGTGATTAATGGGAAACAGAATGGATGAGAGAACCTTGATCTACTTCCTAATGCCACGATTCCTTGCTCACACTGCAATTCACAGGCTCCCATAGCTACACCAGCTCAAGCTCAAAATAGTCTTGTTTGTTATATAACTGCATAGCAATGATAATGGATTAAGCTACTGGAACATGACAGTGTCTAACTTGATATTTTTATATTATGAAAGCAGAAAAATAGCAAAAGTGAGTGCAAAATACTCATATCTTTTATAATCCTGTGATGTCACTTTAAAAAAAAAAACAAGGAAGGAGGAATCTCAAGGTTCATAACTAAGGGATATTGATAGGAAGGAAGCTATCTTTCTTTTATTTATTTTCTTAGTCACCTTAACTTTCCCTTTTCTGTGCTCTTGTTAAGACAGATTCTTTTATAATGGGTAACACTGGGCAATGTGACACACAATTAAGGTAAGAACATCTCAACCTGAGATTTCTCAAATTGTTCAAATGAAAGTAAAGATTTGGGAACAAAAGTAGCTCATTTTCCCTTCCCTTCTTTCATCTTCCTTTTCCATTTGTCCTTTTCTCGTCTCTTCTCTGTTCCCCTTATCCCTTTTGTCCATTTTTTGATTAGGGAAGGGATATAAAAAAGACAGACTGTGTGTATGGTAGTATCTAAATGCCAATACAGAAATGGAACCCTAGCATCCAATAATTTTAAGAGAACTTAAAGGTTGTGCAGCTCAACTCCTACCAGAAAAATGAATCCCTTCTGTAATACCAGTGGAAAGTATTCATCTAACTTCTATCTAAACACCTCCAAGGACAGGGAGCCCATTTCTTCATAATGGTCCATTGTGGTCTGTCTCCATTTAAAAGTTGTCCATTTTATGATCCTCCTTTTAAAATCCTAGTTCTGTTCACATAACAATTATGCATAATAAAAAAACAAGTTGCTGCATTGACCATTTCCAAAAATATGTCCCTCCTGCTGAAAAATGAAATCATTGTCCTCTAAGGCCTTGGAGAAAAGTCTAATTCTTAGACATAACAGCCATTCTAATATTTGAACTTACACACTCCCTCAGCATTCCCTTCTTCAAGATAGATGTTCCAGGTACCAACAACCCTTCCCCATATGATATGAATTTTAGAATCTTCACCAACTTGATGAGCTTCTTCTGCACACATGCCAGTTTTTCAGTTTCTCTCTTAAAATGATACTCAGAATAGATCACAATATCCTAGATGTGGCTTGATTAGCCCAGAGTACAATGTTCCTGTGTCCTCCCTATTCTCAATACTACTCTTCTATTAATTCAATTGATGTGTTCCATGGATTGAAAATGGAAAAAAAATTCTGTTAGAAATATTAGCTGGATCAGATTAAGTACAGAAGTAGAAACTCTGCTGTAGATGATAACAAATTTAAAAGTATCAAGGGACATGTTCAAGAGATATAAAAAAGGGCAAGACACCAAAAGATTGTGGGAAGCCTCAATATGCTCCTTAGCCCTGCCACTGATAGTCACAGATCAAGAATACCGTTGGTATTTGATCTATCCAAATTCATAAATGTTAAGTCTCTACTGATGCTTCCTTTACCAGACCAAGCCATATTATGTCTAGTCAAATTTAGTGAAATAGGATGTTCAGACAACAACAGGGAATTGGATCAGCTATGAAATGCTCTTGGAATCCATTCTTAAATGGTTTCTACCTCCACTTGTTTCTTAGGGACTAATATTAGTTGATGACTAACCACTGTAACTCACTAATCAAGTCAGGGGGTGGGGAGAGCGGTAATGTCAGTCATCCATGAAAAGGTTCTAGAGACATTCACTGTAGCTGTAGGAAATCCTCGGTTTCCCAGAATTGAACTCACTGCCTGTTATGGAATGTTGAGCTTCTTGGTACGGGAACCATATGTTAAAGGATGCTGGATATCTCTAAAAAGGCTTAGGACATTCACAGAAACCTCTGGTAGCCTAGAGCATGTTGGCTTCTATGCACAAGAAATAAATGATTACTTGCTGTGGTTTTTCCATTATCATCAATGTCTATATGTAAGTTAGAGCTTAGGAAGTAGATGCTATTGTTTTGAATTGAGTAATGCCTGTCATTCTCCAACCCAATATCTACTTCACGAAACTTCTCTTAAGGCTTTTCAAATCTTCTGTGCTTGGAGATTCCACATACTACTGAGGACCTAGTTTCAAACTTACTGAAAAATATGAGGTCATTTGCTGAGAATTCTCTTTTATTCCCCTCATCTTCATTTCATATGCTTCTCTTCCCTCTCTGTATCCTTCTCCACTCTGGTCCCTGATGATGAGATGACCTTTCTGCTTGCCAAATCAACTTCTCTGTACCCACTCTTAATCCTATCTCCTTCTGTCCTCTCTAGTTAGATTGTTCCTACTATCATTCTCACTGTATTTCTAATCTTTGATTTCTCCTTATGGATTGGCTCCTTCATTTCTGCCTACAAACACACTCCTGATGACTCCCCTTCCTTTGCAAAAAAGTATCCAATTGATCTGACCATCCCTGTTAGCTATTATTGTATCTCTCTTCCCACCTTCTCAACTAAACTTTTTGAGAAAGCCATCTATACTAGCTACCTCCACTTCCACTCCTCTCACTCTTCTCAATCCTCAAAAATCTGGCTACTGACCAGATCTTTCAAATGCAAATTTCCTCTTCAAATTTACTAATGATCTCATAATTACCAAATCTTTTGGCCTTTTCTCAATCCTCAACCTTCTTATCCTCTCTGTAGCATTTGATAGATAGTGTTGTTCCCCTTCTCCTGGATATAATCCCCTCTCTAGGTATTTGTGACATTGCTTTTTTCTAGTCCCACTCCTCCATCTCCTTTGTTAGTTTCACATATAGGTCATATGTACTAACTATTGGTGCCCCTTCAAACCTCTATCTTGGAATCATTTCTCTTTTTCTTCTATATTAACCTGGCAATCCCTTTAGCTCCCATGTGTTCAGTTTTCATCTTTATGCAAAGGATCACCAAATTCATATATCTAGTTCCAGTTTTTCTCCTGAGCTACAGTCCAATATCACCAACTGCGTCTTTGGCATCCTGGAATGGATGACTATAGATATTTCAAACTCATCATATCCAAACATAATTGATTTTTCCCTCCTAAGTCCTCCCATCTTTCCAATTTCTCTGTTACTCTTAAGGGTATCAACATCCTCCCAGTCAATCAATCAGTCAATCTGTAAGTATTAATTAAATTCCTACTAGGTCCTACAGGGTGGGTCTTACAGACCCTAAGACCAATGATTGAAGCCAGCCTTCCTGTTAGAGACTATTCTTTAAGTTCATAACTTCTATGCAGATACTGAGCTAACAAATGAGAAGACCTGACAGATGCTGAAAAGATCTATCATAATAGATTATAGACTTTATTCAATTACCAGTTCATACATTTTGTGTTTTCCTTTTCTTTTTGATACTGTATTGGATGAAACGGTTGTAGTTTTTTTTTTCCCTTTTGAATTGATTTTATAGTGCTAGTGCTAGACACTGGGGGTAAAGATATAAAACATAAAACAAAACAGTCCCTCAAGGAGCTGTGATTCTAGTGGGGGAGATAAGAAGTATATATGTAAAGAGATACTGAATAAATATAAAGAGAATAAAAACAAATAAATAAATAGTAGTTAAGTTCAAGGTAGTTTGGGAGGGTTGTTACCAATTTTAACTTTCTCTTCAAACCCTCCTCTCTTTCCAACTTTTATATTACTGTCAGGCAAACTACCATTCATTCTCCCAGTCATCTAGGCTTGAAACCTTGGAATTATCTTCAAGCCAAACTCACTCTACTTGTCTAATATGTTTCAATGATATTAGTCCACACTTTCCCATTTATGATTTAATATAATATTTTCTCCATTTTAGAAAATGTTCATATAACATCAGGGTTATTTGTTCTTTGGTTATTTGTCCATCTAGTGACTGTTTTCTGTGCTCATTGATCAGTGGTTTAATTGTTTCTCATAAAAATGGTATATTTTGTTATCTTTTTCTTGTTTTGGTAATATGGCTAATTTGGTATCATTTTCAGCACATCACTCTCAGTCACCTCAAATATTCAATGATTTGCTAATTCTTATTGTTTCTATCTTCACAAGGTCTCTTGTATTTGCCCATTTTCTCTCATCCATCACAGTAGTCATTCAGTTCCTCATCATCTCCCACCTCAACAATTGCAATAACCTTCTAATTGCTCTCTCTGCCTTATGTTTCTCCCCAGTATAATCTGCCTTTTATTCTGTTGCCAAAGTGTTATTTCTAAAGCATACTCTAATTATGTCAACTCATTCAACTTTATTAGCTTCATAGGCTCCCTGTTACCCCCAGAAACAAACATAAAATCCTTTGGTATTTAAAGCCATTTACAAACTGGTCCTTTTATACCTTTCCAATATTCTTATACTTTACTCTGCGGTCTATGGAGTGTTCAGGGAGAACCAGCACTTCTGGTATAAGGGTTTACTGAGCCCTTTCCAAGGCTTTGGTCTTTACCTGTCACCCTCTTTACATTAAGACTGAGCTCAAATTTCACCTTCTGAAGGATGTCTGGGATTACTTTTGGTCTACTTTGAATCTGTTTTATATATAACCACTTATTTTCATGTTTGAAAATTAGAAAGTGAGCCTTAAAAGCTAGGACTATTTTTTTTTTTTTTGCTTTTCTTGTATGTCTAGATCTTGGCACAGTACTTGGTACATAGTAAGAGTTTAATAAATGCTTTTTTACTGACTTACAGACTGATACTGCATATTCATATATAGCCTTCTAAGCGACACAATTCCAAAGAGAACATGGCCATGTTTGGAAATTCTCAACTTAGATCTATACCCTCTTCCCCAAATTCAGTCCCCACAAATCATTAATGAATATTGCTACAAAGTTTTGTGGATAAAATATTACCAGAAAGCTCATAGCAATATATTAAAAATTGACTTTGGCAATTTTGGAGTTATCTCAAGAATTTGGGCATAGATTAGAATTTAGAAGGATATAAAATAATAGTAGGTAATGTTAATGTTAATAACAAAAAATAAAGTCACATGGTTAAATCAGTAGATATTAAAATCATTTTAAAATATAAATAGCTAATACAAGTTTAACACATGGAAAAGCATAAGAATAAGTGGATTTTTCTACAATATGAAAAATATTTTCTTAAACTATGAGCTAACTTTTAGGGGGAGAGTAACAGAAAAACACTAGATGCCTTTCTGGTAGCATAAAGGGTAAAGTAAAAATATCAGTTGTTGATATTATTTGATATCATTTTAGAAATTGATACATATTGATATAATTTTAGAAATATTACTTATAGTAATGACAAGAAGAGAAAAAGTTGACGGTACAAGAATAGGCAAGGAGGTAGCAAAATTATTCCTATTTGAAGATAATTGAATGGTTAAGTTACAGAATTCTAGAGATTCAATTAGAATGTAATCAAAGCAATAATTTTAGGAAAGCAGAAAGTTAGAAGTAAGTTCACAAAAATCGATAGCCTTTCTTTAAATTACTAACAAAAGTTAGCAGGAGTAGATTGAAAATATACCTTTTAAAATAACTACAAAATATATAAGCCATCAGGGCATAGTCTACCAAGACAAAATCACAACTTATGTAAATGCAACTCCAGGGTTTTTCTTAAGATCAAATGAACTAATATGTGTAAACAATTTGAAAAACATCAAAGTGCTTTGTAAAAATAAAATAAGATTACTAATGCGGGGAGATGTTCACTGTTAAAATGACATCACCTAAATTAATTTGCAGATATAATGGCATAACATCAGTTTATACAGATCTTCCCAGGTTTTCTTAAAATGAACCCTTCAACATTTCTTCTAGCACAGTAGCTTATCTTGATACTCACTGTGAGATGTTAATCTATACTTCGTTTCTATAAAACTGTTTTCCTATTTTCCCAACAGTTTTTTGTCAAATAGTAAGTTCCCACCCCAATAGCTAGGTTCTTTCAGTTTATCAAACACTAGGCTATTATACCCATTTACTTCTGTATTTAGTATACCTAATATGTTCTATTGACCAACCTATTTCTTACTCAATACCAAGCTGTTTTGATGATTACTGTTTTGTAGGGTACTTTATGATTTGGTATTACTCAGACTTCTTGCTTCCTTTGCTTTTTAAAAATTAATTTCCTTCACATTTTTGACCTATGAATGAATTTTGTTATTTTTTCTAGCTCTTGGCAGTTTATTGATATGACATTAAATAAGCAAGTTAATTTAAAATACTGTCATTTTTATTATATTAGCTTAGCCTAACCATGAGCAATTAACATTTTTCTATTTATTTACATTAATTTTTATTTGTTACATGTTTTGTAATTGTTCTGATATGATTTCTCCATGTCTCTTGGCAAGTAAATGCCCAGATATTTATATTTCCTGTAATTATTTTAAATGCAATTTATTTCTTTTCTTGCTAGATTTTGTTGATAATAAACAGAAAGTTGATGATTTATGTGGGTTTATTTATTCTTACAACTTTGATGAAGTTGTTAATCATTTCATTTAGTCTTTTAGTTGGCTCTTTAGGGTTCTCTAAGTAAGCCCCCATAACATCTTCAAAAACTGATATTTTTATTTCCTTTCTTACATATATTTATTCCCTTAATTTATTTTTCTTTTCTTAGTGATATAGATAGCATTTATAGCACTGTATTGGGTAGTAATGGTGATAATGAGCAATCTCATTTTATCCCTGTTCTTATTGGAAATGCCTCTAGTATACTGCCATTAAAGATAATTCTGATTCTCAATAGATACTACGTATCACGTTAAGGAAAGATCCATTTGCTTATGTGCTTTCAAGTGTGTTATTGTTTGCAAGTAGAATGAGTATTGAAATTTGTAAAAAGATTCTGCACTTATTGACATATCTTTTTTATTTTTATTAATATTGTCAGTTATTTTTATGGCCTTGTATTCCTGTTATGTGCCCAACCTGATCATAGTGCATAATCTTTGTGACATGTTTCTGCAGTCTCTTTGTTAATATATTATTTACATTTTTTTCAGTAATAGTCATTGAGGTTTCCTCTTCTTTGTTTGGAATCTCCTTGGTTTAAGTATCCAGACTGTATTTATGTCATAGAAGGACAGAAGGCATGGAGGTGAAAGGTAGAATGTAATGTATATAGAACTGTGAGAAGGATAGTTTGCCTTTACTATTGTCTGTATCTGTGTATGTGTGTGTGTGTGTGTGTGCGTGTGTGTGTGTGTGTGTGTGTGTGTGTGTGTGTAAAATAATAAAATAGAATAAATCTGTGAATGTAGGATGGAAACAATTTGTGAAGGGCTTTAATTTCAAGAGAGACACTTATATTTGTTCTGCAGGTAATTGGTTGTTCTCTTTTGTTCTCAAAGATGACCAAAATGACATCACTATGTTGGAATTCAAGGTACAGTGTGTTCAACTGTGGCTGATTAGACCAATACAAACTCAAAAGTTTATACCATAGGTTGGGCACACATAGTCCATATGAACATTTGGAGTGGAGATGCCTCTAAATTTGTGTGTCTCACATTTCTTTTGAACTACTGCAATTCTGCTTCACTCATAAAGCACAACACCTTCTTTGATTTGGACATGCGATGCTAGGTGGTCCATTGCCAGTGTCTACTATGTAATCAGTTCCATAGTTCTTCAGAGAAACCTTGAGAGTGTCCTTGTATAGCTTCTTCTGACCACCATGTGAGTACCTGCCTTGTGAGAGTTCTCCATAAAATAGTCTGTTAAGCAAATGTGCATCTGGCATTCAAACACCGTGGCCAGCCCTTCACAGTTGCACACTGTGGTAGAGGAGCCACTGGAGTTAAATGGAGTCAAGTATCAATAGAGATGATTGCCAAACTTGTAACATCTATTTGAAAAAATCAGACTATTATGAGAACAAGAAGACAGAAAGAGAATATATTAGGATGAAAGTGTGTTTGAAATGATAGAATAGAGGCTTAAGAATTCAATGAAGGTCACTCTGTTCAAAGGAATTTGAACAGAATATAGAATTAGTGAACCTAAGTCAGTTTCAGCACCCAGCCTAGATAAATTTGATGCCTCTATCCTATGAATTCTTTTTGAACAAAGCTGATCAAGTGTACCAAGAACATACATTAATAGTAAAGCGTTTCATAAGAATTAGAACAATTAACAAAGAAACAGGTTAAGTATTCTCTGCAAATAGAAGAGATACATTTGAGTTTTCCCCTGAGCAAATACTGATGGGAGCCTCTAGAAGCTAACTCTCTTTTTTAAAAGACTCAATTGTTTTGGGAAGATTCAGCCTACCTGGAACCCTTTAAAACAAATTTAATTCATCTTCCATGTGAATATTGGGCAATAGTAGCCATGTTCTCCCAAAGTCATCTTTTCTTCAGGCTCAGAATTACTAGTGCCTTCAGCCAATTATTGTTTGCTTCATTTCAAGTACCTTCATCACTTTGGTATTCCTTTCCTCAATGGGTTCCAGCTTATTATTGTCTCTCAAAGAATGTGGCAGAACTGAGTACAATACTCCAGTTATATGTGGACCAGGGCAGACAAAGTAACAAGTATAGTAAATAGTAATGATGATGATGACAAAGGCATTTTTATTGTACTTACAAGGTTTGCAAAGCACTTTGCAAATATTATTTCATTTTATCCTCACATTGACGTTGACCCAAGAGGTAGCTGCTATTATTTTCCCCATTTTATAAATGAAGAAACTAAAGCAAACCTCTTAAATGTAACTGACTAAGGCAGGATTTAAACTCACGTCTTCCTTAAGGAAGTTTAAGAAATTTAGGATGTTTAACTTGCACAATATTTTTTTTTTTGGTGGGGGGGAGCTTATTGGAAGGTAGGAGGAATAGCTTCTAGTATCTGAAGCCATGTCATATAGAAAGAAGGTTATGCTTATTTTGCTTTGTCCCAGAAAACAGAGTTAGGAACATAGGGTATAAGATTTTGGTGCAATAGAAGGATAATGTTTTAACAGTTAGAGCTGTCCAAAAGGAGAATGGACTGTCATGAGCTAGTGAGCCTATGTTACGGGAATTTTTCAAGGATATGCTACGAGACTACTTAAAGAGGTTATAAGATCGTAGATTTAGATTCAGAGCCAGAAGAGATCTTAGAGGCTATCAGTTCCAACTGCTTCAATTTACAGATGAGGAAATAGACATAGAAAAGTTAAATGATTTGCTCAAGGTCACATAGAAAATGCAACAGAGGCAGGATTTGAACACAGATAGGCCCTATGACTCCAAATTCAGTGCATTTTCTGTTATATCCTGCTGCCTCTAGCCTATTCAGGTATAGAGGTATATTCCAGTATATCACATTAGATGACCTCTGAAATCTCTTCCGTGTTTATGATTTCAAAGCTCTGTTTGTCAAGTCAAATAGTGAAGGCAAGCCTCCTATCAGCTTTCACTTATATTATTGAATCACATCAGCTTGTGGTCCATTAAAACCCTCAGCATTTTTCACAAGATCCTGGGCAAGTCATTTAACCGTTTATCTCAGTTTCCTCATCTGTAAAATGAGCTAGAGAAGGAAATGGCAAACCACTCCAGTATCTTTGCTAAGAAAACCCTAAATGGGGTCATGAAGATTCAGATATGACTGAACACCCAATGTATCTCCCTGAGCCATACCTTCCTGATCCTATACTTTATGCTTAATTTTATATTTATATAAAAATATAAATTTTTATATTATAAGATTCAGCCCCTCACTCCTCTCTGTTGATATTTTTATTACCCCAATTTGCCATTCAGAATATTAGTATCTCACCTAACTTCATGCCAGGCACAAATTTGACCAGTATGTCATCTCATTTCATCCAATATTTGATAAACATACTAACTATAGAAACATTTTTAGTATAACTATTAAAGCTTCATGCCATACTAAGAGTTTTCAGATACTCTGTATTATCTCTCTATATTGTTTTGAAAGTAAAAGGTAGCCCCTAAAATTAACAATGAAAATCAATTCCTCAGAGCCCTGAATAAAAAGAAAGAAGAATTCTAGCTAGGGAGCACAGAAATTTAGCACTAATTCTGAAGTACAAAGATCACTCTTTAAATGACAGATTAAGAATGGAGAAAAATTTTTTTGGCGAAGATGTATGATCATTTTGATAAAGTCAGGAATAACATTTATAATAATTTGCAATTTTTAACTTTCATAATGCTTGATGAAAAAGTATTCATGCTATATGAATAATTTTGAATCACACAGCTATGTGCTTAACAAGTGTGTTACTTTTGAGCTAGTCATAATTTCTTTTCCCTATCACTTTGTAACATCAGCTTTTCCCTAATCTATACTTACAATAACGTAGATAATAATATTTTGACTATTCATGGAACTTTCTACTTCATGTTTGACAGTTCTTTACATATACTATCATTATAGAATTCCCCGTAAGAAAATATAATTGTAAATAAAATTACAATATTTTCAGGCAGTTTAATGCAGAGCAATGTGAAAGTCAGTGATCCATACATTCATAATGATTCAGAGCTTCTCAATTCAGTTTATCTCAGCTAAAATTCTAATAATTTTTCAAGTTCCAAAACTTCTAGAGCCTCATGGAATGCTATTTTGTGACTGTAAATTTTACCTGAGAAGGAGGAGGAAGACTTGAAGATCAAAATGAGGGCAGCTAGGTGGCACAGTGGTAGTAGTAGTAGTAGTAAAGGTCTGTAGTTAGGAAGACATTAATTCAAATCCAGCCTCAGAGACTTGCAGTCTTTTTTGACACTGGCTAAGTCATTTAACCTCTGTCTCAGTTTTCTCATCTGTAAAATGAGAATAAAAATAGCATCTGGTTCCAGGGGTTGTTGTGAGGATCAAATGAGATAAGTGTAAAGTGCTGAGCATAATGCCTGGCATATAGTAAATACTATAGAAATGTTAACTATTATTGTTATTACTAACTGTAGGAGAGACTGGAACCAGGTATTGGGGGGGTAGTAATCACTTAATGGAATTTAAATGGATAATTGAATGGTAAGTGCCATCATTATTTATTAATTAAGCTTATGAAAATGAACTATTTGCACATGGTGACATTAAAATTCAGTGTTAGATTATATGTATTAACTTAACTTTCTACTCTTGTCAACCCTGGGCTATATTCAGGTAGATAAAGAGAAGGCATCCAAGCCATTAAGGACATTGCAAATGAAAATGCACGTTCTGGTACTAGGAGTGATGCTGCAGGTTTCTCAGACTGGGTGAAGAAACACTTGGATTCTCCATGAGTCATTGTTGGCAAACATTCAGTGGTATGTTTGGTTGGTCTAAAAGATATCTTTCCTTTCTCTGTACCTCTCTATTTCTATTTACATGACTGTCACTTTTTCCAGCATATCTTTGCTGAGATTGGAGAAACTGTGTGCCAGTGCCTAGGGAGTTTACAACAGGAAATCTCAACAATTGAGATGAATAAATCATTGTCAAGTAGCAAACTTCCTATTGTTGTTAGTTCAGGGTTGCAGAGAAGGCACAAAAAAGGGATAAAGGAATTATTTTAAGGATCCTTGAGACATTTATCTAAATGACGTGAACATTATTTATTTCAAAGAGAAACTTCAGGACCCCTGAGACTAAAGGAATCAAACAGTAGCTGAGAATTCTTCGATTAATTGAGGAAGAAAACTAATACACATAGAGAAACATCTTGATTTTCAGTTGTCTCTCAATGAGAACTCTTTGATTTTTCTTGGATTTTAGTAGGGGACAAATTTAGGATTCCATTTCTTGTAAAATAGATTGATGAAACAGTTTGACCATTGTGAGTTTGTCCTTTTTCTTTATGACTATTAGTAGCTAGCATTTATAAAGTCATTGCAGCTTAATACAGGCATCATGGCTCAGTGGAGAGACAGTTGGCAGTAAAGCCAAGAAGATTTTTCTATTCAAATCCTGTCTCTGACCCATACTGAATGTGACCTTGGGCAAACTACTTAGTCTTGTAGTCCCCACCTTGGTAGAGGCAATTTTTTCATTTTGGTAATTTCCCTTTACCAATGAAATCACTAGTCCCATCCCTCTTCCCTTTAAAGTTATATTGTCTTCACCCAACATCTCTTTTAGTTATGTAATCATTAATTTTTCTGCTTTACAAATGATTAATCTGATCCTTGACATGCGTAGTTAAGTGGCAGATCAGGGATTGAATAACTCCCTACACCCTGCTTCCGTTTTTCTCAGAGTGTATTTCTCTTTTTAATTGTGTTAGACTGATATACTTGTTGATTATGGTTCTTTAATATGTAATAATGCTACTGTTGTTGCTGATAATATAGGGGATTAAGGATGTGGAGAAGATAAAATATAGGCTTATTCAAGGCTAGGTTCTGAAGTTAATATTAAAGCAATACTCACATGTAGTCAAGATTAACCTTGAAAGTCTTGTAAATCATTCATAAAATGTAGTATGAAATCTTCAAACAGTTGTATGTGGAAAAGGAGCTAAGGTCACTATGGAAGACAGTGCTGTGTATTAGAGAGCAGTTGGTTCTGAGATGGTTTCTATGGAAATAAGTGAATGGAAATTTTATTTTTCACAATATTCAACTAAGCTATTGACCATCTAGAGGCAGAAACCAAGACTTCAGCCCAAAAGGAAGAAAACAAAAACATGCAAAGCTAAGGCTAATAACTTGGCAGGATCATTGATAGTTAGGGGAAAATGTTTATGAAAAAAGGTTTTCACACATTAAGTATGAATATAGAAGGTGATTACACAATTATATAACTTTTACCTTTAGATAAGAGAGAACACAAGGAATCAGAGGGAATGCAGTAAAGGACTTCTAGATGACAGAATACTAGAGAATAGGATTTAAAGCTTGAAGGGAACTTAGAGACTGGATCTTTTTATGATTAGAACACTGAAGTCCAAAGAGATTAAAGGATTCTCCCAATGTTATACAATTAGCAAAACCAGGATTCAGACCCAGATTCTCTGACTGTAGATCCTTCTATCTTCTTATAGAATTTCTGCCTACAGATAAAGCTTCCATTGGCAAAGACTACTTTGTTAAGCCTGATTGTTTCTTGGTATAGATTGCACTAAGAATTCTGTGAGCTCCGTTGTGAAATGTAGGATTAGGTTATGTCTGCATTTTCCCCTTTGTACCTAGTCCGAGGTCTTGTGATGCAGTAAGCAGTAAACTCTTGGAGATCTCAAGTTATGCTATTACTAAATGAATAGCTCAATGAAAGAAGATTTCATGTAAAATTTATTTGTGGGAATTTCTGTTAAGTAACAACAACATATTTATATAGGATTTTACATGTGGTCTCTCATTTGACCTTCACAACAACCCATTCAGGCAGGAACTCCTGGTCTTATTATGTGTATTTTACAATTAAGAAAATTGAGGTTCAGAGACACCAGGTGATTTGGATTATGATTCCACAGCTAGTGTGTGTCAGATGGAAGATCTGTACCTGGAGAACTTAGGTAGGCAGTGTTAAATTGTGAATTTGTATGCCCTAGATTCAGATACCAAGCCTAATACTTTTACTTATGTGAACGTGGATAAGATACTTAACCACCCTAAGTCTCCATTTCCTCATCTACAAAATAAGTGTCTTAGACTAAATGACACCTGAGGTACTTTCTAGTGCTCAATCTATGATATTATGAACCCTGGTCTTCCTGATACCATATTTGTCTCTCTCTGCACAATACCTAGCTACCTCTCTAAGTACTTATGTGATCTGGAGAACCTCAGGAAAATATACCAAACTGAGAGACAGGTATAGTCAATTGAAGAGTGTGAGTAGACACACACACGTTCACATAAGTAGATTCAATTTATCTAAACATCAAAGGCACAAATCTACCCCTTTCCCTCCCCAGTATTTGTATCTTCCTGAGTCAAACTTGGTTCCGAAGGAACATAGCTTTGCATATGCTACTTAGCCATGTGATAGACAAAGTGGTTACTTTTTCCCCCAAACTTTCCTCTTTTCTAACCTGTATTAGATAGAACATTTAATGATGAATAAGTTAAACATAGTTATGGTCTTAAAAAGGCAATTATCCCTAGGTTGAGCAATATGACATTTGACTAACATGTAACACTCATGTTTAATTTTTAAAATATTCCTTTATTTTCAAGGTTGCGTTGGGACTTAATGTTATTCTGTTTTCACTTTCCTGGAGTGAGGCTAACTACGTTTTCCCCTCAGGATTTTAAGGGTATCCTTGAGGATGTGGAGGTATCTTTAATGTAATCAGCTTGAACTCCCATTCTGGCATACTCCCAATCTTAGCTTCATTGCTTAGCACCCTACATTCATCTAACCAGTTAACCTCAATTAGATTTTACAGAGGAATATTAACTTCAAAGATACAGCAAGAACAGAAGTACAAATATTTTCCCAAACACTCTCTTCTACACCTCTTTGGTCCTTGGAGAGAGCGGGCTCAAAGTTAATGCAAGTTTGTGTGTTGTATTGGTCCCACCAAGTTCACTCTCAATTGTGAAAGAGCTGCTGGATGAACCTGCATCTCAACTATCATGGGCTGTTTGTCACAGCTTATCATTACTTTTCTCCTCAATCTGGTTTCTAGCAAGTTGCTGTGTGGACTATGCCACCTGACCTGGTGAATCATTGTCCTGATGTTGTGGAACTCACAAGATCATAGCCATCTCCAACATCCTTCTCCTAAAAGCAGAAAAGAATAGATTGAAACCATAGTAGTCTTCATTCAGCAGTCCAGGTAGGGGGAGAGACCCTGAAGCCTCTTTCACCAATGAGGAATTAGTCTTTGACTTTTCCAGTGCCAGACAGTTTGGGAAATTATAGTGAGCAAAAGGATGGTCTTAGTTAGTGCTTTTAAATGCTCCTGAGTTCAGGTTATGATGTTAATCAACAGTTCCACTCATCATCTTCCTGCAAGATGTCATCACCTCTGAAATCTGCACTTTCTTAATACCCCCTGGCCCTGGGACATCTTCCACCCTCTGTGGACATGGGAGACCATAGATATCAGAGTACTCTTCTCATCCTCCATTTAAAGAGAAGGCCTAGGGCAACCATCTTACCATTTTCCATCTGTCTATAGGTCTTTATCATTCCCCAACGTGGTATACTCTCCCTACCCCTCTTGGCTTTTCGGCTTCTTTTTATGTGTTGTTTTGCCCTGTAGATTGCAAGCTCCTTGAAGACAGGTACTGTTTTTGCCTTTCTTTGTATCCCCAGCACTTAAGCACAGTGCCTGGCAGGAACTTAGTTAATGTTTATTGATTATTGACTATCATAGGTAGCAGATTGGAACCAGTTATCAAACATATGATTATGATCCAAATTGAGGAGCAAGGGACTTCCATTATAGATCATCCTGCTTTTTTGGAAGCTGGCTTCCCTGCCCCTTCAGTGTGAGGTGACACCCTTATAGAACTGTTTCCATGATTTCAGATCGGCAAAGTGAGATTCTCAAGGGACAAGACTTATTTGTTTCCAGTGACCTTGAAAAAGTGTGAAATACGTGGGTCATTCTCCCTTGTTACCTGACCTTGTGCTAAAATGAAGTGCATTCACAGAAAAATTAGGTCTTAGTTATCCATTTTGTATTCCTTAGGCTTTAGCTAAATTCAAGGACACTTATTCTATTCTTCCTGTTCATCTGTTACTTGGACTCATTAGCAGGCTCCCCATAAGGTAATAAGCAAAAGGGAAATGATGTGGTAACAAATACTATGAAACCTGAGATATAAGAGAAAAATTTAAAACATTTGGATTATGCAAGTAATTTGTATGGCACTTTAGCCTTGAAGTGTTAAAAGTTAAACTTCCTGTACTTGCTTAAGAAAATAACTTAAAAATAATTAACAAATGCCAAAATGTTAGTAATTTTTTTAGGGAGCAGTCTTACAAAATCATATTCAATTTGTGTATCTATTTTACTTTTTTTCTTCACACAAGCAGTTATTTTTCCCCATCAAAGAATAGACTGTTTTTGAAAGTCTTATGAAAAAAAAAAGACTGAAATATTTCTTGCTCAGTAGAATACAAAGTGTAGTTTTGGACTTATTCTTAGTTAAATGAAATGATAAGAATCTAGTTATTTTTATTTGTTCAATTTGGTGGTGGTTCAAAATTTAAAAATTCACTTCCTATTTTCATGAAAAGTAGAGTACTTTCTATATCCTTCTACCTTTTGACTGAAACCCACCACACTCATAGATTCTGAAAGACTTTTGTGAGCATCATTGTAAAATATTCCATTTGAACTTCAAAATAATTCAATAAAGATGGCCCAAACAGGAAGTGAATTTCTGTTTGGCTTCAAACTTTGAATCCACGGTTTCTTACTTTCTGTTTATCTATTGCTTCATCATAGAAAGTCATTTGAAGGTCAGGGCTTGTCCTAGCTTTGTCTGTGCATCTCTATGCTCACATTTTAGTTCCCAGATTGTGACTTCAGCTCATGGCCCAGGACATTTAATACGAAGATTATTACTGCTAGTAGTTCTAGAGGGCAACTTTTCATCTCTGTAAAACTGTTTATTATCCATGAAAAAAATCTGCCTGCTAGCTGGGTAGCTGGCAAATTCATACTTCAATGTCTATGAAACAAATAGAGTTAATCCATCTGCATCATATGCCATATGCCAAGTTCTTTATTTAGTACATTCAAGAAAGGGATTCATTAGAGATAAAGTGCCCAGCAAAGGTAGGAAACATTGCATCAGATAAAGTTCTCTGTAGTGCAGTATGTGCAGTCATGATGATGTTGCCTTGATATTTCTTAAATATGCTGTCTGACATACTACAAAGAGATAAGACTCTTTCTAGAAAGACACTGGAAGACTGCGCATTATAAAAACAGCTGCACATATCATTGCATCATCTACTTTCCTTTCACATTATAAGTAATATGTGGTTTTTCCTTGCTATTAGTATTAAAGAAATCAAGGAAAGACATTCTAGGTCCCCTTTCCAGAGGGGTTGGAAATTTATATTGGTATAGTATATATTGAGTGCTATTTTTTTTCTAAAAATATACTTGTCTGCATCAATAAAACAAATTAAAAAAATGAAATAAAACATTTGTATTCAAAACTCTGAAATAATTTGAAATAACTTATTCTCCTCCAGGCAGTACTCATGACTCTCTGGACTTTCTCTACGATGTCCCAGAAACCTTTTCACCTAGGATGCTCATGCTACCCTGTGAACTTCACATAGTATAAATGACTCACTCTTATGCAGCTACTCCCTCTGCTTGGCTGGTTCCTTCCAGAACCTCCATTTTAAGGAAGATGCCAAAGATAGCTATATCTTCCTTCCTCTCTAGGCTACATTCCTGACTCTCTAGTCAGAACATTATAGAATACAAGCTCCTTGAAGGCAAGAATTCTCTTTCTGTTTGTATTTGTGTTCTCAACATTTAGTATAGTGCCTTGCACATAACAGGCATTTAATAAATACTTTTTAACTTAACAGTTTAAGTTAGAAGCCAAAAAAGTATTTTTTTTCCTTAAAATCAAACCTTTTAATAACCATATCACAACAGGTAGTGTGGTGTAGTAGACAGGGATTTAGTTTTTGAGTCACAAAGTCCTGGGTTCAAGTCCTATTTCTGACCTATACTTGTGTGACTATACTCAGTTCATTTAGCCTTTCATTTACTCCACACAATTCTCTAAGATTTTAAATTACAGACAAATTTCTGCTGTGTGTAAGTTGAAGGAGTTTCTACACTAGGAATTCCCCCCCAGATAAAATGGTAGGTCTAGGCCAAAATAACAACAGTAAAAGCAAAACAGTGCAAAAGTGGGTAAAATTCAATACTTAAATGTCTTTCACCAGCTATAACATATATGCTCCCTGTTTGGGAGAATGGATATATAAGTTTGTACCACTACTGTTTCCATCTTGCCCAGAAGATCAGAGAGGCTGGGCTAGCTCCATGTTCCCCAACTTAAAAAGCCAGGGGACTCATCGTTCAACTGAGAAGAGCAAATTGCCAGAATTCTTGGATGTCGCTTTGGAAATTTACCATGCATCAGATGGAAGAATTTCTTATTATGTTAGCTTGGCCCAACAACAAACCCAAAAGAGCTCTTTGATAGCTGCTTAGGGGGAATCTCTAAGGCCTTTTGTGAGATACATGTTAGTCTCAGTGAATATACCAAAGTAGAAAATGGCCCTGGAAAAGGGAGAATAGACCAAGAAGTGAAATGAGCAGGCCCAGACTAGAGCAGCAGAAGGTAAGACTCTGGAAAAAGATGGTATTACATAGTTTAAACCAGAATTTAAGATTACATTGAAGGTCCCTGTTGAAAATTATTATTCTTTATAAACTATAAATAGAGGTGGAGAATATTCATTGTGTGACATTGTGAATTTTAAGGTCCTTAATGGCTCTGTTTTTCTCCCTAATATAGCCACAGAGTCACAGAATCTGACTTGGAAGAGGCCTTGGAGAGCATCTAGTCCGACCTGTTCTTGAATCTCTTCTATGGCCTTTCTTGACAAGTGGTCATCCAGAATCTACTTGAAGTCTTCTAGTGAGGACCTCTCATGGGGACACATTGCTTTCCCCAAGATCTGTCTTCTTGACCACTTTGGACATTCTTACTGAACTGTGTATCAGGGGAAAAAAAGTCTTAACTCTCTAGCCTCCTCACCTCTATGTGGCCTCCTGCTCATCTTTAAGGGTCTTTAGTTCACACAGGATCACATATTCTGTGGCCTTTCCACTTGCATGTTACCTTCTCAAGATACCTGTACAGTAGAGGCAAATTCCTAACTCACAGAACTCCATGTAGATATGATAATCTGATGTCTTTCAGTCAATTAATTTGGCTTACCTGGTCCCCTGACCAGTTATAGCTACATTGAATGTGCAGCCTGTAGAGAGAATTGTTTAAAAATTCAGGTCACTTGATGATATAAAATATCATTATGTTAGACACACAAACTGTGATTTCATTAGTTTAGGGAAGTTCTACCAATGCTGGCTGGTATCTTTTTTGCAACTTCTAATCTTAGAGAGTTGTCTAGGGTACTGAGTGGTTAAGTCACTTGCCCAGAGTCACGCAGAAAATATGCATCAGAGGCCAGACTCATATCTTCTGGTCTCTGACTTGTCTCTATCCTTATAGTATATTCTTTATGTCTGATCCCTGTATCAAATGGAGAGATTGGATGAAATGCAAAACAACTAAAGACAAGGGCTACAAACAAGGTGTCCATAATTCAGGAGTATTTGTATAAATTGTGGAATATGAATGGAATGGAATATTATTGCTCTGTAAGAAATGGCAAATGAGTTTTGTGTGAATGAAGGTAGAGTGAAATGAGCAGAACTCAGAGAATAATTTATATGAGGACCACAATATTGTAAAAGATAAAAAATCTGAAAGACTTTAGAAAGTTGATCAAAGTAGTAGTGACCAATTATGATTTTAAAAGGTGGATAGTGAATTAAGTCTCCTACCTGTTGGCACAGAGGAGATGGATTAGAAGTATAAAATGATGCATGCATTTTCCAACATTGCTAATGTTGATTTTTTCTCCTTGATTTTACTTATTTGTTAAAGGGAGGACTTTTTAGAGAAGGATGACTTAATGGGTAATGATAGAATACAATTAAAAACATAGGAAAAAAAGCATTAATAAAACATTTAAAAATGACTGAGGAAGACAAAAATAAATTTGAAAGGAATACAAAGCAGCAGGGTAATTTTGTTACTACACATACAATCCTTTTTTCTTCTTTGAATAATGAATGGTTTGCATTTTTTATTATTAGTAAGCTCACAATGGTAAAGAAAAACCAAAGGCTAATTTCATTGTGATTTAGTATCAAATTATTTCTGATATATTTTTTAAAATAATATTTGCTGTCATAATACTGTGGTGTGGTGTTTTAATTTTAAGGAGCTCTAGCTAGCTTGCTGACCTACCCATTGTAGAGATTTTTCTCAGATTTCTAGGGAAGGGCTGTTGTTATTGTTGGTGGTGGCCCTTTTTTTTTTGAAGAGGACCAGTGACATCCTGGGTGATGTTTTGATTTGTATATGAATTATATTGACTTGTATATGAATTTAAGTGAGGCAGAGTTGCACAAAACCATAAGCCTCACAGTCTCTTCCTGAGTCATTGCAGTCCAATTGCAGAACAGAAGTCGAGATGACTGGTGATGGCCCAGGATGCAGTGGATGACCTTGGCATCCTTGATGTCTGACTAAGCTCTAAATTCTCCACAGTGTCTGCTTCAGCTGCCTTCATGGCTATTGGAACAAATTGTCGTCATCCTCCATTCCACTAGGAAAGTCTTCACATGCTTGGGGTAGATATCCCTCTGCCTCACCGAAGGGTTTGATGCTTGTCAGTTACCCTCAACCTGGTTTAACCTTTCTGCCAAAACAGTTTATTGAGGTGTGGCCTCTGCATGTGCTATAGCTGTTTGGAGCCAAAGGTGAGAGTTGGATGAAGGTGGACACCAAAGGTGGATGAGCAGCCCTGAAAAGGGCTCAACAAGCTCTCATGCTAGAGGTACTAGTCCTCCATGAATACCCCATGTACTCCAAGAGCATGATCCCAAGGGACACCCCAAGGGAAGGGTATGACCTAATGGAACTATTAGCCCCTTTAGAAGAAATCACAGCCCCTTTGAGCTATATATAGTATCGTAGAGATATATCATAAATCTGGAATTAGAACAGACTTTAGAGGTTATCTAATCAAGCTCCCTCCTTTTTTAGATGAGGAAATTGAGTCTGAAGGAGGTAAAGAGACTTGCCCATGATCACATGGCTAATTGGACAGAGGTAGGATGTTAAATCCTCTGTCTACATAGCTATATAATGCTTTCAACACACTGTCTCTAAACATGGTATTTTAATCTTAAGTAAATGCATTTTTGAATATTCAAACTTACAAAACTAGTAAAGTAAAGCAATTTATTCTACAGATATTAATACTTAAAGAATTTTTAATCTGACATATAACACTTATATATGTAGGTAGAAAATATACTATTAAGTATGAAATTGTGCAAAAAAGGGCAAGTAGTCTAGGAAGTTGTGCAAAGAAAAAGAAATCAAGTAAAAGTAAAATTAACATCAATAATAATAACATTTATACAGTATGTTGAGGTTTCAAGTCATCAGGCATGAACTAAAGCATATCCTAGGCTTCTAAAAAAATAACTGCTTGCTATGCTTTGATGTTGCTAATGAGTTTTGAAAAAAAAATATCACTGAGCACGGGAGAGGGGATCTCAGATTGAAGGGGGCAGTAGTGAGGCTTTAGGATATAGGCAGATGATCCTGATTTTGATTTCTGACAAAATTCTATAATTTGTCATAAAAGGGATTCTTTGTGAAACTTTAGAAAGGAATATGTTGGGGGGAAGGGGTAGGTAGGTGGGGAGATGGGCAGGATGGGCTCCGGGAAGGGAGAACAGGTCCAGGGCTCTGTGGACTCCAAGGGTTATCCCTCCTTGCTTCCCTGTTTCTATGAGTCCCTCAATGGGCATGATGGGAGCAGAGCCTTAGAGGTGGACACAGAGGTGGCTGATGACCTGGAGGTGAGAGACAAGACCCCCTCCTCCTTCTTCCTTGCGCTCCCTCTTTAGGTTTATCGAATAGTAAATTACTATCATCATTTACTAGTATTTCTTATGTACCTAACCTATTCCACTGATCCACCACTCTATTTCTTAACCAGTACCAAGCAGTTTTGATGATTGCTGCTTTATAATACAATTTAAGATCTGGCATGGCTAGGCCACCTTCCCTGGCATTCGTTTTCGTTAATTCCCTTGACATTCTGGACCTTTTGTTCTTCCAGATGAATCTTGTTATTATGTTTTCTAACTCTATAAAATAATTTTTTGGTAGTTTGATTGGTATGGCACTGAATAAGTAAATTAGCTTAGGTAGACTTGTCATCTTTATTTTATTAACTTGGCCTACCCATGAGCAACTGATGTTTTTCTAATTATTTAGATCTGACTATTTGTGTGAAAAGTGTTTTGTAATTGTGTTCATATAGTTCCTGGGTTTGTTTCGGGAGGTAGATTCCTAAATATTTTATAATATCTACAGTAAGTTTAAATGGAATTTCTCTTTCTATCTCTTGCTGTTGTGCTTTGTTGGTAATATATAGAAATGCCGATGATTTATGTGGGTTTATTTTATATCCTGCAACTTTGCTAAAGTTGTTTATTATTTCAAGTAGTTTTTTACTGGATTCTTTAGGATTCTCTAAGTATATCATCATATCATCTGCAAAGAGTGATAGCTTTGTTTCTTCTTTGCCTATTCTAATACCTTCAATTTCTTTTTCTTCTCTTATTGCTGAAGCTAATGTTTCCAGTTATTGGAAATGTTGTTGAACAACAGTAGTGATAATGGACATCCTTGTTTCACCCTGATCTTACTGGAAATACTTCTAGCTTATCCCTGTTATACATAATGCTTGCTGATGGTTTTAGATAGATACCACTTATCATTTTAAGGAAAACTCCATTTATTCTTATGTTATCTATTATTTTTAATAGGAATGAATGTTGTATTTTGTTAAAAGCTTTTTCTGCATCTATTGAGATAATCATATGATTTCTGTTAATTTTGTGATTGATATGGTCAATTAAGCAGATAGTTTTTCTAATATTGAACCAGCCCTGCATTCTTGGTATAAATCCCACCTCATCATAGTGTATTATTCTCATGATAAGTGCTATAATCTCTTTACTAATATTTTATTTAAATTTTTTGCATCTATATTCATTAGGGAAAGTGGTTTATAATTTTCCTTATCTGTTTTGGCTCTTTCTTGTTTAGGTATCACCACCATATTTGTATGATAGAAAGAATTTGGTAGGGCTCCTTCTTCACTTATTTTTCCAATTAGGTTATATAGTATTGGAATTAATTGTTCTTTAAATGTTTCGTAGAATTCACTTGTCAATCCATCTGGTCCTGGAGAGTTTTTCTTAGGTAGTTCATCGATGACTTTTTCAATTTCTTTTTCTCAATTGGGATTATTTAAGTATTTTATTTCCTCTTCTGTTAATTTGGGCAGTTTATATTTTTGTAAGTATTCATCTATTTCACTAAGATTGTCAGATTTATTGGCATACAATTGGGCAAAATAGCTCCTCAGTATGGTTTTAATTTCCTTTTCATTGGTGGTAAATTCATCCTTATCATTTTTTGATACTGGTAATTTGGTTTTTCTTTTTTTAAATTAAATTAACCAAAGGTTTATTTATTTTATTGTTTTTTTCTCATAAAACCAGCTCAGTTTTATTTATTAGTTCAATAGTTTTCTTAATTTCAATTTTATTAATCTTTCCTTTGATTTTCAGAATTTCTAATATGGTATTTAATTTGGGATTTTTAATTTGTTTTCTAGCTTTTTTAGTTGCACACCCAATTCATTGATCTGTTCTTTCTCTATATTATTCATGTAAGCATTTAGAGATATAAAGTTTCCCCTAAAAACTACTTTGGTTGCATCCCATAAGTTTTCATATATTGTCTCATTATTGTCATTCTCTTGGATGAAGTTATTGATTGTTTCTGTAATTTGTTGTTTGACCTACTCATTCTTTAGGGTTACATTATTTAGCTTCCAATTAATCTTTAGTCTATCTTTCCATGGCCCTTTATTACATGTAATTTTTATTGCATTATGATATGAAAAGGATGCACTTAATATTTCTGCCTTTCTGCACTGGATTGTGAGGTTTTTATGCCCTAGTACATAGTCAATTTTTGTGCAAGTGTCATGTACTGCTGAGAAGAAGGTATATGCCTTTCTATCCTCATTCAGTTTTCTCCAGAGGTCTATCATATCTAACTTTTCTAAAATTCTATTCACCTCCTTAACTTCTGTCTTGTTTATTTTGTGCTTAGATTTATCTAGGGGTGGGGAGGTCCCCCACTAGAATAGTTTTGCTGTCTATTTCTTCCTGTGACTCACTTAATTTTCTTCTGAGAATTTGGATGGACCACTTGGTGCATATATGTTTAGTGTTGATATTACTTCATTGTCTGTGGTACCTTTTAGCAGAATGTAGTTTCCTTTCTTATTTCTTTTAATTAGATCTATTTTTGCTTTTGCTTTGTCTGAGACCAGTATTGCTACCCCTGCTTTTTTTTTTTTTACTTCAGCTGAAGAATAATATAGTCTACTCCTGCCTTTTATCTTTAATCTGTGTGTGTCTCTCTGCTTCAAATGTGTTTCTTGCAAACAACATGTTGTAGAATTATGGTTTTTAATCCATTCTGCTGTCTGCTTTTGTTTTATGGGAGAGTTCATCCCATTCACATTCACATTTATGATTATTAACTGTGTCTTTCTTTCTCCACATCCTGTTTTACCCGTTTATGCTTTTCTCTCTCCTTTTTCTTTTTCCCTCTTCACAAGTGTTTTGCTTCTGACCAGCAGTTCCCTCAATCTGCCCTCCTTTCTATCAGCCCCTTCTTCCTGTTCTTTCCCCTCTCCCCTGCTACTTCTTCACTCCCTTCTGCCCTCCCTTCTATCAACCCCCTCCCTTTTCTTTCCCCTTTCCTCTCGTACTTCCTATAGGGTAAGATAGATTTCTATACCCAAGTGAGTATATATATTATTCCCTCTATGGGCCAAGTCTGATGAGAGTAAGATTAAAATAATGCTTGCCTCCCTCCATTCTTTCCCTCTACTGTAATAGGTCTTTGTGCCTCTTTCATGTGATGTAATTTACCCTTTTCTCTCTCCTCCTTTCCTCTTCTCCCAGTACAATCCTTTTTTTTCACCTCTTAATTTTTTATCATCATGTCAAAGTCAACTTATACCCACACCCTCTATGTATACCCCTTCTAAATGTCGTAATAATGATACAGTTCTTAAGGGTTACAAGTATCATCTTCCCATGTAGGGATGTAAACAGTTTATCCTTATTGAATAACATGTTTTTTTTTCTTTCCTTTTACCTTTTCATGCCTCTCTTAAGTTTTGTATTTGAAGATCAAATTTTCTGTTAAAGTCTGATCTTTTCATCAAGAAGGTTTGGAAGTCCCCTATTTCTCTGAATGTCCATCTCCTCCCCTGAAATATTATGCTCGATTTTGCTGGGTAGTTGATCTTTGGTTGTAATCCAATCTTCTTTGCCTTCTGGAATATCATATTTTAAGCCCTCTGATCCTTTAATGTTGAAGCTGCTATGTCTTGTGTAATCCTGAGTATGATATTTAAATTGTTTCTTTCTGGCTGCTTGCAGTATTTTCTCCTTGACCTGATACAATATTCCTTGGTATTTTTATTTTGGGATCTCTTTCAGGAGGTGAACAGTAGATTCTTTCAATGAATATTTTGCTGTCTGGCTCTAGGAAATCAGGGCAGTTTTCCTTAATAATGTCTTGAAAGATGCTGAACAGGCTCTTTTTTTTTTTTTAATCATGGCTTTCAGGTAGACCAATAATTCTTAAATTATATCTCCTGGATCTGTTTTCCAGTTCAGTTGTTTTTCCAATGAGGTATTTTACATTTTTTCTATTTTTTTCATTCTTTTGATTTTGTTTGACTGATTCTTGATGTCTCATAGAGTCATTAGCTTCTACTTGCTCAATTCTAATTTTTAATCAATTGTTTTCTTCAGTTAGATTTTGTAATTCCCTTTTCATTTGGTCAATTCTACTTTTTAGATTATCCTTTTTTTTTTTGGTGTGGCAATTGGGGTTAAGTGACTTGCCCAGAGTCACACAGCTGGTAAGTCTTATGTGTCTGAGGCCAGATTTGAATTCAGGTCCTCCTGACTTCAGGGCCAGTGCTCTATCCAGTGCGCCACCTACCTGCCCTGCCAATTCTACTTTTTAGTGAGTTCTTCTGTTCAGTGGATTTTTGTATCTACTTTTTTCCATTCAACCAGTTGTATTTTTTGAGTTATTTTCTTCACTCAATTTTTGTCCTTCCTTTCCAAGCTGTTGACTTTCTCCTATATACCTCTCATTTCTTTTCCCAACTTTACTTCTACTTCTCTTGTTTGACTTTTTAGATCCTTCTTGAGTTTTCCAGGGAGGCTTTTTGGGCTTGGGACCAATTCATATTTCCCTTTGAGGTTTCAGATGTAGGTATATTGACAATGTTGTCCTATTCTGATTTTGTGTTTTGATCTTCCCTGTTGCCATACTGGTCAGTGGTCTTTTCTGCTTCTTGCTCATCATGTTTCCCTATTTCCTGGCTTTTAAAGTTGAGCTCTCCTGCTGGAGCACAGAGAGCACTGTTGCAAATTTCTTATACTGGGGGCCATAGGCCTGTTCACTGCCTTGTATGCTGGGGCCTCAGGTGCTGGCAGCTTATCTGATGCTTAGCTGGGATCCTAGTGGTGGCATCTGGCATTTGCTGAAGCCAGGTTGGGTTTTTCTGTGTTTCCCTGGGTTGAGCTGAGCATGAGCATTTCTGCTTGCCTTGGGCTACACCGAAGCAGGAAGAAATCTGCTGCTAGAGGCCATCTGCCTGCTCTGGGCTGCACTATATGTCTGTGGTTCTCCTTGCTGGAGTCTGCCAGTTCCCCTGGCTATGGTAAGGCATGAGGGGGTCTTGGTGTTTGCCTTCTCCACCACCCTGGGGCTCAAGATCTCTGCTGGTTTGCTGAGGTGGGGCTTGCTGTAGGCTTGCTGGGACACTTCCTGTCCTGGAGCGCACTTCCTTTTTACCTTAGTGAAACACATCTTTTTTGCTGATCCTTCAAATTTCCCAGACGAAGAGAGTGCTCCACCTTGTCTTTCTGCTGGCTCCATTGTTCCAGGATTTTTCCTTGGGAGCTTTCTGGTTTTTTGAGAGGTCAAAAAGGGAGAGTGATAGTGACTTACTGCTTACTCTGCCATCCAGGCTCCCAGAAGTTGTTAATGACCATTCTTGATCACAAAAGTTTCTCCACATTCTCTGTAAACTTTCACCATTAAACTTTCTTCCCACTTGATCTCACTGTATAACTTATTTAGAAACTGTTTACATTTTTGTTTTCATTTTGCCTTTTCATGTATTTCAGTATTTGACTAATCTCTTGGGCTAGATGTATGATAGAAAATAGTACTGGAAAAAGTTGTAATATGAAGATGGAATTTTTTTTTTCCCCTGAGTTTAGGGAAGGAAAAACAAAAAACAAAAACACCACAGTTCAAAATTCAGTCTTGCTTTTTCCTTATTTTTGTAGTATCTCCAAAGACCTCAACATAGTTATTTCAATCTCCATTCATTCTGTGGTAGGTAAAAATTATAACAGTATCTAAAATAGTGCTACCAGTGACTTTTGGCACCTTCTCTACAACTTATAGTGTCGGGGAGTTGCCTAGAGTACTGAGAGGCAAAGTGACTTATACCTAGGTCTTTTTGGTTCTGAGGCCAGCCCTCTATTCACTGTGCTATGCTGCCTTTCTATTTTCTCTCTCTCTCTCTCTCTCTCTGTCTCTCTCGTGTAGATTTTTTTATTTATACACAATCTCCTGTGTTTTCCTCCCTTCCATTGCACACGTTTTTAAAGTTCATTTCCTCAATTTCTCAATTGCCTTTTGAAAAAAAATCTTTAAATATTTTTAAATGTACAAAAAATTCCTGTCAACACACTTCACCTTGTTAATGGATATTCCTGATTCTGATTCATGGACTCTACTCTGTTTTCATATGTTTCCTTTCTTAGTCAATACATCATTGTCAGCCAGTGGAAGATGCTCTTGATGTTACTGTGTAATCTGTTATTTTCTTTTCCTTCTTTAGCATTTACCTTGTCAGTACAAGATTTGAGGACCTTCTTCCCACTCCAACCTCACTACCACCTACGTGCTCTGTTCCAACTCCCTGGAAGCAAAACATTACTGACAATAGTCATAAAACTATGCAAACTGAGTCAGTGAAAAATTGTTGCTTCATACCTTTGTCAGGGTCTTCGGTAGGGCTGGAAATTCCATTTAGTTTTCATTTATGAACACATTTTCACAGTATTATGTGTAGTGACTATTCCAAAACCTAACTTTCCTGAGGGACCCAGTGTTAAGCCATGTCTTATTCTCTGCAGATTACCTTTCCTCAAGTCCTGCTCTCAACATTTAAACCAAGTACCAAGCAGTGACAATCACTGTGCTTAGTTCTGGGGATGCAAAGAAAAAGGAAAAAGAGTCGCTACTTTAATGAAGCTTATTAATTTTTTTTTATATTTTCATCCTTTTCCTCTTCTATCCCAAAGCTTTCTCCCTTATTCCTTTACCCTTGATTTTAGCCCATTTCTTCCTGCCTTTTCTGAGATTTTGTTCCATTATTAAGCCCTCAAATTCTTACATTTCAATTCTCTCAATTACCCTTTCCCTTCCATCTACACCCCTATGATGGACAACTTCCCTGACTCTAATATTCACCTTACCAACTTTTCATTCTCATTCTTTTATCTTAGGAAGAATATTTTTACATTTATTACCTCTATTATAATAATGTCAATATATATATATAATATATATATGTCAATAGTTATAATAATAACTATTATTATTTATTTTTTACCATATAGTTGTAAAATAGTGTGCCTTTAATATGTGAGAAGTTTATATGCTGAAAGGGTCAAAAAAGTATATATATATATATATATATATTTTAAAGTATCAATTTTATTTGGGTACAGACACTTGCATCATGGGAGTCATTGCTGGTAGTAGTTGGGAGAAGGGGAAGGGGAGATAGAGAGCAAGATGATAAGTGAGGACTTTGATTGGGAGGGGTACCCCTGAGCTTCCACTCCCCTACCACATCTGAGCTCAATCATGACAATAAGGGTCTTACGTTATCTGAGATGAATGATAGAAAGTTCAGGCAGGGACACAGAAGCACCCACCTATACCAGATACCCTCTACTATTCATATCCCATCACTATTAACTGTCCAGAGGCTAAGGTCAGGCTGAAGTTGGAAAAGACATCAAACCATGGGCTGAAAGAGGCTTTTAATTATTTTGAAACCCAATATTCAAAGAACACAAAATGTCTTTTCATGTGATGTGCTCCCTAGGACCCAGGACTATGTTGGTTGTGATAGTAACAGAATCACACATGAGGACACACACAGTCACAGAAACGTGGATATGCCAGACTCATAGAATTAGACCCTCTTAGACATTCCAGTATGGTCATGCATTTATAACAGATAAACTTGTGTCATAATCACAATCTGAGACACAAACACAATCACTTAAACTGTAGACACACATTCACAAGTGACTCCTTAGCCTTTGTTCTCCCCAGGACAGAGTGTGGGTTGGGAGTCAATGTGAATCTACCCCTCCTGGATCCTGCAAAGTATTAGGTGAATTCTAAAGCTGGAGAGTACTCAGATTCTGGTATCGCCATCTGCATCTCAGTCTTCACTTCTTGTACATCTTGCGGTTGCTCTTCTTTATTGGAGAGAAAAACTCTCTCCAGACAGTCAAGGGAACACAAACAAACACATGTACACACTTTTTTCTAATGGGAAGGAGGGGGTGGGATGTCCCTATGGGAATTTCCTTTTCTGCCACATTGCCCCTCCAACCTTGACTTTGTAGAGAAAACCCAGGGATGCCAGGAACTGAGTAAATAAATTCTAACCCATAATGCTACACCCCTTCCCCCCTTTCCAGTATGGGACAAGGTCCTGAGAGCTCACATTGGCTACTTTTTTGTTCCTCTGTAGCAGCCTGGTAGATACTCTCCTCTACCATTTCCCTTAATGACTATGTGTCATCCTCAATCTTTAGGATTTGATGGGAGGAGGGGACATATGCCTTTTCAGTACAAGAGAAAGGTAAGCTCCAGTTGTTAAGTTCTAGGGGATATTGGAGGTACATCCCTGAGAGCAGAGATGATGGGGGAGGATTAGGGAGGACAGAAGAGGTATCACAAGCTGAGATGCAGCAGAATCAGTGGCAGGAAGCTAGAGGTGGAGTAGGAGCGGAGAATATTGGGATGGACCCCACTCTCCTCAGAGTCCCTTGTTGAAGTAAACGACCTCAGTGTTTGGGCTATGTTCCTTGATCTGAGCTCTGAGCTCTGGCTCTAGGTATTTCACTAGAATGGAACTCCTTTGGGGAAAAATTGCACAACACAGAGGAGTGGCAAACAACTGAAGAAAGCCAACCATCCCCATCTGCACAGGGCATGAGAGCCATGGTCTTCTCTTCAAGAAGTCTTTTTTCTCTAATTCAGTCATAAGTAGAGGGGGTATGGTCAGAGAAGGGAAAGCCATGACGATCCGGGATATCACCACCTGGAAGATGCCCTTCTGAGCTGCCTTTGAAGAGTAACCTAACTTATGGCCAGAATCATCAGTCACAGGGATTCCCATTCGGATCTCCCTCTCCCGCATCAGTGGGACATTGATGCAGTTGGCAGCACATACAGCTGTTAATGGCATGAAGCAGGCAACCAGGCTGGGTAGATGTTTGGTGAGGGCTCTGAATCCCACAGCAGTGACCACAGCTCCAGTGGTAGCACTCATGTAAGCTACTCCCAATTGCTTTTCAGTAACTGTTACATTTCCATTTCTATTGGAGTAGTTGACAATAGCATTGAAGGACTGGTTCACCCACTGCCAGAACACCACAGATGCAAAGTTCCTATGGAAAGTGAGCATAAAGCCACAGATGATCATATTCATGGGTGCTTGGGCTGACATTCGGCCAATGAGATAGATCTTCTGGTCAGTGTCAGGGTGGAAGGCCGAGTCATATCTATACTTGGCCCTCCATAGTTCATCTTCAGTCAGCCCAGGGGTCACAATCCCTGCCTTGTAGTTCTTCACAATGGTTTGGGCCTTATGCAGTTCCTGATCAGATAGTAGAAGGTTCAAGGGGTTGGTGATGGTGAAAAAATGCTTAGCTCGGCCCATAAAAGTGTTCTGGTCCCATCGAGGATCATGGATGTTGATGTCCAGAGGCAGCTCACCTGTCTTCCGACCAGGCCAACGTGGCCATGATATAACCATGGCTTTGGATGGAGTCCTGCTCCTTCAGAGCTCCTTCAGCCTGGACCTGACACTTGAAGGAAGCCAGAGTAGATGAACAGAAATTCCTTGGCAGTTAAGCTTAGAACCTTTTCAACTTGTGAGCCTCAAACCTAGGACATCTGCCCAGTCTTTGAGCCTGGAACACTCTTAGGAAGGGAGGAAGGCAGGCAGGCTAAAAAAATACTTTTGAAAAAATAATCTAAGTCGACTTTAGAAGAATTCAAGGTAATGCCTTTTTCATAGGTGAACACTTTGGTGGCTGGAAGGGGCAGAAAAAGAACTATTTAATGAGAACTATTAAAATTTATATGTAAATAAACATTTAAGAATGTATTTTATTTTGCCAAGTAAAATTATTTCATGGGGGTAAACAATAAACATGGAAGTACCTTATTTATATCTTTTAGTGTGACCATCACAGTATGATCTATTATAGAGAATCATTTGTGGAAGTTTACCTCTTTCCTTCTAATATTTCCTTTGAAGAGATCTTCAATGCACATGATGAATCAATCTCATAAAGAGTTTATAAAGATTAAAAAGTAGGCATGTGAGTAGTTATTGATGTTTGCCTCAGTTACCTTTTTTTTCCAGCTTTTAAAAAATTTTTTTAACATGTATCTTTAAAACTTTGGGTTACAAATTTTCTCCCTTCCTCCCTCCCCACCCACCCTCATTGAAAAGGCAAGCATCTCAATGCAGGTTATGGATGTGTAGTCAAGCAAAACACTTCCATAGTAATGCTGTTGTGAAAAACTAAGTATATTTCCCTTCATCCTGTCCTACCCCCCATTTATTCTATTCTCTGTCCCTCCTCAGAAGTGTTTGCTTTTGATTATCCATTTCCCCAATCTGCCCTGCCCTCTATCAAACCCCCTGATCTCTTGTCTCCTTCCCCCTCTTATTTTCGTGTAGGGTAAGATAGATTTCCATACCCCATTATGTATATTATTCCCTCCTTAAGCCAAATCCTATGAGAATAAGATTCACTCATTCCCTCTCACCTTCCCTCGTTCCCCTCCACTGTAAAAGCCTTTTCTTGTCTGTTTCATGTGAGATATTTTACCTCATTCTATTTCTCCCTTTCTCCTTCTCCCAGTATAATCCTCTCTCACCCCTTAATTTTATTTTCCAGATATCACCCCTTCATCTTCAACTCACCCTGTGCCCTCTATCTATCTGCCTATACGTACATAAATTTTTTTCCCTCCCACTACCTTAATACTGACAAAGGACTCATGAGTTACAAATATCATCTTTCCCTGCAGAAATGTAAACAGTTCAACCTTAATAAGTCTCTTGTGATTTCTCTTTCCTGTTTACGTCTTCCATGTTTCACTTGAGTCTTGTATTTGAAAGTCCAATTTTCTGTTCAGCTCTGGTCTTTTCCTCAGGAATGCTTGAAAGTCCCCTATTTCATTGAATGACCATTTTTTACCCTGAAGGATTATACTCAGTTTTGCTGGGTAGGTGATTATTGGTTGTAGTCCTGTCTCTTTTGCCCTCCAGAATACCATACTCCATGCCCTCCAGACCCTTAATGTAGAAGCTGCTAAATCTTGTGTTATCCTGATTGTGTTTCCACAATACTTGAATTGTTTCTTTCTGGCTGCTTGCAATATTTTCTCCTTGACCTGGGAATTCTGCAATTTGGCTACAACATTCCTAGGCAATTGGGATTAAGTGACTTACCCAGAGTCACACAGCTAGTGAGTGTTATGTGTCTGAGGCCGGATTTAAACTCAGGTCCTCCTGACTTTAGGGCTGGTGCTCTATCCACTGTGCCACCTAGCTGTGCCACTTAGCTGCCCCCGTAGCTGCCCCAAGGACTTTGCTCTCTGAAAGAATACCTTTGAGTAATGTTTAAACACATTAGCATTGAGCTGCTGAAGGGCATGACAGAACTCCTGTATTATTTCAGGAGCTACTGTAGAGAAGGGAGGTATCCTTGCTGAAGACACTGAATATATTTTGGACCTCCTTTTGAGATGAATTGTTTTTAGAGTCACTGCATACTCAGATAAAGCCAAAACTATGCATCTGCCAGGTCAAAAGTTTGTTTTAAAGGTGCTAAGAAATATGCAGGAACAATGTGTTTGTAGAAAAAAATCAGCAAATTCTCCTAGTTCATCTTAGTCCCCTCATAGGTCCACAAGCTTTGAGAGGATAATAAATTGTGTTTTCTAGACAATAGGATCTGTATAGTCTACTGCTCCTTGAATGACAGTCATCAATACTTCTTCAACATTCTCTGCACCCTTATTGGCTATTACAGGGGTGGGGAACCTGCAGCCTTGAGGCCACATGTAGCCCTGTAGGTCCTCAAGTGTGGCCCTTTTACTGAACCAAAACATGGGCCACATGTGGCCTCAAGGCTGCAGCTTCCCCACCCCTGGCTATTACTTCACTCATTCTACTTCCTGTGACTGTCAGCAGGAAAGTGAAGTAACTCCTCCTCAACATTTGTTTTTCCAAAGTAGCAGATTGGTCATTTTCTTCTGCAGGGTAAAGCAACACTTCAAAAATGGCATGAAGTTAGGGCATGAACATTTGCTGTAAAAATGATGGCACAATGAATTCCAATGGTTCAGTATGTATGTACGTGTGTGCATGTGTGTGTGTGTGCGTATGTGTACGTGTGTGTGTATAGTTTGGGATCATTGAAAATATACAGTTTTCCAAAAGCAAGTCAGCCCTTTGCCTTCTTCCTTTTCAATCTGAAGCCCAAATTATAATTAATCTATAGTTCCTGTCCAAGATACTACACATGTACCAATGGGTGGGCTATTCAAATTCATTTCATAATCTGGTCAATACACGTTGATCTTCTTTCACTTGTTGTTTTTTTCTTGTATGGAGTTTCTAGGCCCCTTCCTCTGCTCCCCATATATATATGTGTGTACACACATATATACATACACACACATAAATACACATTTGAGTGACCATCAATCTCATTTGATAGGTACCACAATATTCTATGTTTTGAAACTTGGTGCAATGTCTCCCACAGACAGGAACATCTGGCATATCTCACTAACTATAAAGAATCCCTTGTCTTTTTGGCTGCTCAGATTTTCCATCTTCCATGAATGTTGTGAATAATTTCAGAGATCACACATTTTCCTGTTTTATACCTTGCAACTCGTAATCAGAAGTTCATTAAACAGTTATTTCTGTTGTTGCATCTACTAAGGAATATTGTCCAATCTTGATATTATGCATAGGAGACACCTTTGTTGGTATAAAGGCTTTGAGATTATCTTTTATTCTACCGACTCAAGTGCTTCTTTTGGTCATCAACAAACAATAAGCCCAGTAGTATTTTGTATTTTCTATACATTTTAGGCAGAAACAGCATAATGTTGCAGATTGTCTTTAGAGTTAACAAGTAAATAGACATTTATTAAACACTTACTATGTGCCAGGCACTGTGCTAAGCACAAGGGATACAAATACAAGCAAAAAGAAAGCTATTTCCTGTAACCTAGAATCTTATATTCTACTGAGGAAGACAACATGTGAAAGGGAGCATAAAAGGATGTGTGTGGAGGGGGAGAAGTATTCATGCAAGTGCATGAGTTCAGAGAATAAACAGTTGCTGGTCTGGGCCTTTCCTTAAAGTGAAGATTATGGGAGGAACTCACCAATGCAGAAAGGTTACACAGAGGTGGAGGGGAAAGACAACTGAACCAGAAGAACTAGTTTTAAATTCCATTGATGACTCTCATGATCTTTGTCACCTTGCTCAAGCCATTTAATCTCTCTCGGGTTGTTACCTTATCTGTAAAATGAAGATCCCTCTTATACTAAGTCAACACTCCTATCATCTCATGAACAGTATACAGAGGTAATCTACTGTAGAAAATTGTCTAAGAACATTTCCATGTTACTTCTTCATATTTTGATCATGGTTATTTCCTAGCTTACACAATCCATTCTTATAAAATGTTATTGAGATGAAAAAAATAAACATACGGATCTTGAGTCTTTTAAAAATACTTTGAAGGTAGGTAATAATGGTGTTTGTCGATGTTTTCCAATCTTATTTTTTTTTCCTTTTTTAGAGTATCTTGATTATTGACACCTTGATGTCTTAAAGTTGTGTTACCTTCAGTTTAGATTACATTTATATGTATCTGTTGAGTCCCAGCCACTTTTTCTCGCTTCACTTTCATAAGGGTCATTTCTTTTTCTTCGTTCTAGACCATGAGTGGTGAGCTGCTTAGGAGTACAGCCAGAACCAGATTAAAAAATAATTGGGAAATGTTTGACAATAATAAATTTTAAAATACATTACAACATACATAATGTTTATTTGTGGTTTGCTAAGTCAATATCCTTGTTAAGGATCTATTTCTATTTGAATTTGACACCAGTATCCTAGATCATTACCTACTGATATTAAGATTTCAATGAGATTGATTTGTTGTTAATTATGTTAATAGATGATAGCTAAGTGGTATAGTAGATAAGCACTGGGCTTGGAGTCAGAAAGACTCATCTTCCTGAGTTCAAGTCTGGCTTCAGACACTTACTAGCTGTGTGACAGTGGGCAAGTCACTTAACCCTGTTTGCCTCAGTTCCTCATCTATAAAATGAGCTGGAGAAGGAAATGGCAAAGCAGTATCTTTGCCAAAAATGAAACAAAACACGCAAACACACACATACACACACACTAACACGAAACACAAACCCACAAGCAAACCCAAAAAAATCCCAAAAAACATCCAAATGGTGTCATGAAGAGTCAGACATGACTGAAATGACTGAGCAATATATTAATACATCAGTATAGATAAACTGGCAAATCCTTTTCATTTTATGTTCATCTATTATCCTCTTTATAATTATGTGTATAAATAATCTTGAAATGATTTAGATCTTGTGCTTATTTTTCTGCAGGTTTTTCTTCCCTTCTACTGTTTGTCATTGTTTTCTATGGGGCAGAACTGTTCCTTTTTTCTTCCATTCTCCTCTGTAATGATTTGAAAATAAGTTTTGCTTACTGGAATGGTAACGCCCTTATCTTCCATGTCTCTCCATTTTTTAGGAGAATTAATCGATTTGAAAGATGAAAAAAGGTAGTAGTAGTCTTGGACTCCAGGTTGTGCTGGCTGGCTTTGGGGGCCTTTGTATATCAAGTACTACCTAGCAGGTAGCTAGTTGTGACTTCAAAGTACTTTGTTTTCCTATATCTCCCAGTTGGGAGTTGGATCATTTACGATCAGATACTGATTTTTCCGTTCTTGTGACCCAGGTTATCTGGACATCCTGGGGTTGAGGAGAAACAGATGCTAATGAGAACAGGAGTTTTCTTGCCTTAGAGTGTTGGATCTGGGATAGAAGGAAATGTATAGTCTGTAATATGTAAGCTATGCTTATGATTTTATTACCCTTTGGTCTAAGTTCCAGGAGTGGGGAACCTGCAATCTTGAGGCTACATGTGGCCCTCTAGGTACTCAAGTGTGGCCCTTTGACGGAACCCAAACTTCAGAGAACAAATTCCCTTAGTAAAAAGACTTGTTCTGTAAAACTTGGGACTCAGTCAAAAGGTTGCACCCAAGGACCTAGAAGGCCACATGTAGCCTTGAGGCCGCAAGTTTCCTGTCCCTGAAAACTGCATATTAAAATAAACGGCTTTTGAGGCTTGATTGACACAGCATACTGGTATGTAAGAGGTTTGATTTAAGTAGGATCGGGGCATGAGGCAGAGATTGAATAAACATAATGCTAGAGAGAGAAGATGAGCTCAGGAGAGTAACAGTGGGAGGTAGATCACTATACTATACTGTAAGGTATTGACTGCTGAATGGATCCAGGAACTGGTCACAACATCCCCTTCCTCTTTTATTACTTTCAGTCTTTCCTTCTTTTTCATAATCAACAGATTTTTGTTTTTAATGGTGGAATTGGAGTTCTTATAATTACGTACATATCCATTCATATTTATTCTTTCTTTTAATTTGGTGATGATTTTGACCTTTGATGTAATTAGGCCTCAGTCTTACTGCATAAAGACAGATGAATTAGAAATTATTCTCTCATCAGTAGCCAGTCATTTCCCATCTATTAAATTATAACCTATTTTTTAAGTAATGTAATTCTGTCCTTTCTGGGAAAAATGTATTCATGAAACACAGGTGTGAGCCCTCTCAATAGTCAACAAGCCTTTGCCATTTTTCACTTCTTAAGAGAAACCGTAATTTAGAACTGGAAAGTACCTCAGAAGTCATCTAATTCGACTTCCTCATTTTATAAATTAACCCAAACCATATTTTCCTATGATATTCTTCCATGTTCCTATATCTTTACCTTCATATCAAAGTCACTGAATATCAAAGTCTATTGACTTGATTGAGTTTCTAGTTCTGTATAATTCCTCTATTTCTTTATTGAGCTAAAGCATATATAGATGTTGGGAAATAACATTCAGTTAACTTTGTAGGGTTTTTTTTTTGTTTGTTTTTTTGCTTTTTGTTTTTTTGCTTATACACATTAGGAACACTGAAGTGAAATAAACAAGTGCCACACAAATGATGTTTCTTTTTTCCTTTGGTCACACAATGAATTCAAATTTACCAGCTCCCTTTTTTCATCTTCAGGTAGTACTGGAGAGCTCTCTGTCCATTTAACAGTGATGATATGTTCTGTTTAACTTATTTATTTTGTATTATAAGTATAGAAAACATAAACATAGATGTAAATATTCAAATGGCTTTTTGATTTTATTCCTTCCAGTGATAAACATTACAATCCATCTACACCTAACTATTTTGTTTGATCCTTGGCTATGTCCTCCCATGTTTGCCACAAGTGGTCTACCCAGAATACAGGGATCTTTCTTTGCTTTCTCTTGACATTGTGAGGAAATAAATGAAGCACCCTTCACTCTTGCTATGTGGCCAGATCATTTTTTCCTTTTCCTTTGAACATTTTTGGTGACCTCTTTAACACTACTTTTCCCTTGGAATTCCTTTTTTGTAATGTGACTGGAGCCCATGCATACCCACTGTGTGTCTTTTTTCTCCTCTTTGGGTGGTAACGCAGCTTCAATTCCTGTGAGTCAGAGCAATGTAATAACTCCAGAAGGGGGAAGAGAAAGGAATGAACACTTATTTGTGCTTACTATGTACCAGGTATTATGCTAAGCACTTTACAAATTTAATTTATTTAATCATCACAATAACCATGTGAGGAAGGTACTATTATTATCCTAATTTTACAATTTATAGAGGAAGCTGAGACTGACAGAGATTAGGTGACTTGTCCAGGGTTACACAGTTAATAAATGTCTCAGCCTAGATTTGAATTCAGATCTTCATAACTCAATGTCTAGTGCTCTATCTAGTATACCACAGTAACTGCCACCTAGAATGCTAATATTAGAAAGCTGAGCACAGAAGAAAAAAAAGGCAGGAAAAAACACAAATAAAACCATTTTCTTATTCCCTTAATAATACACACACACAAACATACACCAGTCATACACACTGTACAGATATGTGTGTAATATGTGTTTGTATTTATATGACTTATATACATGTATGTATACATATATATTTAAAACCACATTGTACATAATAGAAATTCACCATTTCTTTTATGATTCACCTGTGTTTCTCTTTGTCTATAGGATTTGTCTGTGTTTGCTGATAAGTTCGTAATTTAAAAAATCAGACCTTTTTTTCAGAAAGATGCTTGGGAATCATTAAAATAACTGCAATTTATCTTTCAAAAATTGACTCTCCATTTCTCTTAGCCGTGGCTCCACTGTGAAGTTTGTATTTGTTTCTATAGGTATCTTTGTCTAATATATTTACTTCAAATATTTTTCCCAATCTATTTCTTTTCTCTTAAATTTAAATGTTTTTGTGGTTGTTGTACATAATTCCTTTATCTTTTTTATAAACTCTGAGGGTCATCCCCTCCCAGATTGATTCTTTTGAGAAGGCAAACTAGGCCATGTTTTGCCTCAATTCTTACCTATCCTTTAATCACTGAATGGGTGTTGCCTCAGACACACTGAAACCTGGGAAAGACATTGATTTAAAAAGGCCAAGCTCTCCCACTGCATCTGGGGCCGTTGCCAATTGTCCTGGCCTATGTCTTGCCAGTGGACTCTGAATGACCCTGAAGGAGAGAGTGAGGCTGATGACTTTGCACAGCCCTGCCTTACTTAAATCTTATTCAGTTGCAAGTAAAGACTTTACTCTCCTGATGTCATTGGTCCTCTTCGAAAACAAAGGACAGGAAAGAAAAAGCAGCAGCAACAACAGTAACAATCAAATCCATTGTATAATCAAATCCAACAATTTTATTGCTAATGTTTTTTTTCTATTTGTTTGATTGACAAAACGCATTTCTCCTTACCATATTTCACAAAACTATATTATTTTTTCTCCCAGCTTTAAGATAATTTAAAAAAGTAGATCACCAACCCAGTTACTTTATTGTGATATATGGTAAGGATCCTAATTTGTTTTTCAATGTAGAATTATCCAATTTTCCCAAGAACGTTTTTATGGAATAGTCTTTCCGTTTGCTAGTATTTTGAAAGCATGTGTTTACCAATATTATTCTTATTTCATTTTTTTTTTATCAAGGATGTCAATATTAATTTGGTTTAGTTCTCCTTGAAGGAACAACAACATAGCTAATAGCAACAGAGCCAGAATTCAAAGCCAGGTCTTCCCAATCCAGATCCTGCTCCAGCACTCTTTTTACTTTATTCTATTGTCTTCATAATAACAGTGAAATAATAGCTCTATCATTCATTGGACAAAATGCTTGCAGTTAAGTGAATATGTATGAGACTTTTGTAGAAGACTATTGATTCTATCGCCACAATATCTTTTACATTTTCCTCTTTTCCACCAGTTTTATTCAGACTCTCATTACCTCCTGCCTGAGCAATTTCAATAGCTTCTTCATTGTTCCTTCCCCCTGCTTCCAGCATACCTTCCTACCAGTCCTTAATATGATTTAGAATTAGCAGAAACCTGAAAGATCATCTAGTTGAACATCTTAATTTTGTATATTAGGATATTGAAGACGAAAAGGTAGCTCCAGAAAAGCATCTACTTCTGCTTCGTTGACTACACTAAAGCCTTTGGCTACGTGGATCACAACAAAATGTGGTGAGTCCTCAAACAGATGGTAGTACCAGATCATCTAACTTGTCTCCTGAGGAACCTGTATGCAGGTCAAGGAGCAACAGTTAGAACCAAACATGGAATAACTGATTGGTTTAAGATAGGAAAACAAGTATGACAAGGCTGTATATTATCACCTTATCTATTTAACTTATATGCAGAGTACAGCTTGTAAAATGCCAGGCTGAATGAATCAAAATCTGAAATTAGGGTTGCCAGGAGAAATATCAACAATCTCAAATATACGGATGATACTACTTGGATGGCAGAAAGTGAAGAGGAATTAAGAAACCTTGATGAGGGTGAAAGAGGAGAGTGTAAAATCTGGCTTGAAGCTTAAAATTAAAAAAAAAAAAAAACCTAAGATGTTGGCAAGTGGTCCCATCACTTCCGGGGAAATAGAGGAAGCAATGTCAGATTTTATACTCTTGAACTCAAAGATCCCTGCAGATGGCAACTACAACCATGAAATTGAAAGATGCTTGCTCCTTGAAAGGAATGCTGTGGCAAATCTCGACAGCATACTAAAAAGCAGAGACATCACCTTGCCAACAAAGGTCCATATAGTCAAAGCTATGGTTTTTACAGTAGCAATATATAGCTGTGAGAGTTATACTAAAAGGAAAGCTGAGCAGAGTAAAATCGATGCTTTTGAATTGTGGTGCTGGAGAAGATTTTTGAGAGTCTCTTGGACATCAAGGAGATCAAATTAGTCATTACTTAAAGAAATTAATTAAGCTATTCCCTGAAAGGTCAAATACTGAAGTTGAAGCTTAAATACTTTGGCCACGTAACAAGAAGACAGTACTTATTAGAAAAGACCCTCATGTTGGGAAAGATTGAAGGCAAAAGGAAAAAGGGATGGCAGAAGATGGGATGGATAGATAGTGTCATGGAAACAATGAACATGAACTTGGACAGAGTTGGAGAGATAGTGGACTATAGAAAGACCTGGCATGCTATGGTCCATGGTGTCACAAAGAGTCAGACACAATTGAATGACTGAACAACAACACAGCTAATAGCAACAGAACCAGAATTCAAAGCCAGTTCTTCCCAATCCAGATCCTGCTCCAGCGCTCTTTTTACTTTATTCTGTGGTCTTCATAATAATAGCTAAAATGTATATAGTGCTTTAAGGTTTGCAAAGTGCTTTACATATATTATCTCATTTGATCCTTACTTTAAATAGGTGAAGTAGGTGCTATTACTATCCTCCTTAAGGAAAGTGAGGCTGAGAGGTTAAGTGAATTGCCCAGGATCCTACAGCTTGTAAGTATCTAGGGCAGGACTTGAATTTAGATTTTTCTGACTTTAAGCCTAGCATACTATCCATGACACTACCTAAATGTTACATCTTCTTCAATATTTGAGTTGAATCTTCCCAAAGCATTGCTCTGATAACATCATGATGTTTGGGCTGGCTGCTTCCCCTGGCGTCACCTTACTCTGCTCACCTGGGTAGGTGGCTATTTTATTTACTCTCTGGTTTGGTTTGTTGATACTACCCTGCTGTCATACTGTTAGCTCAAAATTCTCAGAGAAGGAGAACAGCCACATAGTTATACTTAATCAATCAACATTTATTAAGAGCCTACTGTGTGCTATGCCAAATCTGCAATTTTGGCGGGGGCCAAAATTAAAATAGGCTAAACTTCTTTGGGCTGCAGATAGATTTTTAGCAGCTCATTTTCCAAGTAAAGATATAACTAATGATTAAACTATTTTTGCAAATAAACCATATTAAAAAAGGGGAATTTCAATTAATATAGATTATACTTATTAAGATTTTTATAATGAAATCACATTAATGTTAAAAATACTTTGCTAAGAGGTACAAGTTTTAATACATTTTTCAGGTTTTCTTACTGTTTACATTTGGTTAATGGGACATATTACACTTTTTGTCAGCAGTTTGTCATACTCCAGAATCATGTTTGAAATCAATTTCTTTAGAAATCTGAAATGTAACCTTAGTAGCCGCCTCATTTTCTGACTTTATTTTCTTGAAAAATCATTGTTCCCCACTGAGATTTTTCAACAATTTGGATGCTTTAATTTGTTTTTCATTGGTGTCCAATTTGCTTAAATCAGGATGTTTTGATTCAAAATGATGACGAAGATCGTATTCCTTTGGAACGGCTATTACTTCTAGGCAAACAAGGCACAATATTTTGTCCCTCATGCAAGTAAACTTGCATTTATTTGTCCACTCCAGATTAAACACTGTTCTGATTTGATCTTCCATTTCTTTTTATCACCCATTTTACAAAGTCGCCCCAAAAACTTTAATGTTAGAACCAAAAAATCTCCACAGCAACTGCTCACATACAAAGAAATACTGAAATGACTGTCTGACCTTGAAGAGATCGCCAAACACTCATGTAACTTGGAGGGCAGTTGCACAGCAAGGGAGGGGAAGAAGCCCACACGTTGTTGCCACTCATTGTGTAGTGGATGTCAGTTGTGTTGGTGTTTGGCTACACTTACATTGCCCCTGTTCAGTGCCAGTAATGACCGAAATCACAGTGAAAAGATACAACTCTTGGCACAATCGATAGAGCTTCGGCCTTGGAGTCAGGAGGAGCTGAGTTCAAATCCAGCCTCAGACACTTGACACTTACTAGCTGTGTGACCCTGGGCAAGTCACTTAACCCCAATTGCCTAAGCAAAAAAAGAAAAAGATACAACTCTTGTTGATTGGTTGCCATGGGTCATGTGACAAACAGGAGAGAGTGTGGGAGTGTGCAGGGGCAACCCACCCACCAAGTTACATGATAGACACAATAGTGAGTTGTGAAAGGCGAGGCGGGACAGGGACAAAGTACTCATTACAACTTTACTTTCTTTCATACAGGCTACATTTTCCATAAGCTACTCAAAATTCTTGGGGGGGCTGCTAGTGGCCCAAGGTCACATGTTGTGCAGGCCTGGCCTAAATCAACGACTGTTTCTCTTATTGGAAGATTTTTCCGCAACACTTGCAAACCTTTTTTTCTCTATCTTGACAGTGCTTCACAATGACAACAAAATTATGCATTAACTACAGGCTTGAACTAAAGACAAACAAACAAACCCTATTTTAATATCTCTTAAATCCCTTTATTTTTCTCAAGCACTAGTAAATGCATAGCCAGCTGGTTTTCTTTAGACTTCCTTTTTATTGCTCTCACCTCAAAGCATCTCTATTGGAATGTCAAACCAGTATAGCAGGATTTCCTTTGGGAAGGATATACCAAGGGTTTAAAGGTTGCTGTGATGAAAACACCTGCAAAAGAGCAATCCTCCTTATGATCTTACTTCTGCGACACCAATGCACAGGAATAAAAAGCCAGGGTTTCATTTGTTTGAGTCTGTTAAGCCAAAACTGTTTACTATAGCTTCAAACATCTGGAGATGAATTTTCGTTTCCTTACAGTTATTGTAAGCAAGTAATGGCAGCAAGTTTCTGAGATATGGTTGTCTCGTTGGATTATTCACAGCCTTCTTCTGAGCTTGCCTGCCTTTGAAATATTTCTCTGTTTCCAGGGAACAAAGAGTCAACAAAAGAAGAGGAGGTGAAAGTCAAAATTACTGATTTTGGTATTACTAATTCAGATAAAGGTTTTGTGGGGAAGGAAATTAAAACTATGAGCAATTGGAGATTTAAGGATTGTGGCATAGTGTAAAGGGTGTTGTTCAGCTGTTTCCAACTCTGTGACCCTTTGGGGGTTTTCTTGGCAGATATTGGAGTAGTTTGCCATTTCCTGCTCCAGCTCATTTTACAGATGATGAAACTGAGACACACAGGATTAAGGGACTTGCCTAAGGATTACACAGTTGATAAATACCAGAGGTTGAATTTGAACTCAGGTTCTCCTGATTCCAGGGCTGTAGCTCTAGCCACTGAGCCACCTAGCTGCCCAATATGTAAAGGGAACAATTGGTACACTAAGTACAATTTTCTGCTATACCACCAATTTATTGCATAGCATTAGAAAAAAAATGACTTTTCTATCCCTCAGTTTCTTTTAATGTAAAATCAGAATAATAATATCTCCTTTAAAGAAAGCATAAAGTAGGCTATACAAGCTACTCCTTCAGTAGGAAACACCATTTTAAAATGGTAATAATAATATCCACCTGTCTCAGTTATTCTGAGGATAAAAGGAGATAACAGAGTAAAACACTTTGAAATGTTCAAAGTACTATAAAAGTAGAAGGCACTATTATGGAGATCATTGATTGTTGATTATAGTATCATAATAGTTTTGGAAAATTTGAAGACCCCCTGACTGTTTCTTTCAAGTAGAATATTTTAAGCACCTCATATGGCAGATAAGTAAGTAGTGAAGACAGTCTTACCTACCAAGAAACCTTCCCTTCAGTCTAGGGGACAAATATAAAGAAGCCAACCTGAAAATATGAGCAAGCTAGAGATTCAACTCCAATGTCTCTTCTCAATTGCTCTTTGCAATTACTTATGCTCCTGAAGAGAAACTCAATGGTTTTCCCTACCACAAAGACGAGAAATCTGTATTTTCTTAGGTTTGCTTTGTAGTTTAGGTCTAAATATCAATGACAATAATAGCTGGCAGTCATTTACCTGTACTGGAAAAAGTTGTTTAGAAATCTTAACGGGTTGTTATTATCAGTAAAAGCAGAGGGAAACTATCTTTCTTGATATTCAGAGCATGAAGTTCCTTAATGTGAAACAGATGAGATAAAGAGGTTTTTAGGTTATTTTTGCCTCTAGCTTCTGAGTAGGGAGAAGATGAAGAGGAGAAGAGGGCAATGGATTTATTTCTACTTCCATTTAAATGACAAAAATAACTTAAGCTCTATCATAAAAACTATTGCTGCATAAATTTAATTTCAGTTTGCTTTTTAGATCAATAGATTTCCACACCATTGAAATTTGTGTAACATAAAGGCCTAAAGACATAAGTCTAGAGATACTTAACATAGTATTAAAAATAAAATCTACGAATGTCTTTTATTTGTGAAAATCACCCATGATCATATTTAAAATTCAAATACTAATGTCCAAAGCATGGAAAGTTGAATGTTTTCCTGAATACATATCCATATTAGATTATACTTTTGATGTATTGATATATTTTATATCCCCTTTACCCTCAATTTATCAGCTGAAGGTATACATCATTTCCAGACAATAAACATTTGGACAAAATTATTTTTATCCATCATTTTTAAAAAATGGATGATATAATTGTTTTACTTGAGGTTTCCTTTGATTTGGGTACAATTGCTACTTAAGGAAAAATTGAAGATTAACCTTAAATATATATTACTAACTTGGATTTTTTCAGGGAATTCTATACATAATTTAATATATAATGCATTATACATACTAGAAGCTCATTTTTTTCATATGATTGATTATTGTCAAATGATTATTTGACAAATTCAGTTCATCAAGCATTAATTATGTTCTATGTGTAGAAATGTATGATATGCTGGTGATACGCAGACAAAATGCAAAACAAGTCCTTTGAGGAACTTATATTCTAATTTTTTCTATTGGTTGTTCTGTCTATGTAATAATTATAATGATAATATCTGACGTTTACATACCACTTTAAGGTATGCAAAATACTTTACATATATTACATCATTTAATCCTCGCAACAACCTTGGGAGGTAAGTAACATTAATATCTCATTTTAAAGAAGAGGCAACTGGGGGCAGCAAGGTCGCGCAGTGGATAGAGCACTGGCCGTGGAATCAGGAGGACCTAAGTTCAAATCTGACCTCAGACACATAATATTTCCTAGCTGTGTGACTCTGGGTAAGTCATTTAACCCCAACTGCCTCACAAAAAAATAAATAAACACATAAGTCCAAAAAAAAAAAAAAAGCAGGCAGCTGAGACAAGCAGAATACTTCAGCTTCATAAATCTATTCACCGAAGCAGGATTTGAACTTCCTGACTCTGACCTCAGCATTCTATCTACTGTGCTACCTAGATGCCAGATTAGATTTCAAAAACCTGAACAAACATTATTACTGCTTTATTTTTGTAGTAGATAGTTTTAAAATGCTATTGTTTGACTACTGTTCCCCAGTGGGAAATTCAAACTACTAATCCAAAATATGACAAAGAGAAAACTATTCACGAGACAAATCTCGAGGGCATTAAAAGCAAACAAATAACAAAAAAATAAAACCTTGCAGTTATTGAATACAACTCATTTTTTCTCCTCTACTGTCTTAAAACACATTAATCATGAATACAGAAGCACCAATATGGGTTCATTCATCACCCACATGGATATGAAAGTCATTTCCTTCTACTGTTTCTGATGGCATGTAGAGTTTGAAATAACTTCAAACTCAGAAGTAATAATAGCATAAGATCTTAAGTGTTGCTCTGTCTTCTTTCAGGGAAGATTTTGGGTATAGGTTTTATAGAGAGTAGACATTTTCCATAGCATTCAGAAGTCTAGTATGAAGCCAATTTAACAAAAAATTCTTATAGTAATTCACTTGGCTCTCATCCTTTTAATAGCAGATCTATTTTTGGCATCCAGGAAAAGTGAATCATGGTAATTTAATAAAATAATTTATTTCTCTAATGCATTTTAAATCAAGTACTAAACTAAATAAATTCTAGGGCCACAAAATTTACATTAAAGTGATAAGATACTTATGTATCAAGAGAAAATATTGAATAGTGGGAAGGGGGGGGAAGGGGAGGGAGGCAGGCTGCTAAATGATACAGTGAATAGAACTCTGGGCCTAGAGTCTAACCTGAGTTCAAATCGAGCCTCAGACACTTAGTAAATCTATGATCCTAGAGTAGTAGCAATCCAAATTCATTAGCTTCCTCCTTAGAAACTTTCTAAGCTGAAAAACTACAGGAACACACAACAAAAACACACCCACCCCAAACTTATAGCTCCCTAGAATCAGTGTGGTTAGAAAACAGAGGGCTGGATTTGGAGTCAGGGAGATCTCAGTCCCCACCCCATCTCTGAGAATGTCTTGTTGTGTGGCTCTAAACAAGTACCTAGGGTCTATCTCCCAAAGATTAGATAGGTTGCAGTCATCATTTGGTGAAGAATGTTCCCTATGTGGGCCAAATTGCCGAACCATGTAGCATTTTCTTTTTAAATCTCTTCTTTGGAACTCAATATAAAGCAATCCAATGTCACAGAATTGTCAAGACAGAGGATTGGCTTACTTAATGTGAATTTTTAGATATTATTAGTAGAGCATGTAAATTCATGTTTTACTAGGATCTTGTCTACTATGGTATATATTCAGGAAATATACAGATCTTTTTTTTCTCCTGGACATACCACAGCTACTCAGATTTTGGAGAAATGGTGGTTAGTAGCAGGATTTATTACTTCCTGAGAACTTTTTGTTTAGGGAGTACCTGCTGCTGATGATTAGCAGGAGGAGGATAAGGATGATGTGGTGGCAAAGGCTTTATGTCATGATGTGGATGGCATGTGGAAGAATGTAAAGGATAGAATATAATATGTTTTTTATCCTTTACTGTCCAAATCTGGCCTCAGATACTTACTAGCTGTGTGACTCTGGGCAAGTCACTTAACTCTGCCTCTGTTTTCTACTCTGTAAAATGAGCTGGAGAAGGAAACGGCAAACTACTTCGGGATTTTTGCCAAGAAAACCCCAAATGGGGTCACAAAGTGTTAGACACAACTTAAATGACTGAACAACAACAAAAGAATATGTAGGAGTAAAAAAGGAAAAGTAGCTGAATTATGTAAACTGATTGAAATTCTGCATTCTAACATCCCAAAAGAGATATCAGTGGAGCTGCTTAGAAATCAGTTATTAAATTCCCCTCAGTACACCAGAAGATGGTGAGGAAGTTTAAATCTTTATTTTTTTATTTTTATTTGAGAATTGATTGAGGATGCTTTGGAGGGCAGCACCAACCGCAGCAGCTCAGTCTTTAGAGGCAACTTTCTCAGTAGTCAATGACCTGCTGGTCATACCTTTTTTAACAACCTGAAAAGAGAGCTCATCAGCCAAATTTTCACAATGCCTCTGGTATGTATCTTCTCGTGACTTATAGAGCTATAGCCCTTCAAAGCTCTATTATCTCACGAAGCTCAGATACGACTGTGTCATCTCCTCCCCCACTAAAAAAAATCCAGTGCCACCCTGTTACTTCCAGGATCTGATATAAAATTGTCTATTTGACATTTAATATTGACGTTTGACATTTACAGGCTGACTCCTTCATATATTTCCAGGCTTATACTTTATTCCTCTTCTCATATTCAGCAATCCAGCTACACTATTTTACACATTATTCTTTGCCCACAGCACTCTATCTCTCAACTCTTTGACTTTTCATTGGCCATTCCCCATGTCTGGAATGTTCTCACTCCTCATCTCTGCCTCCTGGCTTCTTTAGCCTTTTTCAAGAATCAGCTCAAATCATGCTCTCTGTAAGAGGCCTTTCCCTCCCCGCACTACTGCTAGTGCCTTCCCTTTGAGATGATCATCCATTTGCATCCTATACAGTGTATCTTATATGCATAGTTATTCACATACTATCTCCCCCATTAAAATGTGAGCTTCTTGAAGTCAGAGACTGTATTTTTGCTCTTCTTTGTGTCTCTATCACTTAGCACAATATCTGGCATGTATTAATAAATGCTTGTCATGGCTAAGTGGGCTTTGAGATGGGTTTTCTGGCATTGCACTATATGCAAAAGAACATTTAAATTTCTTGGCATGGTACATATACCAGATAGTCATGGAAACACAATGGGTAGTCATGAAATCACTGGCTTCTTCTCATGGGAACCAGATAACCAATTAAATCCTAAACTAGATGTGGAGAACATGGGGCCTCAAGACCACATGTGGCCCTCTAGGTCCTCAAGTGAGGCCTTTTGACTGAATCCAAACAAATTTAAGTTTAGAGTCAATCAAAGGGCCATACTTGAGGACCTAGAGGGCCACATTTAGCCTCAAGGTCCCAAGTTCTCTACCCCTGTCCTAGACTACATCTCTTTTCTTTGTTGTTGTTCAGTCATTCAGTTGTATCTGACTCCCCTTGACCCCATTAGGGTTTTCTTGGCAAAGATACCAGAGTGGTTTGCCATTTCCTTTTCCAGCTCATTTTATAGACCAGGAAACTGAGGCAAATGGGATTGCCCTGAGTCACACAGCTAGTAAGTGTCTGAGGCTCCATATAGGTCTTCCGGACTCCAGGTTCATCTCCCTATCCACTGCACTACTTAGCTGCCTCAAAAACTATCGTTTCAGCAAAAGATACTGATGTGTAATTAAAAAATAATGTCCTTATATTTGTGGCTATGACTTCTGTTTCACACCTATTTAAGGTGAGGGGAGAGGTAATGAGAATGAAGAAAGAAGAGGAAGAGAAGAATACCTGAATGGCAAGGGTAAGAAAGATAGGGAGAAAGGCAGATAGGCCCTAGAAATTTTTTTTTAAATGAACATATTACAGAAAAATGTCATATTTGTTTAAAGATTGTTGCATCCTAACTGCTTAAAAAGTGATTGCTATGTTCACAATATGTCATAGTATTTAAAAGGAAAACTATATAATTTCAGAAAGCTGCCTAAAGAGGCTGGCTGGGGGTGAGGGTGCCTATGGGAGGCTACGCAGAGGAATTTAAACCTGCCTTGGGCTGCGGCAGAAGTGTGAGGAGGTAAGAGCAATCAACTCACATTGTTAAATAGATTGGCATAGCCTTTGGGAGAGGTAACTAGCTAGGAGCAGACTAAAGGAAGTTATGGGAAAAACAAAGAAATCTTCAGGCAGAATCGAGTGAGTCTGAAACTGCCAACGTACCCGCAGATCTTTTTGCCAGACCTGCAGCCGTAGGAATTAAGGGGTACAAGACACTGTTTTGCCTGTGACTTAAATTTGATTTGGAATCATAAAACAGAAATATAGGAGTCTAACATTAATGAACAACCTCTGAACCCTAAGGACTGGAGCAATGCATCCACTCCCTTCTCCGCTTAGGGATTCCTCTGCTCTGGGTGCATGTATCAAGTCCAGACCAGGTTCATTCCTGGAGACTGTAGCCTTTAATGAGCCTAAGGGAGGCAAGACTCACTTCTTTTACACTTCGGTGCATTAAACCTCCTACATGCGACTAAGGAGGAAAATTGCTCAAGGCTTAAGTTTTGGCTCATGTCTCTAAAGGGAGAAGCAAAAAGTGGTATTTAATGTACAGTGCAGGGGCCACTCAGTTTTCTTTGACATACCAAAATGGAACATTTTTTAAAGACCTGGGTTACCACAAGGTTAGAAACACCCTGGAAGTTTGTTAATCTCAAAAGACCAAAATACTAAATCACCATGTCTCTGAAGTTCCCAGAAGTTTACAAAGGAAACTGAGATGTAGGTATCCTGGGATAGCCCCAATAGGCCAATGTTATCATCAGTACTGAAGGAAAAAAAAAAAGTTTTGCTTCACCAAAGTACAATATTTTAGCTAATCAAATTGAATAACAAACTCTCAGGATTATTAACTGAAGCAGGGAGGCAAAGGGCAAAGGAGCACCCCAGGAAGGCTTCATGAGGAGAGCAAGAAATATTTTAGTTTAAGTTGTACAATAACCCTGAGAGAATATGAGGATTTATTCTGGGACAGTGGAGTAATATAACTGATACTTAGAGGAGCCTAGATGATTTTGTTTCTTAGACCCTTTCATCACTACATGTGACTCCTATAATCCTACCCCCACCTTCTGTTTCTATTTATCTCTGTATCTATCTGTCAGTTTCTGGTTTAGTCTAGATGTCTCTGTGTCTCTGTCACAGTCTTTTAAGGTTCCCCAAGAGGGTATGATGAAATCTGATAGATTTCAGGGGGCCTCCTAATTTCAGTGGAGAAAAGTGTTTTTATTTTTCTAAATCTCTAACTGAAATGTGATAATTCCTTCGATTATGAATGTAGGCAACTAATATTTTTCTAAGAAGAGGACCATAGGTTTTACCAGACTTCCGAACAGATCTCTGACACAAAAAAAAGATTAAAAACCCCAAGACCAGACTCAAATATTATAGCATTTTATAGTTAGAAGGGAATATAGAGGTTATCCCAAGCATCTTATTTTATAGATGAAGGAAATGTACAGAAGATGGATTTAAGGAACTTACTGGTAGGTAGTGGCAGAGCTAAGAACCTGGTTCCTAATTCCCGTTACTCAAGTGGACCTGCAATCCCATTAATCTGGACAGTTTTCCCAGTAATATAGATCATAACCTCTCCATGTCTGTCCATCCTCTGAAATTCTTGTTTCATCCCAAAAGTTCATTCTAGGAGTCCACTTAACTATGATAGAGCCAGCTCAAACCATCTCTAGAGATCTGATTGCTGAATTTTTAATGTGTATATTTACAACCCAGAAATCAGTAAATGCTAAAAAAAATCAGACCTTGGTTTATTATTTTGTAAATTGTCTAGAAATAAAGAAAATGATAGAGAAAATGGTAATAATGCAGATTAAACTTAAAAGTTTGAACAAAGTGGCATATTGGATAGAGCACTTGCCTGGAGTCAGGAAAGCCTGAGTTCAAATATGACCTTAGATACTTGCTAACTGTGGGATCTGAGTTAGTCACAATCTCTATTGTCTCAATTTCCTCAACTGTAAAATGGGGATGATAATAGCACCTACCTCCTAGGTAAGGATCAAATGAGATAATATTTGTAAGGTGATTAGTACAGTGCCTGGCAGATGGTAAGCACTATATAAATTCTGGCTATTATTATTTTCAGAGAGCTGGTTTTTGAAAATTTACCGACAAACCACTGAGTCCACTTAGTATGCTAGTGACCTCTTTATTTTGATGCTGCATGGTTATTAATAGAGGTGGTAGAGTGGATGGAATGCTCAGTTTTAATTCTGCCTTGGACACAATAGCTATGTAACCTTGGGAAAGTAAATTAACTTCTTAAAGCCTCAGTTTCCTCCTCTGTAAAATAGGGCTAATAATAGCACTTACTTCTCAGGGTTCTTAGGATGATCAAGTTGAGTAATATATGTTAATTACTTTATTAATCATAAAGTCCTATGTAAATGTTAGCTATTATCCTTCTGTGCTAGACTTCACTTGCCACATGACCAATTTTCTCTTCTTATCGTATATTTCTATGATGACATTCCTTTACTCCTATCCTTTATCAAAGTTTCTCATCCATAATATGAAACATTCTGCTCATACTCACTAAGGACCTCTCTGTATAGAATTTTTGTATAAATTACCCTCTGTATAAATGATACTTATTTGCAACACTTATGAGACTTTTGTTTCATATCTCACATCCATATAACAAAACTGATAGCATATTGGTATTAAAGATAAGTTTTTCTTTTCAGGAAAATTTGGGAGTTACTAGAGGAATTTTGCAATTTCTTTAAGGCAAAGTAGGCAATATCCTTCTCTCATTTAATTCTGGGCTCAACTTGTTCACTTTTATTCTCCCAAATATAAATTTGGATGGAAAAACTCCATAGCTTGTCCATTTATGTTCATGTCATACTCTGGGCAATAGACATTCTTAATCCATGTTGTGTTTCCTGTGTAGATGGTTAGGTCAAACTCTTTTATTGGTTGTATATCTCTTCCAGCAGTTCTGGGGATTTATGTAGCCAATGTAATATTATCCATACATTGGGACTTTCACATGTATATGCTGTCATTTGACCTCTGTATTGAATTTCCTCACAGTTACAATTTTTGAAAGATATTATAGTTTCAAAAGATCATATGCTTTTAGACTTAGTTATCTAATCTGAAACCTTCCATTTATACGTACATAAAGAAACTGAGGCTGACTTGCCTAAACTGAAACAAATAATAAATACTAAATATGTGACTACATATGACTAAAATTCTTATTCATAGACAAAATGGTTGCCCATAAGCACCTAGAAATAATTGTTGTTGTTCAGTCATATCTGACTCTTCGTGACCCCATTTGAGGTTTTCTTTGCAAAGATACTGGAGTGGTTTGCTATGTTCTTCTCCTGCTTGTTTTCCAGGTGAGGCAACTGAGGCAAACAGGGTTAAGTGACTTACCCAGGGTCACACAGCTAGTAAGTGTCTGAGGTTGGATTTGAATTCAGGAAGATGAATCTTCTTGATTTCCAGCCCAGTGCTCTATCCACTGTGCCACCTAGTTGCCCCAAATATAATATAGGCCCATAAAAATTC